>NC_063445.1:26609156-26952964 GCF_020379485.1 Brassica napus | reverse complement strand
CCAAAGAAAATGACAAGAGTTGCAAGCGAATCGATCAGAAGACCACGAATGGCAACTCCTGTCAAAGTGTAGAGAGAAGATGAAGTCAGCTTACTGGACTCAGACAAAAATCTATAAGAGCATGTTTATCCGGGGTTCTTAGTGAGGTTCTTAGTGCGTGGATTCCCACAAAATCTTTAAGGATTGGTTACAAAAACGACTAATTAAGAACCGATTTTAGTGAATTTCTTACACTGTTCGCGGGCTCTACTGACTCGTGGCGGCCCGCGATTAGTTTGCTTTAAAAATTTTTTTTTTGTTAGATAAAAAAAAATCTAAGAAACTCATTTTGGTTTCTTAAGGATAATCATGGTCTAAGAGCAACCCATCTGATAAATGTTTTTAAAGCCAAATGGAGATTTCTAGTATGACACGTGTCTTTTGTTCCTTGCCCTATTTGATTAGGTGGATGAACTTTTTTTTTTGAACTATTATTATGTTGATGCAATAAAGTGTTATTAAAATCTCAAATCATTGACGTGTCTTAACAAGAAACTTAGGTTTTTTGTTGTGGAAAATTGATGAGAATAGAACGTGATATTAAAGGTCATTCTTGCTCCTAAACACAATGGGATGGGACACTAACGTTTATTCAGAGACAAAGTTTTCAGTTTTCGTATAATTTTAATTGCATTGAAGAAGTTAGGTTCGGTAGAGAACAAAAGCTTTTAAAGCCAAGAAAAAATGAGTGCTCTCTTTATTGCTTGTGTAACAAATTTCAAACCATGAGTAAATTTTATCTAAACATACATTTAGATAAAAATTATAGTGTCATTACTAAGAGAGTGAAGACAAATGTTTTTATCACATAAATTGATTAAATTAATTGGTACGAAGTTCACCGAAAATATACTAAATTATAGAGCTAAACCAAAATAAAGGTAACAAATAACAGAACAGAAAATACCAGTTCATCTTTTAACAAGAAGTCCAAATCGATTCCTTTATATCTCAAGAATAGAGCATAACAGTTCATCATTTAACAGAGACAAGCTGTCAGTTGAAAAATGTTACTCTCTCCAAAGAAGATTGTGTTGGTGTTCTTCCTTGTTGCGTTTACTGCACTTGCAGTTTCAACACGGCAGTCACGCACCGATTGCCAGTCGACTTGTGGAACCGTCAAAATCGAGTACCCGTTCGCGACCTCTTCGGACTGTGTCCACGAAGAAAAGTTTCTCCTAAGGTGTGATGAGGAGGAGCAAAAGTTGTTTTTGAACAACTCAAACTTAGAAGTGCTCCGCATCGCCTTGGACGACGGAGAAGTAGAGGTACTTGTGGACGTTATTTCCCTATGCAACATGGAAGGAGATGGTGGAAATATAATCCTACCTATAGAAATACCTGGTTTTATGTTCTCGAACAAGAATCAACTATTTCTACTTGGTTGTAATATTGATACGTTTTGCATTTTCACGATGAGGAATGGAGGAACCACCACATTTACATGTGAGACACAGTGCGATTCTCTACCACCAGTAGATAAATCATGTTCTGGTTACAATGGTTGCTGCCGTACTTCACTCTCTAATGTAAACAGCCAGATATTGATAAATCCAGGGAACTATATTGGTTGGTCGTCGTCGTACTCGTATCCTTGCAAATATGTTTTTGTGGTCAAAGAAGGATATTTCGTCTTTTCTGAACCGGAGGATCTTAAAAACCTCCGCAACTTTACAAGGTTTCCTGTGATACTTGATTGGCTCCTGAGTCAAGGAACATGCCAACAGGCAGAAGACACGAGCTTTTGTGGAGAGAATAGCAGATGCATCGGAACTAGTAATTGTACTGATTATGGGTATTCTTGCAAATGTCTAGACGGGTTTGAAGGGAATCCCTACGCTCAACATGGCTGCAAAGGTAATACTTTTTTTGTTTCTTTTTACCTATACTCTATCCTAAAATATTTTCATCTACACTCTAATTGTCACAGTTTTTTTTTTCACTAGACGTGGATGAATGCACAGTGAATGCTCATTCTTGTGGGAAGGACCATTCCTGCAAGGACGTTGATGGAACCTTCAGGTGCAAGAAGAAAAAGGAATGGACAACAATAATTCTTGGTAAGTCTTTTTTTTTTAATTATTTCGTTTTCTTTTCATATATCTCCCTCTTTTTCTCTCTCATATTTAACTAAACCCCTCAAGGATACAAATAATTAAACCAGTAAGCGTCATCGGATGCTTAGCCTTCTTGGTCGGAGTGTGCTGCGTACTCCTCAAACTCAAGCTCCGTCAACTAGCCAAACTTAGAGAGAGGCGCTTCGAGTCAAACGGTGGAGTCTTGCTGGCGCAGAGACTCCTAGAGTCACCGAACCAGTGCATCAAGATATTCACTGAGGAAGAGATCAAGCAAGCCACTCACGAGACCAGTTTCCTTGGTGGAGGAGGCCAAGGAGTCGTCTTCAGAGCCACTCTTCCAGACAATGTTGAAGTCGCTATCAAAAGATCTCGAAACTGGGACCCTGACCAAGCTGGGCAGTTCGTTAACGAGATCATACTGCTTTCCCAAATCAACCACCCTAACGTGGTGCGACTCTTAGGTTGCTGCCTCGAAACCCCAAGTCCCCTCCTCGTCTACGAATACGTTCCCGGTGGTACCCTTCATGACGCCTTATTCGATTCATCTCTAGCTTGGTCTGAACGTTTAAGGATTGCGGCAGAAATCGCCGAGACTTTATCATACCTCCACTTCTCGGCTCCTGTCTCTATAGTTCACCGTGACATTAAACCTGAGAATATTCTTTTAACTCAAACCTTGTCTGTGAAGCTATGTGATTTTGGAGCCTCTAGGCCTGTTCATACCAGAACAGGCCAGCTCACCACATTGGTCCAAGGTACCTGGGGCTACCTTGATCCGGAGTATCTCCGGACACGTACCTTAACAGAAAAGAGCGATGTTTATAGTTTTGGCGTGGTCGTGTTGGAACTGGTGTCTGGGGAAAAGGCGTTAAGCTTTAACCCCCCAGACGGGGAAAGAGTTCTGGTCAGTCACATAGACGCCGCATTCAAAGAAAATCGCCTGAGTGAGGTGATGGATCAGAGGGTGGTGACTGCTGACAATCAGGCAGTGATCCACAAAGTAGCTCTTCTGGGGATGAGTTGCACCAGAATGTGTGGAGTTGAGCGGCCAGATATGAGAAGAGTGGCTGAAGACCTTCGAGGCTTACAAGCTTCAGGGCAAGTAGTGCAGGATGAGGCGGGTCCATCTGGAACAACTTTTGAGATCGAAGAAATTAACTAGACATTGTCGTCCTCTAGATCTCTCTATCTTTTTTGTTTTTGTTGATTATTATCTTGCTAGGGTATGTTGGCGCTACGTGCTGGATTTTGTACTACAATATATATATTTTAATGATCTAAAAACTTTTTTGTGTGTTTTAGCAAACATATGAAAATATTTTAATTATATATTACTTTGTCTATCAGTTTTTGAACTTATTTTAAAAATAAGCGAAAGTTGAATATATGCATAAAAAAAACATGACACAACCAATATTTGTGACTACACCAACATTTCTGAGTATTAATGCTCTAATAAATGAATAGAGTTTTTGTTACCGTCATATCGAGTTGTGCAAAATGCTTTTGGAATTCGATGATTACTTTTGCTTGTTTCATTGGTGACATTTGATGAAGATGTGAAAACAGAGCAAGATTTGTCAAAAAGAAGTGAGAGGACATATCAAAGTGTTTGTGATTTTAGCTCAGGTTTGTTTCTCTTCTTTTCCTACTCTCTTCTTTTGCTGTGTAAGATTTGGTTTTAACAAACAACTTTTTCATTCATTTTTGCATACATCTTACAATCGATTACACTTAAGAGGGTTATTGGCAAATGAGTTTTGGAGATTTTGAGATTTATTGTTATTGGTTCATTGATTTTAACAATCTTACTAAAATTCTTTGTTATTGGTTTAAGAATTTTCAAAATTCATTAAAATTTCTTGTTATTCAAAAACTTTGGTTACTATTGATCGTATGATTCTAACTAAATCTAGTGTTATTGGAAGATGAATTCTCTCTATTTTTACTCAAAAGATGTAACTTTTAAAATATGATGTGTATCCATAAGATTTATAAAATCTTTGTGATTGAAAAGTCTAACAAACAAAATAATTATCCTTTTGAATGTATAATTATTGTTTTATCATTAAATAAAATAAAATAATAAATAAAATAATTTTTATAGTTTTCAGATTTTATTTTTTTGAATTCAAATTTTTTTAAAAAATTATATGTTTTAATTTTTTTTATAGTTTTCAAGTAATATATGTTATAAAAAAATTCGAAATTCTTTTTCGAATATAAAATAAAAAGGGCAATTCTCCTAAATAGATCATTTTCAAGTTTTGATCACAAAAGTAGACAACAAGGAGGAAAATGACCAAAATGTTTCATTTAATAGGTAAAAAAACTATAATACCCTAGATATATAAAAAAATAATTAAAATAATTAAAAAAATAATTTATATTTATAGTTTTAGATTATATGTTTTCAAATTCGAACTTTTTTATAAAATTTTATTTAAAAAAAAAAATTTTGAAACTTTTTTTTTATTTTTTTTTCAAATTTTCTTTTTGTAATTCGAAAATAATTTTTGAAACTATTTTTAAAAATTTTATTTTAAAATTTTTAATATTTATATTTTATTTTATAAAATTTTAAATCTCAATCTCAAATCTCCACCTCAAATCCACACCACTTAACTCTAAACCTTATGGTTTGGATTAGTTAACCCTAGGGGTATAAGTGTATATTTACTCTTTAATGAAACATTTTTGTCCTTTTGATCTTTAGAGCCTATATTTGTGACATAAATTTTTTTAGTGCTATCCTAGGGTATTTCCCAAATAAAAATAGTTTCAATTCTTAAGATATAAAAAACAAATTCAAAATAATTTGAAAAAATATTCATGAAGTAGCAATTTAAAAAAGTTTTATCAAATTTTGTAAGTTAGTGTATATATTTTTTCTTAGTTCAATTAAATTTTAAAATTCACAAACTCTACACAATTTTATCTCCCAATAAACCCCTCCCCCCTAATCTTTATAGGTGACTTTTTACTCATTCTATTCCTTGCTCAGTTACACCTAATCCATACCTCTAGTCTCTAGACCAATCTTTTTTTTTTTTGAATAAAGTCTCTAGACCAATCTTACACCCACAACTTAACTATTCTAACAACTCCTTAACATACAACAACTCTTACTAATGACTTGTTACGATCTTGTTCATCATCTTCAGCTTTGACTTTGTGTTGATTTGAAATTCTTCTCTCTCTTTCTAATCACCACGCTCTTCTTCTTCTTGCCTTTTTGTTTTTTCTTCTTCTCAATGACTTCCATTCTTTCATTTGCAGGTTTTACTCATTGGATCACTTCTCAACACAAAGTTGTAAGTGAAGCAAAGTGTGATCACTACCTTGTTCATTGCAACCATAGGTGTCTCATAAGAAGAGATTTCGTCCACCGTGAAGAGCTCCTTCTCCGCCGCGAGTAGCTCAAATGTAAAGTTGGGTTAGGGGTTTCTTATACGACCACAATAATACCCTCAATCACATTGAAAAAGTCCAAATGCACTATATTACAACACAAATATATTTAGCATTGGGGGAGGTTGACATTTGTGAGGATGGATGAAATAAAAGATAACTCTGATGAAATAATCCAAACTAACGACCTCAGCTAGAACATTGAAAACAGTTTCGATGATACCGCAACAATCAAATTTATGAGGTTACTAAGGTTGATCTAAGGGACCCACTAAGATCCTAAAGAAGAAGCTAAAACACGAAAATTATTGTTTTCAACATAGATATGTCTTATCAATTGATTTAAAACTTTCATTTTGTACACCATTTAGCTACCGTATAGTTAGATCTAATATGCTTGTATAAGTAAAATTTCAAGAGATAAGAATACATACTATGTTTAGCCATATCCATTTCTTGCTTGCTGGTGCAGACAGAAAGAATTACATAAAATGGTTTTCAATAGAATCAAAGCAGAGATGGAGCAAGTAAGAAGACTACAACACCGTTAGATTCACTGCTCAGTTTTATAAAGAGATAACTTGGGAGAATTAATCTAAAACACTGTTATGGACCAGATCGTCAGATTCAAGCACATGTAAATTTAAAAGGCCACACTTAAATAGAATCATGTAGATGGGGGTCATAGAACCAGTTATGACAGTCTATAGATGACAATCAGTTTACCATTAGGATCTAAAATTTCATTACAGCCTTGACCACAAAGGAATCCATAAGTTGGTACGATATCATTGACGGATAAAGAAACATTCTGTCATGGGAACATAAGAAACCATATTAATCTTTCGGAGAGAAAGATGCTAGCAATAATCACTGTTTGTATTTTTGAAAATTTGGGAAACCATATTATATTTGATGCAGATAACCTGTAAGACAATGCTTCTACAACACTGTTGGAATGAAAAACTTTATAAAGATGGAGAAAGTGTTTAAGTGTTTGAAGAGAAAGAAACTTTGTGAAGAAGAAAGATTATATAACTTAGAAGAGGATTTTATTACTTGTTACAAACTTGGATTATTTCTTGGTGATACAAAATGAAAGGGGAGTGGAGGTATTTATAGCCTCCAAAATACAAAATATCTTACATATTTTAATCCTAAATCTAGAGAATTCTACCATAATATCTAAGATTTTTTTATCATAATTATCTAGATAATTCTATGAGAATATCTAGATTTTTATTCTAAGGAGGTGGATGATTTTTCTAGAATTTGGACTAAGTTTTGGATACACATGATTAGCCCAATACTTAACTTGATCCAAATCAAGTTTACCTTTCAACACCCCCTCTTAAACTTGATTTGTTACTCCGAGTAAGCTCCTCATCTTGATAAAGTCTTCTCGCTTGAGTGGCTTAGTGAAGATATCAGCTACTTGATCATTTGTCTTCACATACTCCAATTGCACATCCATCTTAGTAACACATTCTCGAATGTAGTGATAACGAGTGTCGATGTGCTTACTTCGATCATGGAAGACTGGATTTTTCGCCAATGCTATTGCCGACTTGTTATCCACAAAGATCTTCGTTGGCTCCTCTTGTGGTAGGTTCAACTCCTTTAGCAAGTTTCGTAGCCAAATAGCATGGCAAACACATGAAGTAGCTGCCACATACTCCGCTTCACAAGTAGAAAGAGTGACAATTGGTTGCTTCTTTGACATCCATGTGAAAGCGGTTTCTCCAATGAAAAACACGAAGCCACTTGTGCTTTTCCGGTCATCTACATCTCCACCCCAATCGCTATCGCTATATCCAACAAGCTTGTAATCGTCAGAAATAGAGTAGTACAAGCCAAAGTTGATTGTACCTTTGATATAGCGTAGGATCCTCTTCGCTGCTTTGAAATGAGTTGTTGTTGGATGCTCCATGTATCGACTCAAAACTCCAACTGCGTGTAGGATGTCGGGCCTTGTGCACGTTAGATAGCGTAAACTTCCAACTAGACTCTTAAAGAGTGTTGGATCCACACTTTCTCCTTCTTCTTCTTTTGATAACTTGACTCCACATTCCATTGGCGTGCAAACTGGGTTTGAGTCACCCATCTTGAACTTCTTAAGCACCTCTTTAGCATAACCTTCTTGAGTAATGAAGATTCCATTTTCTTCTTGCTTTACTTCAATGCCAAGGTAGTATGACATTAATCCAATGTCGGTCATCTCGAACTCCTTTGTCATCTCCATCTTGAAATCTTCAAACATAATCGGATTGTTGCCAGTGAATATCAAGTCATCAACATATAAGCATGCAATCAATATATCATTGTTTTGAGTTTTGATATAAAGTGCATGCTCATATGGACACTTGATGAAGCTTTTCTCCTTGAAGTACTTATCAATCCGAGTGTTCCATGCTCTTGGTGCTTGCTTTAATCCATAAAGCGCCTTCTTCAGTCTTAAGACTTTGTCTTCTTCTCCTTTAACTATGTAGCCTTGTGGTTGCTCAATGTAGACTTCTTCCTCAAGATCTCCATTTAAGAAGGCTGATTTGACATCCATTTGATGTATCCTCCAACTCTTTTGGGCTGCCAATGAAATGATTAGTCTAACCGTTTCTAAGCGAGCAACTGGAGCAAATACCTCATCATAGTCGATCCCGGCTCTTTGACTATAGCCTTTTGCCACCAATCTTGCCTTGTACCTTTCAACTTCTCCTTTAGAGTTCTTCTTTGCCTTGTACACCCACTTCACACCAATTGCCTTGTGTCCATTTGGAAGTGAAGCTAACTCCCATGTATCATTCTTTTGAATCGACTTGATTTCCTCATCCATTGCACTTCTCCATGACTTCTTTTCTTGGGCTTCTTCAAAGTTCATAGGCTCGCAATCCGCAAATAGACAAAATAGAGTAAGATTGTCTTGATTTTCGGTTACCTCGTAGATGTCTTGTAGACTTCTAAAACGTGGAGTCCTTTCACTTGAGCTTTCATCTCCTTGAGAACTTGTTGTTGGTGAAGTTGGTGGTGTAGCTGGCTCTTCTCTCGGTTGCTCCACATTCTCTTCTTCAAAGGATGGAAAGAAGTTGTAGTCTTCATTATTTGATCTCCAATCCCATTCTCCTTCTTCATCAAAGATGACATTCCGACTAATGATTGTCTTCTTTGTTTCAGGATTGTAGAGCTTGTAGCCTTTGGAGTTAGCGTCATACCCAATGAAGATGTACTTCTCACTTTTATCATCTAGTTTGCTCCGCTTCTCGTCTGGAACATGAGCGTGAGCAATGCTTCCAAAGACTCTTAGGTGTGAAACTCCAGGCTTCCTTCCGCTCCAAGCTTCTTGTGGTGTCTTTTCGAAAACACTCTTTGTTGGAGAACGGTTTGATATATAAACCGCACAAGCAACTGCTTCTGCCCACAACTCCTTTGGTAGCTTCTTACTCTTGAGCATGCTTCTTGCCATCTCAAGTATTGTCCTATTTTGTTGAGGGGTTCTTGGCACCGTCAACTGTCTTCGAATGCCATTATCTTCACAATACTTCAGAAACTCCTTGGACATGAATTCTCCTCCTCGATCTGATCTCATGGACTTGATCTTAAGACCACTTTCCTTCTCAACATGGGCTTTGAACTTTTTGAAATTTTCAAACACTTCTGATTTTTGTTTCAAAAAGTAAACCCATGTTTTTCTTGAAAAGTCATCAATAAAGAGAAGGAAGTAGTTACTCTTACCAAGTGAACTTGGTTTGATTGGGCCACATACATCTGTATGTATGAGTTCTAGTGGTTTTCTTGCTCTTGTCTCCGACTCCTTTGGAAAACTCTTCTTGAATTGCTTTCCAAGTAAGCAACCTTCACACACTTGATTTGGATGATTGATGCAAGGTAATCCTTTCACCATTTCTTTCTTGGAAAGTAGCTCTAAGCTTCCAAAGTTGAGATGCCCAAATCGAAGATGCCAAAGCCAAGATTCCTCCTTGTAGCACATCTTGAGACATCGTGCAATGTCATTTTGAATGTTTAGGACAAACATTCTATTGCTTGACATTGGCACCTTTGTGATGAGATTATTTGCATTATCTCTTAAAGAAAGGCTATTATCTTTTAGTCGAATGTCATAACCTTTCTCTAAGAGTTGTCCTAGGCTCAAGATGTTGGTCTTCATGCTTGGAATGTAGTAAACGTTGGAAATGAATTGATGATCTCCATTCTTCAAGCGGATGAGAATATTTCCTTTACCTTTCACTTCCATCTTCGATTCATCTCCTAAAGTCACATCAGTTTTCACCGATTCATCAAGCTCCACGAACATGCTTTTATTTCCACACATGTGGTTGCTTGCACCACTATCAAGGTACCACTTGTGAACCTCATTTGGTTCATCCTTCTTGTAAGCCATCAACAGCATATCTTCTTCCTTACGCCGTTCTTCAACATAGTTGGACTTCTCTTCAACTCTATTGTTGTTTGGAGTTTTACATTCAGAAGCATAATGTCCAAACTTTCCGCAACTATAGCATTTGATGCTTGACTTATCGTACCTTGATTTTGGGTTTCCTCTTCCACGACCTCTTGATGAATTCTCTCCTCTTTGGTTGAAGTTATCTTCATATGGTCTCCAACCTCGTCCATTTACACCACGGCCTCGTCCTCGGAAATGACCGCCACCACGCCTTGGATTGCTTCGGCCACTTTCTTCCTTGTGATCAATTCTCATCTTGAGAACTTGCTCCACAATATCTTCTTTCTTCTTCTTCTTTTCTTCATAAGCTTGTAGTGATCCAAGAAGTTGCTCCATTGTCATAGTCTCCAAGTCTTTTGTCTCTTCAATTACGGTAACAATGTGTTCGAATTTCGAATCCAATGATCTAAGAACTTTCTCCATGATTCTCACATCATCTAACTTCTCACCATTTCTTTTTAGGTTATTAGTAACCGTCAAGACTCTTGAGAAGTAATCTGAGATGAGTTCTCCTTCCTTCATTTATAATGCTTCAAATTCTCCTCTTAGAGTTTGAAGACGTACCTTCTTAACTTGTTCCGCTCCCTTGTAAGATGTCTGAAGCTTCTCCCATGCTTCTTTGGATGTCTTTGCTCCAGCAACCTTCTCAAATGTATCTTCATCTAATCCTTGATAGATTAGACAGAGAGCCTTCTTGTCTCTCTTCCTTGAATCTCTCAAACCATCCTTTTGTGTTTGAGATAAACCACCATCATTCTCCGGTTCAACGAAGTCTTTCTCGACTATCTCCCACACATCATGTGCTCCTAAGATAGCCATCATCCTAAGACTCCAATTGTCATAGTTGCTCTTAGTGAGCAATGGAACTTGGAAGGGAACACCATTGTTTGCCATCTTCAAAAGGAACTTGTAGCTCTGATACCACTTTGTTGGAATGAAAAACTTTATAAAGATGGAGAAAGTGTTTAAGTGTTTGAAGAGAAAGAAACTTTGTGAAGAAGAAAGATTATATAACTTAGAAGAGGATTTTATTACTTGTTACAAACTTGGATTATTTCTTGGTGATACAAAATGAAAGGGGAGTGGAGGTATTTATAGCCTCCAAAATACAAAATATCTTACATATTTTAATCCTAAATCTAGAGAATTCTACCATAATATCTAAGATTTTTTTATCATAATTATCTAGATAATTCTATGAGAATATCTAGATTTTTATTCTAAGGAGGTGGATGATTTTTATAGAATTTGGACTAAGTTTTGGATACACATGATTAGCCCAATACTTAACTTGATCCAAATCAAGTTTACCTTTCAACAAACACCATATGCCCAGCAAGAACCACAGTGACCATAAACAAACCAAAAATGTTTTCATTGATCTGAGAAGGCACTTTTGAATATAAAAACCAAGCAAACGAAGTTAGCGGATCTTTCATGTGATAATCAAGGAGATAATTAGATACATAACATAAGAAGAGTCAGTATATCTTTTGAAGACAATGAAATAAAGACATAGGTATCGAAGTTAAGATTGACCAAGGATCCTTCAAATACAGGTGCCCTGTGACCAAGCGGTTATAGCATCAACATCTTTTGGACTTGAGAGTTCAGTCATGGATTGCAACAGGAGAGTATAAACTCTGCAACCAGCACGTACCAGCAAAAAAAAGAGTGATCAAATTTCTAGCGCTGAATGATAAACATTTGTTTCTCTAGAGAAAAAAAACAAAGAAAAAAAAGTGTGTTACTCTTAATAGATATAAGATGATGGACGTAATAATAAACTCATAGTGGCTTTAGCAAAGGAATTACTGAAAACAGCTTTCCATCCAATATTGGATTCACATTGACTTCTTTTACAATCTCGTCCTGCAAAAAGTACACGAACGATTAGGAAATCTAAGAAATTTTTTTATAAATGGATTTGGATTAAGATGATAACTTAAGAATACGGGAGTCAGTTTCTTCTTCCAAATATTTTCTCATGCAACATCCTGGTTAGTGTTGAATCGAATCAAAGAGTTCTGAAACAGTGATTCTTACACTGGGAATTCCTTGTTGATGCAGAGAGAGTTGGCCCAAACACCAAAGTCAGAGTCAGTGTTAGAAACATAAGAAAAAAAAACAGAAAATGGGGAAGAAAGACTGGAAGTGGAAGGGTATTGTTAGCAAAGCGTTTGGCTCAGCGACAATCTAAAACCCTAATTATGTAACCAGAGTAAAGGGCCTCTCTATACAATTTGTTCATATAATTGGTGTGAGAAAAAGAGGGAGACGAAAAGTTGAATGCATGAATTTAAAAGAATTGACAAAAAAACGCTTTGTGTAGAAGATGCGGCGGAGAAGGTAGATCGTTAAAATAAAAAAATACCTAATAAACATCTGGACATGATTCGATAAGAGTACAAGAGGATATTAACCCGAGTTCTTAATCTCGGGTTTTAACTCATGATTTGACACTTTTTTTTTTACATTTTTTGGCTAAGAACCGGCTCTTATATCTTTTAATTAAGAAATGATTCTTACCCGAAGCTAAAAACGGTTCTTAGCCGAAACTAAGAAACAGTTCTTAGCCGAAGCTAAGTACCTCACCCTAAGAATCTAGATTAATCATGGTGTAAGAAGCCTTTTGCATTAATCAGTTACCAACATGGGTCATTAAACAACACTTGGTCCGGAGAACAACTTGAAACAGTTAAAGATGACAGGCTGCACAAAATGCCTTATGCTCTCTTGTTGATGTGGTTTAAGGAGAAGAGAGAAAACTCTCATTTATTAATATCCTCTATATATTAATTGAGAAACATTACAATTTCTTTTTGTAGTCACGTGTTATCATTAGGATGATTCTTAAAATCACTAGAGAAATATGTTGGTTCATCTAATTATATAATAAGATTTTTATTAAACTAACAATAAATTCATTATTAAGGTTCTTTATTATTTCATTAAATAAAAGTTACGTAGTTCCCTAATGTGGCTAAAGTATATATGACAATTAATAATTTTCAATAATATTTGAGAAAAATTAGTGTATCTTCTATCATATTTGTTTAATTTTAGATTATTAAAATAAATGTTGGGGCCAAAAACGGACACGACGAAGTTAACATCCAAATATCCGTAAAAATCAGCATGAACGTTTTTACGAAAAGTATTCTTCATACAGATTACTTTTACGAAGAGTCTTGCGGTGAATTATTGCACTAATCTTGGTTCATTCATCGAAACTAAACACTCGTAACCCAAGAACACGTTCATGGAACATGGGAAAAGGATCCAAGCAAGGTCGCCACGTAGCGACGGCCCGCGAACAAGCCGGTTGCTATGTAGAGACCGACCAATCCATTTGTTTAGTCGCTACGTAGCGAACGATCCATCGCCGACCCGGTTGCTACGTAGCGACCGACCTGTCTCGGACATCGATCAATGGGTATGACCCAAATCCGTGCATTCTCGTCTGTTCCTTAATGCTAGCTCCCACGTACCGAAGCCATATCATTTCTCACTCCCATCGATTGGAGTCATTACTTAAACTTTACGATAAATATCGCCGAAAGTCTATTCTTATCAATAAAAATCGTGATAAACGTTTCGAATTGAAAGACGGCCCAAATAGGTCTAAAACGTGATTAGAAACCCACTTACGATTTTTTAAGAAAAAGCCCATAGATACTATGATGTTTTATACTTAGTCCGCAAGAAAGGATAAATGTCAAATTTCCGTAGATAAATGTTAAGTTTCCGCGGATAATCATGAAGATCGAAAAAAATGGAATATCTCCATTTTCGAGTTATGACGGCTTAAGGGCAGGAAGGGAAAAGCTCGAACCAACCTTGGAGGGAGTATATAAGGAGTCCTAGGCGAGATGCACAAAGGAGAACTTTTTTCAGAGCAAACTTAGCACCATTTAGGCAACTTTTTGTTATTGTTATTTCGAGCTGCGACTCAACTAGGTTTTGCAGTCTTAGGTTGTTAGAACTAGAAATCTCGCCAACAGCTCTAATAGCCGAGGCTTCAACCTTGTTGTAACGCTCATACGCGAATTCGGAATAAGACACCTTTTGCTCTTTTTTACGATTTCTTATTTTTCTCGTCTTTATTTCGTGTTCTGATTGTTTGGCGTGTGGTTTAGCAGATATCCGGGACCTCTGGGAAATTAGGGTTTTTCTATCTTTCCTAATTTAAATGGAAATCGACAGTGCGAATTTCGGTTCCCACAGTTTGGCGCTAGAAGGAGGGAGATACAGATCAATCTAACTCTCAGCCACAACACACTCAACCAGACATGTCAACTGACGATACAAATAACATGCAGACTCCTCTCAACGGAGGAAGCAACGACAATCAAAACACTTCAGAAGCAGCAGTGTCTACGGCCAGCGCAACAGCTAACGCCGCGACGCTCGAGGAGTTCAAAAAGATGTTCTCTGCCTACGAGAAAAGGCCAGAAGAACAGGACAAGCTCGTGGGTACCTTGAGAAAAAAGGTCGAAACCTTAACGACAAGAACACGTGCAGTCCTCCCTCGCGGAATTACGAAAATCTGCGGAAGAAAACTCGATTTCGCAACTCCACACGACATGCCAGAAACATCGCGGGAACATCCTTCTGGTCAAAACCCCAGGGAAACATCCCCTGCCAAAGAATGGAACTCTGAAAACCCTCCACCTCCCGCAAGGGACACAGAGGTCGATGAAGTCGAGCCTGTCAACTTGGATCCCAGTGACGTTTCCGACGATACGGAAGAGAACCCTGACATACATCCAAGAAGAACCAGAAGCCAATCGGCTCGGGAAGACTCTCCATTCGATAGACTTATGACGGAAGAAGAGGAAAATCTTTACTGGGTCGAACAGGAGGAGTTAGCCGAAAAACAAACCGAGGTCACTCGCAGCAAACGCCGACAAGCTCGGAAATCTGCTGACAAAAAATCGGACATATGCGACCTTCGCGATTACATAACTAAAATTGCAGCTGAAGTAAGGGCTGTGAAATCCTAGATCCATCATGCTGCCAGTGCCGCCCCAAAGATCGATAGATTACTCGAGGGAGGTCTGAAAACACCTTTCACCGCTTGCATCTCGGATACCAAGGTATCTGACCCGGGAAAAATCAAAGTACCAAAATTCGATGGTACGGCTGATCCTAAAGTGCATCTTCAAGCCTTCCATATCACGATGAGAAGAGCCAGACTGAAGAAGAGCGAAAAAGACGCCGGCTACTTGTGGGAACCGAAATTCGCACTGTCGATTTCCGTTTAAATTAGGAAACTAGGAAAACCCTAATTTTCTACAGGTCCCGGAGATCTGTTAATACCACAAGCAATCAGAACACGAGATATCAACGACAAAGTACAAAAATCGTAAAATGAGAGCAAAATTGATCTTATTATGAATCCGTGTTTGAGCGTTACAACAAGGTATAAGCCTGGGCTCGAGAGCTGTCGGCGAGATTCCTAGTTCTAGCAACCCTAAGACGGCTAAACCTAATTGAGTCGCAGCTCGAAATAACAAAAACAAAAATATGCCTAAATCGCTCTAAGTGCTAAGTTTGCTCCGAAAAAAGTATTTCCTCATGCCTCTCGCCTAGGACTCCTTATATACTGGCTCCTAGGTCGGTTTACGCTTTTCCTCTTCTGCCCTTAAGCCGTCATAGCATAAAAATGGATATATTTCATTTTTTCCGATCTTCGTAAATTTCGTATTTATCCGCGGAAACTTGACATTTATCTTTCCTTGCGAACCAAGCGTAAACCGTCATGCGGCTTACAGGCTGTTGGTTAAGAAATCGTAAGTTGGGCCCCGAGTCATGTCTTAGGTCCCTTTGGGCCGTCTTCTGACTCGAAGCGTTAATTACGGCTTCTTTCGATAAAGTATGAACTTTCCGCGGTTTTTACCGTAAAGTTTGATCGATGACTTAGAATGGCAGGAAACATGAAATGGGTTTGCTACGGTCTTCGGGAGATAGCATCGAAGGGTAGACGAGAATGAATGGACTAATGTAGTATCGACGTTTCGGAAGAGCTCGGTCGCTATGTAGCGACCAAGTTTGGCTTGAGCTCGGTCGATTCGTAGCGACCGAGCTTGGCTCGAGCTCGGTCGCTACGTAGCGACTGAGCGGAACGGACGCTCGGGCGCTACGTAGCGATCGAGCTTGGCTCAAGCTCGGTCGCTACGTAGCGACCAAGCTTGGCTCGAGCTCTTTCGCTACGTAGCGACCAAGCGGGACGTGCGCTCTGTCGTTTCGTAGAGACTGTGCGACCTTTTTCGGGCTTTTCTCTGATGTCTCGTGTTTCTTCTGCAGAGCTCTTCGTAAGAATAAATCTTTTTCGAAGATTTATTTTTTGTAAGAACGTTCATGCCAACAGTTAGCCCCCAGCTCGTTAGAACCATGAGCTTATAGCGTGAGGTTCTAGCGAGTGGCTTGGCAAGTTAGGCAAGTTAGGTGAGTTAGGCGGAATTAATGGTCGAAAAAGTCTGTGGTAAGTTGTCTTCTCGCTCTAAAAGTAGAACGCGATAAGATTGGGGCTGCGCGTTATGACGGCTGCCTACGTACCCTTGTTGAAAGGGATCAAGCCTTTCGTAGTTCATCTTGGAGTTAAGGTTCTTATGACTTGTTTTCCAGCGAGACCTTTACGGTCTAATTTTAATGTAGAGGTTATCAGGCGTGTTGCTGCCGATGGAATTTTATATGGGTGTAGAAGGAAGACTACGAGTTGTCATCTCGTAATCTAACTCTGTGTGAACAGCTATATCCGTGATCTGTTTCGAGAGTTCTCCGCAGTATGTAAACTTGCGGGATTTCTGAAGACGCTCGAATATTGGCAAAGAGACAAATTTTGGGATCTCGTATCAATGTTTTTGATACTATGCCTAGAGATGTTAGAGACCAGTGCACTGGGTTTAGGGCAAGACCTAGGTTTACTGCTGGTTTTAGAGGGTGCAATGACTAATTCGACTTACGTATCCCGTTTCAGTTTCATCCTGATTCCATACCAATTTAAAGTCCGCGATTGGTTCTCGGCTTATATGACTTGTATGGTTGGAACCGAGCATCTCTCCAAGGACAATTTTTAAGCCTCCTGGAAGTGCTGACCAAAAATTTTGGGTTTCTTTTATAGCGCTATTATCCTTGTGTCGAATGTACGAGAGTCATCTCCACGAGATGGCTAAGTCTGTTTAGGACGTTAAGAGTTTGTTGTGATCAGCAACAAACTTAATGGTAAAAAATACCGTTTCGAGTGTTCGCGAAAGATATGTTTTGAGAAGATGTTAGTGTGTATGACTGTCTGGTCTTCCAAGAATGTGTTTTTATCAAGGAAGGAAATTTCGTCGAAGAACGAATCTTCAGGCGTCTGCGACGTCTCGCGAGGCTGAAGATTTTGTTATTCTTTCGTATGCCGCGTTTCGTGCTTGAAATATTTGCGGGCTTGAAGATGTTTCGCGATGTTGCAAGGGTTTAGTCTTAGCCCTGCGTTTGAGAAACGTTCTTGTTTGACTACGGATGTTCGCAGCCAAAATTGTTGTTCCTGTTTGGATGCTAATAATTTGATTTGCGATCGAGTAATTAGGACTGAGGTGTCGCGTAAATTTGTCCATGGGAAGAAGCGTTTTACTTCATAGTGCTTTGTGAAGTGTTGGCCTTCCGAGATCTATTTCATTCATTTTTGAGGATGTTTCGTATAGCTCTAGAGGCTTTGTTACGAATTTTTCCTTACATGCCGCGTATTATGGGTAAAACGTTTCGGGCTTAAAGTGAATTGTGGAGCGTATTATCATTGACTTCCGTCTGTGGGCTATACGATAATTATTCTCTTTATAGTCACACGACGTTTTAAGACAAATCGTAGATTGTCATTTAGCCGTTAAGTGATGGAGCGATGGTTTCTCAAATAGTTTGGCTTGGTGTGAGGGATGTGTTTACTGAGATAGCCAAGGATGTTGTAGGTCAAGGATTTGACCATGGTACTTTAACATTTAAGGTCATGTTAGTTTATGATCGTCCTTAAAAGGGATGGCAATTATTGGTTTGGACCTTTAGTGGAAGGCGTAATTGAGCGAGGGCCAAAGAGCGCTTGTCGAGATTGATAGGCCAAGTTTGCCGGGGTTATCCATGCTAATATGGCCGAAAGTCGTAGAAAATGATTCTCCGCTCTAGGTTTCAGTTATACGACGAATATTTCGTATAATGTGATCTATAGTCTCATGAAAATCGAGTTTTTTTTTTATCTGAGGAAGACGAAACCCAAGAGGTTTGCTAAATAACCAGTGTGGAGTCAGCGGGGGATGACTGCCTTCTCGGATGTGACCGAGGGAAAAGAAAGGCAGAAGCCAGCGAGCCGCAGGGCTAAAAAATGAGATCTATTAGATCGTAATGTGAAGAGATAAAGTTTAGATTGATCATCGAAAATCAGATTTACAGGTTTGCGTTTGCTATACAAAACATACTTCTTTATAAAGCCTGTTATGTTAACTTTAGAAAGTTTCTTCGTAAGACGTGACCTGATTGTACGAAGGATTTTTCGCATAAGTAATGGGGACCGGTTTTACGACGTTTCTAAATCGGTGATATGTATACATATTTCAAAGTAGCGTTGTTTCTGCAGGTTTTACGAGAAACGTTTCTGCTGTGATTTCGATCTTAGGTGAAAGCTGCTTGGAGTTACTCATGGAGTGTTACCGAAGCATATTTCATTATGATCTAGTCACAGAACGTTTTTCATAGGTTTTCTGAGAGGGTTCTCATGACACATTCCTTTCTGGAATGAATTGGTCAACCAGAGGTGGATCTAGCTAACCATCGGGAGGAAAGTGTTCCTTTTAATGTGCACGATGCTACATTTATTCTCGAGTTTTCTTCGTCGCAAATGTTTTTGATGCTTTTCCGTGACTCACTTGGTATAACGGAAACTGAAAGAAATTGCTTTGGTGATTGAAGATTTTTCGTAAAAAAATTTAAACGAAACTGGCTTTCTAAAGCCGGAAAGGACTTCAATACTTTGGCTAATCGTCGAGTTTCAGTTTGATATTGGTACAGGTTTGAGCTTTTAGGCCGCTAGAACTAGGTAACTCGCTGACAGCCTTCGCGGCCAAAGCTTTTATGATCTCTTGTACTGATCCCAACGCTCTTACGCGGACTCGAAATAAGATCTACTGTTTTCTCTAAACACGTTTGTTATCTTTTCACGATTTCTGCATATATTTGGTCACTTGCCGTCTGCTCTCGCAGAGATCCGGGACCTCTAGGAAATTAGGGTTTTCCTAGTTTCCTAATTTAAACGGAAATCGACAGTGCGAATTTCGGTTCCCACAGTTTGGCGCTAGAAGGAGCGGAGGTACGGATTACTCTAACTATTAGCCGCAAAACGCTTGATCAAAACAATGTCTAGAAATACGAAAGAGAAAATCGCAGTTCGCAACAACGCTGGTAAGAAAACTCCAGCCGCCACTGTGCCTATGGCCAACGCCTACGCAAACGCCACAGTTCTTGAGATAATCGAAAACCTTGCTGCGACTTTTCGTCACAGGAAGTGCAATGAAACGAGCTCGCGATTTCTCTTTTTAAACATAAAGGGAAACGATAAATCTTATCAAACCCCGTAAGTTTGGCTCATTACCGAATAAAATAAATCTCAATACGTAAGGGTTTTACCAAACCACGTTTTCTGAAAACGTTTCGGAAGGGTAAAACTTGTTCTCCCAAAAACCGCAGAAAACCCCTAGGTTAATCGCGGAAAAAGGAAGCGCAACAAATTGATTACACAGCTCGGTCGCTACGTAGTGACCGAGCACGCACACAACTCGGTTGCGACGTAGCGACCGAGCTCCAGCCAAGCTCGGTCGCTAAGTAGCGACCGAGCACGCACACAGCTCGGTCGCTACGTAGCGACCGAGCACGCACACAGCTCGGTTGCTACGTAGCGACCGAGCACGCTAGAGACCGAGCACGCACACGGCTCGGTCGCTACGTAGCGACCGAGAACGTACACGGCTCGGTCGCTACGTAGCGACCGAGCTCAGGCCAACTCTCCACTCGCTACGTAGCGATCTGTCAGGCAAAAAAGGGGCCTCCTTTGCGTTCTCTTTTGAATCCTCATCGTAACGCTTTTCGTTTCGTCTCAATCGGAGTGTCCGTTGAGATTTTACAACGAAAACAAGTAGGACTCTTCTTGGCTTGCTTCCACTCGCTACGTAGCGACCTGTCAGACCTCCACTCGCTACATAGCGACCTGTCAGGCCTCAGAAAAGTCCTCCTTTGCGTTCTCTTTTGAATTCTCATCGTAACGCTTTTCGTTTCGTCTCAATCGGTGTTTCCGTTGAGATTTTACGACGAAAACAAGTAGGACTCTTCTTGGCTTGCTTCCACTCGCTACGTAGCGATCTGTCAGACCTCCAGCTCGCTACATAGCAACCGTTCAGGCCTCAAAAAGCTCCTCCTTTGTGTTCTCTTTTGAATCCCGATCGAAACGCTTTTCGTTTCGTCTCAATCGGAGTTTCCGTTGAGATTTTACGACGAAAACAAGTAAGACTCGTCTAAACTCCTTTGCTTGCTCCTACTCGCTCTTACATCCATCTTTGTGTTTTCCTTCAAATCTCGATCGAAACATCTCTTGTTTCGTCTCGATTGGAGTTACCATTGAAACTTTACGATAAAAAAAAACCCGCAAAGACTAGTTTTTTCGCGTGGATTCAGATTAATCGTATAATACGGCAACGGTTAACTTAACACCTTAGCCGCCTCAACTATACGATTGCGTTGATCCATTTTATTGACTTCGTATCAGTCAAGTTCGGAAGATAAATGTCATGTTTCAAAGGATAAACACCAATATCGAAAAAAGCGAACATACACGAGAAGAGGAAGGGGAAATGAGCAAGCCAAACTGAGAAGAGACAAAACTGCATCTTCGAGAGAACTAAGGTATTTGCGACTTGAAATTTTTGAAATCAGACTTGGAGTTTTCGTAGGAAATTACTAAGAAATAAAAACACCTTTGAGACTGCCATAGAGCTTTAGGGAACGTAAAACCTAGGTAGATAGTCTAGCGAACTAAGTCTTAGGTGATTTTTCCTGTCTCGATATATTATCCCATAACTGTTCATCCAGATCTTGCAAACCGATCTAAACTCTCCGAAAATCGAGAAACGCTCGCCACGCATATCAAGCTCGCTTCCTAAGGAGAGAAAAAACTAGAGACATGAACATCGTCTTAAAACCGATTCGTTTCTGGCAATTCTCTCAGAACCAACATATTCCAAGTCTTCAACCTGGAAACAACCAAATCACAGTCCAAGCGTCGTCTTCAAACCGACTCGGACTGTCGATCATTCTATTCCTCAAGAAAAAAGGGACGGACTAGGTGCGTATACTTTACTCGTATACTCCCATACTTCAAAAACATATTCAAACAATGCGACGTTTCGTCAAGATCAAGAAAACGCTTTCGACAAGAAAACGCTTTCGACAAGAAAACGCTTTCGACAAAGCGAACTCTCGTAGAAATATGCGGAAAATATTCATACAATGCGGTGTGTCGTCAAGATCATCCTAAAAGCAAACGACAATCTGAGATTCGTCTAAACGCTTGGAACTGATCCAAACCATCTTGGAAAAATTCTCAAAGACTATACAGCATCTATCATCGCAATCATTCGTTTAGAAAACCTCTACCAAACTTCAGAATGAAAGTCGATGATTTGCTGAAGTCATAAAGATTTTTTCCGATTTGATAAAACGAGTTTCGTATAAGAATCATTATTCGAGAAATCTTCAGGCATCAAAGCATCACTCTCATTTTCCGTCGAACCAACCGACTCACGGAAAACATCAAAAACATTTGCGACAAAGCAAAATCAAGAACAAAAGTAACAGAAAATACGACAAAGAGATCACGTCCTCCCTGCTCGTCGACTAAGTCTATCGCTGTTTAACTGATTCATTCAAGAAACCTGCAAAAACATTTCGCGACTAGATCTCGGTGAAATAACCTTCGGTAAAACTCAATGAGTGACTCAAAGAAACTTTCAGCGAAGAATTAAAACAAAAGCGGAAACGTTTCTCAAAAATCTGCGGAAACATCGTTATTTTGACATCTCCATACGTCGCGTCAATTTAATAAATTCGTAAAAACCGGTCGCCCGTTACTAACGCAAAAAATCCTTCATATAATCAGATCATGTCATACGAAGTAACTTTCAAAAGTAAACGTAACAGGTTTTACGAAAAAGTACTTTCCTTATAGCAAAAACCAAGCTATATGATCCGACATTGGACGACCAATATAAACTTTACTTCCTCGCACCACGATCTGAAAGGTCTCATTCTTTAACCCGGCGACTCACTGGCATCCGCTCTCATTCCGCTTGGTCACGTCCGAGCAGGAAATCACCCCGCAACTGACCCCGCACGGGCTCTGTATCGAGCTTCTTAGGCTTTATCTCCCTTGGAAACAAAGGAAACAACTTCCATACGAATAAAGGAAACATTATACGAAACTTTCATCGTATAAATTAACCCTAAAGTGGAAAAACGTTTTCTACCACCATGGGCATACTCGGCCTATCAATCTCGATAAACGCCATTCGTCACTCGCCCAATTACGCCTTTCATTTGAAGCCGAACTAGGTTACAGCATCCCCTTTAAGGACAATTCTAACCGACTTGACCTTATTGACAGCACAAAAGTGTCATGGTCTAATCCTTTGGCAACAACGTCCTTGGCTATAAAGCTGAGCACAGCCTTCATGCAAAGCCAAAACAATTGAGCAACCACCGCTCCAATAACTTGACGGCTAAACGGTAATCCGGAATTTGTCTTGAAAAGCCAAGTAACGATTACACAAACAATTATCGTACCACCCAAAAACGGGAATCATACGGTAAATTCGTCATAACAAAACTCAGTCCTAACAACCAAACAGTTAACGGAAAGGTTACACTTGTCAAAAATCGACCAAGTTCCATATACTACGATTCACTTTAAGCCCGCTATGTTTTACTCGTAAAATGCGGCATGTAAGGAAAACTCGTAACAGAGCTCTTATAGCTATACGGAACATCCTCAAATAGACACAAAAGAAATCTCGGAAGGCCAACACCACACAAAGCACGGTATAGGAGGATGCCTCTTTCCGGGGACAAATTTACGCGACCCTTTGGTCCTAACTCCTCGATCGCAAATCAAATCCAAACAGGAACAACAATTCTGGCTGCGAACATCCGTAGTCAAACCAGAATGTTTCCCAAACGCAGGGCTAAGACTAATCCCTTGCAACATCGCGAAACATCTTCAAGCCCGCGAACATTTCAAGCACGAAACGCGGCATACAAAAGAATAACAAATCTTCAGCATCGTGAGACGTCGTAGACGCCTGAAGATTAATTCTTCGACGAAATTTCCTTCCTCGATAAAAACACTTTCTTGGAAGACCAGACAGTCATACGCACTAACATCTTCTCAAAACATATCCTTCGCGAGACTCGAAATGGTAATTTTAACCATTAAATTTGTTGCTGATCACAACAAACTCCTAATGTCCTAAACAAACTTAGCCATCTCGTAGAGATGACTCTCGTACATCCGACACAAGGATAATAGCGCTATAAAAGAAACCCAAAATTTTTTGTCAGCACTTCCAGGAGGCTTAAAAATTGTCCTTGGAGAGATGCTCGGTTCCAACCACACAAGTCTTATAAGCCAAGAACCTATCGCGGACTTTAAATCGGTATGGAATCAGGATGAAACTGAAACGGGATACGTAAGTCGAATTAGTCATCGCACCCTCTAAAACCAGGAGTAAACCTAGGTCTTGCCCTAAACCCAGCGCACTGGTCTCTAACATCTCTAGGCATAGTATCAAAAACCTTGATACGAGATCCCAAAATTTGTCTCTTTGCCAATATTCGAGCGTCTTCAGAAATTCCGCAAGTTTACACACTTCGGAAAACTATCGAAACAGATCACAGATATAGCAGTTCACACAAAGTTAGATTACGAGATGACAACTCGTAGTCTTCCTTCTACACCCATATAAAATGCCATCGGCAGCAACACGCCAGATAACCTCTACATAAAAACCAGACCGTAAAGGTCTCGCTGGAAAACTAGTCATATGAACCTTAACTCCAAGACGAACTACGAAAGGTTTGATCCCTTCAACAAGGGTACGTAGGCAGCCGTCATAAGGCGCAGCCCCAATCTTATCGCATTCTACTTTTAGAAGAGCGAAAAGACCACTTACCACGGACTTTTTCGACCATTAATTCCGCCTAACTCACCTAACTTGCCAACCCACTCGCTAAAACCTCACGCTAGAAGCTCATGGTTCTAACGAGCTGGGGGGCTAACTGTTGGGGTCAAAATCGTTCACGACGGAATCAATGTCTGAAAGTCCGGAAAAATCGGCATGAACGTTTTTACGAAAAATAAATCTTAGAAAAAGATTTATTTTTACGAAGAATCTTGCGGAGAAAACACATTCACGAAAAATGGGAGAAAGACTCGAACAAGGTTGCCGCGTAGCAACCAGCGCAAAAGCTGGTCGCTACGTAGCGACCGAGCTCTCACCGAAGCTTGGTCGCTACGTAGCGACCGAGCACGTACATGGCTCGGTCGCAACGTAGCGACCGAGCACGCACACGACCGAGCACGCACACGACTCGCTCGCTACGTAGCGACTGTGTTATCTTAAAAATCGATACGAGACGAATCCATGCATTCTCGTCTACTCTTTAATGCTATCTCCCGAAGCCAACCTATTTCATGTTTCTCGTCATTTGAAGTCATCAATCGAACTTTACGATAAAAACCGCGGAAAGTTTGTTTTTATCGAAAGAAGCCGTAATAAACGTTTCGAGTCAAACAACGGCCCAAAGAGACCTAAGACGTGACTCAAAACCCACTTACGATTTCTTAACCAAAAGCCCATAAACCGTAGGACGGTTTATGCTTGGTTCGCAAGGAAAGATAAATATCAAGTTTCCGCGGATAAATACGAAGTATTCGAAGATAATTAGAAAAATCGGGAAAATGGAATATCTCCATTTTTAAGTTATGACGGCTTAAGGGCAGAAGAGGAAAAATCGTAAACCGACCTAGGAGCGAGTATATAAGGAGTCCTAGGCGAGAGGCACGGGGGACAACTTTTTAGACTCAGAACTCTCGGCACTTAGAAAATTTGAGGCATTATTCCCGACATGCTCTATTTCCATGACTGGCACCCGATTACCAGACGAACGCGCACAAGCAGTTCGATCTCTTGGTTCACTCTTTAACTACGTTCGGCTTGATCCTCGAAAGGGGTACGTAGGTAGTCTTTCATAAGGTTCAGTCCAAAATCAATCAAAAACCTTTTCTGTATTTTCTTCGTCTTTTGTTATCGAGCTGCGACTCAACTAGGTTTGAGCTTTTAGGCCGCTAGAACTAGGTAACTCCCGAACAGCCTTTGCGGCCAAAGCTTTTATGATCTATTGTACTGATCGCAACGCTCTTACGCGGACTCGAAATAAGATATACTGTTTTCTCTAAACTCGTTTGTTATCTTTTCACGATTTCTGCATATATTTGGTCACTTGCCGTCGGCTCTCGCAGAGATCCGGGACCTCTGGGAAATTAGGGTTTTCCTAGTTTCCTAATTTAAATGGAAATCGACAGTGCGAATTTGAGACGAGTCTTACTTGTTTTCCTAGATTTGAAGGAAAACACAAAGATGGGGGCAAGCAAAGGAGTTTTGACGAGTCTTACTTGTTTTCGTCGTAAAATCTCAACGGAAACTTCGATTGAGAAGAAAAGAAAATAATTTCGATGAGGTTTCAAAAGAGAACCCAAAGGAGGACCTTTCTGAGGCCTTACAGGTTGCTATGTAGCGACTGAAGGTTTGACAGGTCGCTACATAGCGAGTGGAAGCAAGCCAAGAAGAGTCCTACTTGTTTTCGTCGCAAAATCTCAACGGAAACTCCGATTGAGATGAAACGAAAAGCATTTCGATGAGGATTCAAAAGAGAACCCAAAGCAGGACCTTTCTGAGGCTTTACAGGTCGCTATGTAGCGAGTGATGGTCTGACAAGTCGCTACGTAGCGAGTGGAAGCAAGCCAAGAAGAGTCCTACTTGTTTTCGTCGTAAAATCTCAACGGAAACTCCGATTGAGACGAATCGAAAAGAGTTTCGATGAGGATTCAAACGAGAATGCAAAGGAGGACCTTTCTGAGGCCTTACAGGTCGATACGTAGTGAGTGGAGAGTTGGCTTGAGCTCGGTCGCTACATAGCGACCGAGCTGTGTGCGTGCTCGGTCGCTACGTAGCGACCGAGCTGTTCGTGTGCTCGGTCGCTACGTAGCGACCGAGCTGTGTGAGTGCTCGGTCGCTACGTAGCGACCGAGCTGTGTGAGTGCTCGGTCGCTACGTAGCGACCGAGCTGTGTGCGTGCTCGGTCGCTACGTAGCGACCGAGCTGTGTGCGTGCTCGGTCGCTACGTAGCGACCAAGCTGTGTGAGTGCTAGGTCGCTACGTAGCGACCGAGCTGTGTGCGTGCTCGGTCGCTACGTAGCGACCGAGCTGTGTGCGTGCTCGGTCACTACGTAGCGACCGAGCTGTGTGTGTGCTCGGTCGCTACGTAGCGACCGAGCTGTGTGAGTGCTCGGTCGCTACGTAGTGACCGAGCTGTGTGCATGCTCGGTCGCTACGTAGCGACCGAGCTGTGTGCGTGCTCGGTCGCTACGTAGCCACCGAGCTTGGCTGGAGCTCAATCGCTACGTAGCGACCGAACTGTGTAATCGATTTGCTGCGCTTCCTTTTTCCGCGATTACCTTAGGGGTTTTCTGTGGTTTTTGGGAGAACAAGTTTTACCCTTCCGAAAAGTTTTCGGAAAACATGTTTTGGTAAAACCCTTATGCATTGAAATTTCTTTAGCTCGGAAATGAGCCAAACATACGGGATTTGATAAAATTTATCATTTTCCTTTATGTTTAGACAGAAAAATCGCAAGCTTGTTTCGTAGCACTTCCTGTTGGCAAAAAGTCGCGCCTAGGTTTTTTCCATTTTTTTTAGGCTCTATGGCATTTGTGTAAGCGTTGGCCATAGGCGTAGTGGCGGCTGGGGTTGTCTTACACGCGTTGTTGCAAACTGCGATTTTTTCTTTCGTATTTCCAGACATTGTTTTAATCAAGCGTTTTGTGGTTGAGAGTTAGATTGATCCGTACCCCCCCTCCTTCTAGCGCCAAACTGTAGGATTCGAAATTCGCACTGTCGATTTCCGTTTAAATTAGGAAACTAAGAAAACCCTAATTTCCCTGAGGTCCCGGAGATCTGTTAATACCACACGCTAAGCAATCAGAACACGAGATATCAACGACAAAGTACAAAATCGTAAAAAGAGAGGAAAATTGATCTTATTCTGAATCCGTGTTTGACCGTTACAACAAGGTATAAGCCTGGGCTCGAGAGCTGTCGGCGAGATTCCTAATTCTAGCAACCCTAAGATGGCTAAACCTAATTGAGTCGCAGCTCGAAATAACAAAAACGGAAATATGCCAAATCGCTCTAAGTGCTAAGTTTGCTCCGAAAAAAAGTCTCTCCTCATGCCTCTCGCCTAGGACTCCTTATATACTGGCTCCTAGGTCGGTTTACGCTTTTCCTCTTCTGACCTTAAGCCGCCATAGCATAAAAATGGAGATATTCCATTTTTTCCGATCTTCGTAATTATCTTCAAAATTTCGTATTTATCCGCGGAAACTTGACATTTATCAATCCTTGCGAACCAAGCGTAAACCATCATGCGGCTTACGGGCTGTTGGTTAAGAAATCGTAAATTGGGCCTCGAGTCATGTCTTAGGTCCCTTTGGGCCGTCTTCTGACCCGGAGCGTTTATTACGGCTTCTTTCGATAAATAACGAAGTTTCCGCGGTTTTTACTATAAAGTTTGATCGATGAATTAGAATGGAGGGAAACATGAAATGGGTTCGCTACGGTCTTCGGGAGACAGCATCGAAGGGTAGACGAGAATGCATGGACTAATGTCGTATCGACGTTTCGGGAGAGCTCGGTCGCTACGTAGCGACCGAGCGGAACAGACGCTCAGTCGCTACGTAGCGACCGAGCTTGGCTCGAGCTCGGTCGCTACATATCGACCGAGCGGGACGGACGCTCGGTCGCTACGTAGCGACCGAGCTTGGCTCGAGCTCGGGTGGAACGGACGCTCGGTCGCTACGTAGCGACCGAGCTTTGCTCGAGCTCGGCCAGAACAGACGCTCGGTCGCTACGTATCGACCGAGCTTGGCTCGAGCTCGGTCGCTACGTAGCGACCGAGCGGAACGGACGCTCGGTCGCTACGTAGCGACCGAGCGGGATGTGTGCTACGTCGCTTCGTAGCGACCGAGCGAGACGTGCTCTCGGTCGCTTCGTAGCGACCGTGCGACCTTTTTCGGGCTTTTCTCCGATGTCTCGTGTTTCTGATATCTTGCATATTTACATTGTTTTAATTATCATTTCTTGTGCACATTGGTCTTTTGGAATAGCATTTACACATGTTTAGGTTGCATTTCCATGCATTAGTCCTTATCAGGTGTTGGAGGGAGTTTCATGATGAACTCTGTGCCCCAAGGAGTGTTTTGATGCCCAAAGAATGTAGATGAGTCGTTGAAGGATGCTAGCGGCCAGGCGTAGCGGCAAAGGCTGGTCGCTACAGAAGATAAGTACCGTAGCGGGCATGTGTAGCGGGATGTAGAGGCCGCTAGATTTGAAGCGCCTTCTACAGCGGCCACCCATAGCGACTTTACGAGGTCGCTATGCGTTCAAGACTTCTAAAACTTCTCAAGTATCCTAGCGGCCACACGTAGCGGGCATGACAAGTCGCTACAGAGCGTAGTGACCTCTGGTAGCGACCTTTTCTGGTCACTACGGAGAAAAATATCTATGTTTTTGTGGGTTAACCAAGGTTTGTTGGGTTAACCCAGCTCGTTTTTAGACATCTATAAACACCTTTAAGACCTAATCTGAGGAGAATCTCATTTTTTCTCTCAAGAACATTGCCTCCTTTGTAAAAAGCTTGAATCTTTATATCATAATCTAAGGAAGTTCTTCATATTATATCTTGTTTCTCCTTCTCATAAACATGATGAGCCTTGAATCCATCATGGGTTTGAGGTTTCTCATGGAGATTAGAGAGTAGACACTCCTTGGATTCATGGGTTAAGGTAGATTAGGGTGCTTAAGTGTAGATTTAGGGTGTTTTATTGTAGATCCTTCTTATTCCTTGCTTGTTGAGTGATCTTAATGCTATTTTAGAGTTGGCCTCTCTAAAATTGAGCTCTAGACATTTCATACCCGAAGGGTGTTTGATGAAATGTCTGAACCAACTCTCCTAAGCTTTTAACATTCTTTACCAAAGAGATTTGTTGTTAAAGGTGTTAAAATGGCTAATAGACTTGATTTTAATGGTTGCTTAGATAATATTCAACCAAAGAGATTTGATGCTTGAGTTATCTTAGTGAATGAACATCCATCTAGAGATAGAGTTTGTTTAGGATTGTGTCTAAGCCTAAGGTTGATAGATTGATTGAATGTTGCTACCTTTAGATTGAACCTTGATCATTTTATATCAGTTATCCTTACCATGGATCCATCCTTAGTATTTGATTGAATTCTTGCACTTATTTCTTGATTGGATTTGAGATCACCTTGTTTATATTTCTAGGATATTAGTTTGTTACAAATCATGTATCTTCTTGTTTGCTTAGATTAGGAAGGTTTGTGTATTCTTGGTGTTATAAGTCTCTAGTTCTCTGTGGATTCGATCCTAAAATGCTACAATGACATACCATTCGATTGTGGTATTGTTGGCACATTAGGTTAATTGGTGTGTGCTTAAACGCGTAATCAATTTGGCGCCGTTGCCGGGGAACTAAGTAGATTTGTCATTAGGATTTCAAACTTTCTTGAGATTAAGCTTTATTTTCTTATGCTTTGTTTTGCTTTTGTATAACTACTAACCTCTTCTTCTAGCTTTTGTTATTTGTAGAAATGGCTTCAAGCTACTCTGAGAAGCCACAAGAAGAGGAAGAGACATTTGAAGATCACATTAAAGATCAGCCATATGTGAAGCCACCACCCTTTGATATACGCATACTCACACCAGATCAAAGAGTGGAGTTACACCGGCTTCAGAGAACGAAAGAGTATTGGGGCAAGCCAATAAGACACCTAGCACAAATGGTCCGGATACACCTTATTAGGGATAGAGCAGAGTTTGAAAGAAGAGATGTTACTCAGTATGAGTTTGATGCTGCTTGTGCCCTTGATGAGATAATGTATTGGGTTCCACCACCCCAGCTGGCAGTACAAGCATTTCTACTTTAGAACTTAAACTTGAGGAAATTTGCTTGCCTTGTGGTGAGGATAGCGCCCCTGATCTTGATTCTCTTGTGCTCATAAATGAATGTCTTGATCTGATATGTGAAACTAGGAAACTAGATGAATTGAGAGTAGAAAAACTTGCTAAAGATCACATTGAAGTTTGCTTTGTCAAGAACTATATTTGTGCTTCATTTGATCTTGAGTCCAACTTTTTGCTGCTTCAGAATTCTAGACCTCTTCTTGAACTTGCTGATTTAGGGGATGAACTTGATGTGGATAAGCTCTTGCTTGAGATAGAAAACCCCCTTGCTGAAAACTATCATGAGAATGTGAACATTGTGTATTATTTGATTGATGGAGATAGAGTTGACTACTTTGTTAAAACCTCGTTTGAACCTGTAGTTGATTTTGTGTTTCCACCTAATGCTTTTGATTCTCATGATCATCTGAACCTCAAGGAGCATTTCATAACTCATGTCATATCTTTAGTGAAGCTCTTTGAGGAAAAATCTGTCTATTTTCTATGGACAGTAGTGTGTTTCTTTGCACACTTGGTTTCTTGTTCTTGTAGGAGAAAGACCAAAGGTGCATTGGCTCAGCCTTTTGATACTTATGATTAGCAAGCACACAAAGTCAAGCTAGAGACTTAAAACAAGCTCACTTGGGAGGAAGTCCCATGGTATCCTTTGTATATATTTTTTTTTATATATCCTTTTCTTGCTTTAGTGTGTTTGACTAAGCCTAGGGACAAGTTTGGGGGAATTCTCAAAAATTCCCAAAGATCACGTCGAAAATTCCAAGGCGACAACAAGTCCTCCCTCCTCATTTCCCTTCTATCATGACAGCCAACTTCAAGTAAGTGCATTCCACCCTTGTAAATACTTAGCTCTTTCATCTTTTATTTCTCATTTGATCTCTCTTTCGAGTTTACTCTCACACAAGAGACTGTGTGAAGTAAGTTTGGGGGAGAGTCTACTATCTCATATTGTGTTTTCTTTTGTCTACTTTTCATTGAGTCTCATGCATTCCATTGTGCATACCTATAAAAAAAAATGAAAAATTTAGTCGCATCATTTGCATCTGTAGGATTGAGTCTAGAAGCATTTAGATTGCATTCATGCATAGGAAGAAACCTTGTAAAGAACACATGTCTAGAACTCGATTCGACATCCTAGCTAAATATATCAAGTAGCTTAAGCATCTTTTGAAAAAAGCTTGTAAGCTTCGAGCCTTGAAAACTCTTCTTGACACATGTTGCTTGCTTGATGATTGACATTGTTTTTGAAACCAACTCCAAATGAACTAAGGCTTAATGAACTTAATCTCTCTTGCATATGGGCATTTGCATACTTGATCGTAGATATTATACACATTTGGGTTATCTTTTTCTCCTTGTACCAATCTTTGTTAACCCAAATGGCACTCTCATACCCATTAACCCTCACCATTCTTTGAAGCCAACATTAATTTGCTTGAGTGAGGTCTTTTATTGATAGCATGTCATGTGCAAAATCTTTAGAGTATTAGGAGCGACAATGGGGTTGTTCTAATCTTTGGCTAGCATTGGGACTTCATTTGAGCTAGCCTCTAGGATTGTTTTTGGGTTTGTAAGCTTAAATTCTTTTGATCTTGGGAATGAGAGAGATTGAGCGAAAGAGATGAACCAAAAAGAGTGTTTAAAGTAAGAAACCCCTAGGGACAAAGAAAGTTAGAAAGGAAAAGCTCTAAAGTATCAATAGAACCCCCTCCCAAATATTAAAAAAAAAAAGGGAATCAAAGAAACAATAGTTGAGTGGGGGAAAAGAAAAGAAGAGAGCTAAGTCTAAAAGTTTAAATATAAAAGAACAAGTCTCTAGTTAGTTAAATCAAAGGAAAGAAAGAAAGGAATGGTAGAACTTAAAGCTACTTAAAAAAATGGTAGAATGATGAGACCAAGCATTGTATGCATGAATTGCTCCTTTTCTTAGATAAATTTTGCATAATGATCTTGCTCATATTCTTGAGTGTGAGCCACTATAAATGATGCAATTGAAACCCACTTTTCTTCACACTAGACCACTCTTTCTCACCAAACCAAATGATCGAGATCAAATATCCATTTGCAAGAATTCAACTTGTGTGTGTGTGTGAATGAATGTGAGAGTTGGCTAAGGAACCTGTTGGTTGGACGACAATGAGCCTTGTGTAGAGATAAAAGAGTCTTAATAGGCCTTGAGAAACTAGAGTGCACTAGAGAGTTGCTCATGCTATTTGCTATGTTTCTTTTAGGATGTTAGGTTGAAGGCTAGAAAGTGTCTCTTTTGGTTATGTGTTTCCATTTTCAATTCCCTCCTCTTTAATTGATCTTGAATGTTTACTTGAGGACAAGTAAAGAACAAGTTTGGGGGAGTTGATATCTTGCATATTTACATTGTTTTAATTATCATTTCTTGTGCACATTGGTCTTTTGGAATAGCATTTACACATGTTTAGGTTGCATTTCCATGCATTAGTCCTTATCAGGTGTTGGAGGGAGTTTCATGATGAACTCTGTGCCCCAAGGAGTGTTTTGATGCCCAAAGAATGTAGATGAGTCGTTGAAGGATCCTAGCGGCCAGGCGTAGCGGCAAAGGCTGGTCGCTACAGAAGATAAGTACCGTAGCGAGCATGTGTAGCGGGATGTAGAGGCCGCTAGATTTGAAGCGCCTTCTACAGCGGCCACCCATAGCGACTTTACGAGGTCGCTATGCGTTCAAGACTTCTAAAATTTTCCAAGTATCCTAGCGGCCACACGTAGCGGGCATGACAAGTCGCTACAGAGCGTAGTGACCTCTGGTAGCGACCTTTTCTGGTCACTACGGAGAAAAATATCTATGTTTTTGTGGGTTAACCAAGGTTTGTTGGGTTAACCCAGCTCGTTTTTAGACATCTATAAACACCTTTAAGACCAAATCTGAGGAGAATCTCATTTTTTCTCTCAAGAACATTGCCTCCTTTGTAAAAAGCTTGAATCTTTATATCATAATCTAAGGAAGTTCTTCATATTATATCTTGTTTCTCCTTCTCATAAACATGATGAGCCTTGAATCCATCATGGGTTTGAGGTTTCTCATGGAGATTAGAGAGTAGACACTCCTTGGATTCATGGGTTAAGGTAGATTAGGGTGCTTAAGCGTAGATTTAGGGTGTTTTATTGTAGATCCTTCTTATTCCTTGCTTGTTGAGTGATCTTAATGCTATTTTAGAATTGGCCTCTCTAAAATTGAGCTCTAGACATTTCATACCCGAAGGGTGTTTGATGAAATGTCTGAACCAACTCTCCTAAGCTTTTAACATTCTTTACCAAAGAGATTTGTTGTTAAAGGTGTTAAAATGGCTAATAGACTTGATTTTAATGATTGCTTAGATAATATTCAACCAAAGAGATTTGATGCTTGAGTTATCTTAGTGAATGAACATCCATCTAGAGATAGAGTTTGTTTAGGATTGTGTCTAAGCCTAAGGTTGATAGATTGATTGAATGTTGCCACCTTTACATTGAACCTTGATCATTTTATATCAGTTATCCTTACCATGGATCCATCCTTAGTATTTGATTGAATTCTTGCACTTATTTCTTGATTGGATTTTAGATCACCTTGTTTATATTTCTAGGATATTAGTTTGTTACAAATCATGTATCTTCTTGTTTGCTTAGATTAGGAAGGTTTGTGTATTCTTGGTGTTATAAGTCTCTAGTTCTCTGTGGATTCGATCCTAAAATGCTACAATGACATACCATTCGATTGTGGTATTGTTGGCACATTAGGTTAATTGGTGTGTGCTTAAACGCGTAATCAGTTTCTTCCGCAGAGCTCTTCGTAAGAATAAATCTTTTTCGAAGATTTATTTTTCGTAAAAACGTTCATGCCGATTTTTACGGACTTTCAGACATTGATTCCGTCGTGACCGATTTTGACCCCAACACTACTGCCGTCTGTTCGTCGAAAATCTGGAAGGAGCGGCGCTGGAACACGCGTTAAACGAAACTCCATCGGAAGTTTCCACCAGCTCGCATCAGAATTTCTCAAACAGTATTCTATTTTCATAGATAGAAAAACATTTGATGCCGATCTCTGGAGTCTATCCCAGAGGGAGGACGAACCTCTCCATGAGTTCATAAGCCGATTCAAGTTGCTTATGTCAAGGGTTAGCGGAATAAGCGACAAAGTGGCCATAGACGCTCTCAGAAAAATGCTCTGGTACTAGTCGAAATTCAGAAAACGGATAACCCTCGATAAACCGTAAACGATCCAGGACGCCCTTCACAAGGCAACGGACTACATCATAATCGAAGAAGAGACGAAAGTTTTGTCGAAAAAACATAAGCCGACAAAGACGTCCTCGAAAGATGCATACCAAAAGACTAAGAAGAAAAACTCCCGTAACAACAAATACGTCCATCATGAGGGGGAAGAACATCAAGGTGCACATAACAACGCAATCAACTCAGAACAGGGCAGAACCTCGGGCAATACGTGGCCTCGCAATCCAGGATACGACGAAAACACCTTCTGCGAGTTCCACCAGACCCGAGGACACTCGACAACTAACTGCAAAGTCTTGGGAGTGAGGCTGGCCGCAAAGCTACTAGCCAGAGAGCTCTCCGAAGTAACTAGCGTTAAAGATCTCATCCATGAGACCGATCATCCTCCAAAGACCGACAAAAATCCACCCGCAGAAAACTGTCCTCGGAGAAATCAATTGGAGGATAAACGCGGAAGGAGATCGGACGACAAAGGAAATGATAACAATCATCGCAGAGTGAATATGATCATCGAAGGATCACAGTACTGCAACGAAATGGTCTTGGCCATCAAGGCCTACCGGCGAAAGGCCGAATCAAGCGCAGATTGGCCTACATGGTCTCCTCCCCAAGATGGACGAAGCGAATCGATAACTTTCACGGAAGAGGAAGACGGCGGAATCGATCAACCCCACTGCGATCCGCTTGTCATAGATCTTGTCGTACGAGATCTGGAGGTCGCAAGAGTCTTCATCGACACGGGGAGCACGGTTAGTGTTATCTTCCGCGATACTCTCAAGAAGATGAAAATCGAACCCGGGGAAGTTAACCCAACACCAAAACCCATGGCTGAACGCCATGAAAGCCGTTTCGTCTACATACCACCTGGGCATCAAATTCCCGACCCAGAGCGGGGTCACAGCCATCTGGGGTTGTCAGAAACAGTCACGACTTTGGTTTCTCGCAGAGCATAAGTTAAGACAAATCACCACTACCTTGATGGTAAAACGCAAACGGACGAATTTAGCTCAGCCCTCGGCCGAAAACACTTCAAAGAAGGACAACTCGACATCGTCTGCTGAAGCAAACACCTTGGACATCGAAACTAAGCCTGATTCCGAAGTCAACGCTACCACTCAACCGAAAAAGAAAAACTCGGACAAAGATATCGACCCTGCCACAGTCACGACGATTAAGGCGGTCAACACAGCACCAACCGCCGAGCAAAAACACTCGCAGCATGAAATAGAACTTTGAGATGGCTTGATCCTCGAAGGGGGTACGTAGGCAGCTCGTTGAAAGATGAGTTCAGCTATCCCCCTCTATAAAAAGGGGGGGAGTGGGTATGTATACTCGTATACTCTAACGTTTTAAAACATGCATTATTTTACTCGAGCTTTTAAAAATTTTACTAAAATACGCATTTTATGAACTCTTACGCTTCAGCTACGCAAAAAGTCTGAGGACACGCTCAAAAAATCTCTACAAACAATAAAATTCTTGTCAGCTGCCATATTTGGTCCAAATGGCAAAACATCCGCGAACCTTTCATAATTAAAAACGTATGTATAGTCTTCAAAACAACAGCAAGACGTCGCCAAAGTTAGAATCAAGACTATACGAACAACTGTCCAAACGCGACCATAAAATTTTCAACGAATATTTAAATCATGCTCGTTCGCATCAGCCGTCTTAAACAAACGCATCCTGATCATTCTGATCCTCAAACATCCGACACAAGGATTAAAGCGCCCTATATAAAAAATCCAAAATTTTGGTCAAGCACTTCCAGTTGGCCTAAAAATTGTCTCTGGAGAGATGCTCGATTCACACCATACAAGTCGTATAATCTGAGAACCTATCGCAGACTTTAAATCGGTATGAATCAGGTTGAAATCGGAACAGGAAAATCGATAGCCGGCTAGTCACCGCATAAACCTTAAAACCGAAAGTAAACCTAGGTCTTGCCCTAAACCTATCACACTGGTCTCTAAAAAGTGATACGAGATCTTAAAAATGTCTATCCATCCATATCTTAAACGTTCGCGAAACTTCATAAAAATAAATAAGTGACTTTTACGAAATTCACATCTCGAGCAAACCAACAGATTGAACGTCTCGTTAGAACTAAATATGAGACGACAACTCATATTTATTTCAGACATATTCAGAACAAAGTAGTTCGATAAATATCCATCATATATAAAACCGCAAAGCGGTATGGATTCGAAGCCACCAACGCCTAGTCCCGAAAAATACAAAGCGGCCAAACAGGCCCGCACAAAGTCTCGACATAACGGCCACACTCGGCCAGATACAGATAATAAAGGCCACACTCGGCCATAAACACAAGATAAGAGGAAACCTCTTCCCGTCAAATGCTAACTTCGATTCTCAAAGATCAAAGTTAAAAACCCCGGACATGGAAGCTCTGAATCCATCCGCGGGACAATCCACTTCCTCATCATAACCATCAACCTCGGTCGCGACCTCCTCCATATCAGGAGAAACCGGGATGGGATCCCAGAATCCTTGAATCCTCCCGTCGATCGGGGAAAAAAGCGCCTCAACATTGGCATGATCATTCATGCCACATTTCTTGAGTTCCATCTCATCCTTGAAAACAAAGTCGTCCGCCTACATCTTCCAGAGGGTACCAACTGAACCATGACACTCGCCAAAGTCGCCCACCGAGGAATAAGCCTCCTTAAGGTTTCCATACTCGGCTTTGAACTGAGAAGCACGGTTTCTCATCATCTCGACAATCTCTCTCCTACCTCTCCTTTCCGCTTGACGGACGGCCTTGGCATGATCCTTGGCAAGTTTCAAATCTCGCTCAAAAATTTCATTTTGAACACGTGCAAGGTCTTTTTCCGCTTTCTCTGCCTTGAAGCGATATACCATGGCCTCCATGTGCCTTGTCTCAAGGGCTGAGCCAAGCATGTTCAGATCCTGCAAAAACAACTAACCTGTTAAAAAAAAAGGGGCGCATGATTCTATCTGCGAAGTTCCTAAAAAAAAGAAGAAACTAACCCCGTTGATTATGCGAGATCCTTCCGCAACTACCTTGGACCTTCCCAATTCGTTCACGAACGAAGGAGGATCGAAACCCGAGGGCAAACCAGAGAAGAAATCGTCAAAATCCAGAATAGGTACCTCGCTCGAACCGCTACCGTCACCATAAGCAAGGACCGGGTCTAATCCTGGAAGAATAGAGTCATCTGCGGAAAACTCTATATCACCAAGATCAATTCCTTTACCCTTAGAAGATCTCGCGTCCTTTTCCTCCGCGGGAACGTCGCAAGGAGTAGGATCATCGGACTCAGAATCGCTATCCGCTTCTGCACCTACTCCAAGATCGGGATGCAAGAGTCTCAACGCCTTGCGGACATTCCTCGGCATAAAGAAGGTCCAAAAAAACGGACCATTCCTAAGGAGATCCCATATGTCGATCACGTCTCCGGGAAACGGGGGAAACGAGTTGATGAAGGGACTATCATTCGGCTTGCTCCGGAACAGTGGGATGCAATTCTCTTCGACGGATGCAGCGTTTATACAGACGAAGAAGAAGAACTTCGACCACGAGTTAGAATTGGAAATAAGCCCCTTAATCACCGTCATATATGTCCGAGGGACCAACCGGTAGAGGTGTGGCTTTGAGACAAGTTGCAGCCTAAAGATCGCCTCAAAGTGGTCAGCGGTAAGGGAGAGACCATGCTCATAGCTCAGGATCACGACGCCGATGAGATGCTGGAAGCTGGTGGGATTAAGCTGGCTTATCGATACCTCGAAATGGTCCAATACACGGACTATGATTTCAGGAATCGGAAACCACAAACAGGCGCACCAAGAAGGACTCGTAGCAAGTAAAGTAACCCTCCGGAGGATTGTCAGCACTTTCCCCACGACAAGGAATTCGAAACTCTACCGCGTCTGAAATCCGGCAAAACGACCGAGCGGTCTTAAGGAATTCACCAGTGCTTCTGCTCGGCGCGCCTTTTTCGACCGAACGTTGGTGCATGACAGGAAACGATTTCTCGCCAGGGGGAGTAATCGACCATATCTCGCTATCTAGTACGCCTCACCATCAGGAGGATCTATCGAGTGGGGCGCGAACTCAGCATTCGGGACTAGGAGATCATCATGAACCTCTTCGGATGAGAAACCGCGGGAAGTACCTCTTTTCGAAGCTTTTTTATGCTAGACATCTTTTAAACTTTTTTTAAAAAAAGTAGAAGGGGCTAAGGGAATTTTCTCTCAAGAAACTTCTTATGAAAATAAGTAAGTAGAAAATTATGGGAGAAGTTACCCTCCTTCTTATAGGCATTAAAAGTTACTATTTGTCTGCGGATTGTTGGATGTAAACTCCATCCAAATCGCCTATCTTGCCTAACTCGCCAAACCGCACGCTAGAATCTCATCGTAATCCACGATTCTAACGGGCTGGGGGGCTAACTGTTGGGACCAAAAACGGACACGGTGAAGTTAACATCCAAATATCCGTAAAAATCAGAATGAACATTTTTACGAAAAGTATTCTTCATAAAGATTACTTTTACGAAGAGTCTTGCAAATGTTGCACTAATCATGGTTCATTCATCGAAACTGAACACTCATAGCCCAAGAATACGGTCATGGAACATCGGAAAAGGATCCAAACAAGGTCGCCACATAGCGACCGGCCTGCGAACAAGCCGGTCACTACGTAGCGACCGGCCCGCGTACAAGCCGGTCACTACGTAGCGACCGACCAAGCCATCCGGTCGGTCACTACGTAGCGACCGACCAAGCCATCCGGTCGGTCGCTACGTAGCGACCGATCCGCAAACGAGTCGGTCGCTATGTAGCGACCGACCAAGCCATCCGGTCGGTCGCTACGTAGCGACTGACCCGCAAACGAGTCGATCGCTACGTAGCGACCGACAAGCCATCCGGTCGGCCGCTACGTAGCGACCGACCCGCGAACGAGTCGTCGCTACGTAGCAACCGACCAAGCCTCTCGGTCGGTCGCTACGTAGCGACCGATCCGCAATCGAGTTGGTCGCTATGTAGCGACCGACCAAGCCATTCGTTTAGTCGCTACGTAGCGACCGATCCATCGCGGACCCGGTCACTACGTAGCGACCGATCTGTCTCGGACATCGATCAACCGGTACGACCAAAATCCGTGCATTCTCGTATGTTCCTCAATGCTAGCTCCCACGTACCGCAGTCATATCATTTCTCACTCCCATCGATTGTAGTCATTACTTAAACTTTACGATAAAGATCGCGGAAAGTCTATTCTTATCAATTAAAATCGTGATAAATGTTTCGAATCGAAAGACGGTCCAAATAGGTCTAAAACGTGATTAGAAACCCACTTACGATTTTTTAAGGAAAATCCCATAGATACTATGACGGTTTATACTTAATACGCAAGAAAGGATAAATGTCGAATTTCCGCAGATAAATGTTAAGTTTCCGCGGATAATCATGAAAATCGAGAAAAATGGAATATCTCCATTTTCGAGTTATGACGGCTTAAGGGCAGGAACGGAAAAGCTCGAACCGACCTTGGAGGGAGTATATAAGGAGTCCTAGGCGAGAGGCACAAATGAAAACTTTTTTCAGAGCAAACCTAGCACCATTTAGGCAACTTTCCGTTTTTGTTATTTCGAGCTGCGACTCAACTAGGTTTTGCAGTCTTAGGTTGTTAGAACTAGGAATCTCACCAACAGCTCTCATAGCCGAGGCTTCTACCTTGTTGTAACGCTCATACGCGAATTCGGAATAAGACACCTTTTGCTTTTTTTTACGATTTCTTATTTTTCTCGTCTTTATTTCGTGTTCTGAGTGCTTGGCGTGTGGTTTAGCAGATATCCGGGATCTCTGGGAAATTAGGGTTTTCCTAACTTTCCTAATTTAAACGAAAATCGACAGTGCGAATTTCGGTTCCCACAATAAATTAAACAATCACATTAACCATATTAAAAAATTTCGATTTTTGGTATATGTTATATTTTGGATTTTTAAAAACGATTATAAATTACTAAATCTGTTAAAAATCTCACATTCAAATTTTGTGATCCATGGTTTAAATTTTTTGTTATGATAAAATACAAATGATTTCAAAATCATATAAGTTAAAAGTCTAATTTAATTAACTATTAAGATTAAAAGAGAGATATATATATATCGTTTTAAATTAAACTATATACCATATAAAATACATAAATATTTTTATTTTGAAATTTACTTTGAACAATTTTTTTTTGATAAAAGTTTTGCTATAAAAGACACAAATGATCAAAAAACCATATGATTAGAAAGCATCATTTAATAGAAATTAATAGTAAAAAAAATACTATGTATGTTAATATCTTTTAAATTTAATTATACAGTGAAACCTCTATAAATTAATAATGTTGGGACTACACCAAAACTATTTTTTATTAATTTATCGATATAGTAATTGAACTAAAAACTTAATTTGGGACTATAAAATTATATTATTTTATAGAGATTTTTAGTATATATTAATTTATTGAGTATTAATTGAAAGAAGTTATACTGTATATCCTATCAAATATAAAAAATACCAGTCTAATTATATATGTAATAGTTAGTGACTTTTAATTATTTAATATATATTTATTATTTCATAATATATAAAAACATATTATATATGAAATAATTTATATATATAATGCCCATCCCGTGCAAGGGGCGGGTCTTAATCTAGTAGATTTCTTATTTTTCTTCTGTTTTTTATTCTCTGCAGCCTTTTTAGTTTTTTTTTATGCTTGAACTATTATGTTGCAATAAATTAAGGCTGTAACTGGATGTTAATAAAAGAAATAAGTGGAATTACATGAATGATAATCAGTGGAATTCAATGGAATGGAATTAATATTCCATTTGTTCCAAAACTATTTTGATGTGGAATGGTTTTTCAAAAGAATGTTGATATTTTTTTTGGAATGGAAAGGAATAATATGGAATGAGATGGAATAGCCATTCCTTCTTTTCATTGCAACTGGTGAATATTTTATGGAATGAGAAGAAATTTAGTATTCAGGAAGTTTTTATTCCAAAAAAATGCATTCCAGTTACACCCTAAGCGTTATTAAATCTCAAATAACTGACGTGTCTAACAAGAAACTGAGAATTTTTTTTTTTGTGATAAATTGATGAAAATAGAACGTGTATAAGGTCACTCTTGCTCTTCCTAAACACAATGGCTTACGTTTAGTCGAAGACTACTTGTCAGCTTTTCGTATAATTCTTAAGGAGAATTGGAAAAAAAAGACACTTTCAACTTTTATTTGTTTTTTTAAGACTTTTGATACTTTTAGTCATTTTGGACATGTTTTAGCTTTTTGTAATGGAAAAAATAGTAAACTAAATTTTAAAAATATAAAAAATATAAAAACTGTTGGAAACATAAGTATGATATTTATTTGTTTAATTTTCTTGAAAAAAATAATGGAATCATATTTTATTGGGAAAAATAATGGAATCAAAAAAATGATAACTATGTCCCTTTAGACTAATCTCATGTACTTTATGTCTCATTAGGCTAATTATTTTCAAAATGACAATAATGCCCTTAAAGTTGTAATTTTTTTTTCGTTTTTATTTGTTTTTTTATAAAAAAAAAATAGATTTTTTTCAAAATATGAAAGTGAATATTCTCAAATATTTTGTTTCCGTATTTTTAGGAACTGATTTCTTATCCGTAGAATACAACTAATATGTAGAAATCGATTTCTACATGAATTTCTACAGGTTTTTAGAATTATAGTAATATGTAGATTTTGATTTCTACATGTTTTAGATTTACAGTAAATTTGTAGAAGTCGGTTTCTACGCATTGTATATTTATATTAATGTGTAGATTTTGATTTCTAAAGATTTTAGATCGGTAGGTTAAGCGCGCAATGTGTATTCTAAATATTTTTAGAATACTCTTCTTTACGTAGATCACGTATTCTAAACATTGTAGATTCAATGAAAAAGTGGATTTTGTTTTCTACTTCGTAGAATGTCATTTCTACTTTATTTAGAACATAATCTGAAGTTTATGATTTAAACATTTTTAGAACTGAAAAAATACCACTAAATTCATAATGGTATTTTATCAAAAGTTACTATTTTTCCAATTTTTTTTTGTTTGTAAAACTATTTATTAAATTTATTTTCAAAAATATTAAATGGTGTTATGGGCAAAAATGACACAAAATAAATATTAATCTAAAGAGACGTAGTTATCATTTTTTTGCTCTAAAAAAACAATTTTCCCTATTTTATTTTATGTTCTAGTTGGGATAAAATACTCATTATAGTCATCTACTTAGTCTAGAAATCGGATACTAAGTATTATACATAGATCTATTTTGGGTATATAACGCAAACAAAACTTTCTTGTATATACTATCTTAGCTAGAATTCAGTAGGGTATATTCTAGCAAGATATCGTTAGCCTACATGTAGCTTGATTACAACTTATAGGCAAAACTCTACGATTTACCTTTTTTTTGTTTGTATCATAACCTGTTCTACCTTTTATCTTATGTCATACTTAGGGGAGAATAGATTTCTCACCCACACGTAGGATACATATTAATATATTATAACCTAACGAAGAAGATATGGAAACAACTTCCATATTTTGGTTAATATATTTCCTGAATCTACACTAAATCTCGCACAATATCTTCTTTCCCATGTTTTTATCTCCCATAATCCTTCAATTATACACTAAATCTATCTAAAACATTTATTATATCTAATTAAGTAAAATTTGAGAAAAAGATATAATATTCAGATCTCTTGTTCGAACCCAACACCCATGCCAATGGCCTAGGAATTTAACCATCAGAGGCGCTTAAACTTTTGGTATCTACAACCCGAATGTTAAACATAACTATAAGTTAACGAGTTTGATATACCATTTTGTCTTGTTTATTATACCATTATCATCACCCACAAATACCGAGATTGTATGCCATGTATCATCATAGAGCTCAGTTCTTGGTTAGCTACTTAGGTTATATAGTGATTCAAATGGTAAGTAAATTTACATGGTATTCATCTTTGAATCAACAGACGAAGATCAAAAAATTTGAGAAATTCTCTGTTACCAAATCTGGAAAAATAAAGATACGTACGTAGTATTCATACCACTAGTTTGTCATGTTCTGATATAGAAGATCATAAGTATAGAAGTACGCTGTCTGGTTCAAAGAAGGCATGCCATCAATAGAAAACATTGGATAACTTAATAAATCACAAAGGACTGGCAACAATTAATCATAAGCTGAGCCACTAGAACCTGAAAGTTATGTTTTAGAATCCATTCCCCAATAGCAACTGCTTAAACAAGAGGTAACCAAGTTTGTAGAATTTAAATCCTAAGCACAAAAAAAACTCTTCACATAAAGATTAACAGTATCATAAGCATACATCAAAGATAACCTAAAACTAGTAAGAACAAAAACATGGGTTTGATACGATGTCTCAGAAACTTAACCAGTTTTTTTTTAAAACACAAACTATTTCAAAATCAAGAGAAGCTATGGGTTGCCAACAACTAGTCTAAGATTTCAAGACCCAAATTTTTCCGCTTTCCAAATACTCTACAAATACAAATCAAAAGCAGTAACATGCATGACTTAATCTACGGTTAAAAAAATCAATAGAAGTAATCGCATACCTAGTGTGAAGAAACGTGAGATTTTGATAAAATTGATGGAAGAAAACTTTGATTTCGTAATGTACGACGAAACTCATAGAGAAAGAACACTTCGATTTTGTTGTTTCATGTGTGAGAACGAAGAGGAGGATGAGGAAAACGAAAATACAGACGAACCATACGAGGAAACACCGATGAAGAATAAGGATTCTCCAAGAACCCTAAATAGCCATGGATGGATTGAAGAACAACGGTTGAGTAGACGAGATAAAAAAAAGTAAGGTAGTCCGTGTTTTTTATTTTACCTGTTGTTTTTACCTTTTGTTCTTATTTTTATTAATTAATATTAAATCAATTACAAAAATTATAAATCTATCTTATTAAAAAAAACTAATAATGTTTGGAAACATGGATAGCTTAATAAGATAGATTTATTATTTCATGCTTAAATATTTTAGGGTATGAATGGTGACCAAGGAATGATGGAGAATAATGCATTCCCTAACGTTCCTATAAAAAAAGCACCATTCACAAGGAATAATAATTCCCTCTCATTCCATCTTATTCCTTTTTTTATAGAGAATTAAAGAATAAAATTATTCCTTGTTATATTTGAGAAGGAACCACCATTCCTTTTCATTCCTACTATTTCATTCCCGTTTATTATTTTTCTATTCATTCCTCTTGTTTCCCGAATGGTCACCAGTCAGACCTGTTTTAATTCTCTTATATCTTTGACCTGTTTTTGTGTTGGTCCACCAAAGATAATCAAATAATGCTCTTTGACATACATACAAAATGTTTTATTCCGTATCAAACCAAATCATAGAAACTAAAACTTAAATATTTCTTAGCAGTAATAGTTTTTAACGGTACCATTCTATGGACCTCCTGTTACACAATACAGTGAAAAATACATAGTTTAAACATATAAACAAAAGTAGTCAACCTAGAACCGTTAACTTTTCATTTCTTAAAGTTTGTATATACTGTAAAATACGCACTCGCGCAATCGCGCGGATCAAGATCTAGTCTTATATATTAAAACAGAAGTCACAATATTGATTCATGTGTGATTTGTTTTTAAAAAAAAATAGACCTAATGGACCTATTTCTAGAAAGACATATTACATTTAATCTCTAATTTTATCATTTAAATTTTGGGTCTACCATAAATTTTTATTGGGCTATTAATAATTGAATTTAAACAATAGATGACCCATTGAATTTATAGATATTATAAACTAAATAGATATAATTTAATGTTGTAATACTATACTTCCATATGTTAAATATTTAAATATTTGTCGATGTTAACTTTTAAAATTATAAAGATTTTGTTTAAATAACAAAAATCATATTATCTAATAATGATTAATCTTTATTACTTTAAACCAATGAAAACAAATTTTAAACTATATAGTTTATTTTAAAAATTAAACAAAAACTAAATATTTAATTATTTACTCGATAATATAAATCTATGAAGCGAAAAGTTTAATTTTTTTTAAAAAAATCTAAATTTGTGAAATGTTACAATATTTTTGAATATGACAATAAAACAATATTTTACTAATCTTAATATATAGTTACAATTTTTGTAATGAAATAATAATCCGAAAATATATATATAGAAGAAGATACAAATACATATGAAAGTTTGAAACAATTAATTCAATGAAAAAACATACCGTAAATTTATTATGTTTTACAAATTGATATACACATATATATTATAATATATACCAATTTAGAATTGAAAACAAAATATTTATATAAAAATAAATGAAAACAAAAATCTGCGCGGTTGCGCGGATCGAGATCTAGTTATAATTAAATTCATATTAATTTGTTATTTTTAAAGGTAGTATTATATTTACAAGAATTAAAATCCTAATTACCCTAAAAATCTGGATAAAGTTCTATTGAGACAAATCAAAGTTAAAAGTGTCTCTTTTTCCTAATTTTCTCTAATTTTAATTGCATCGAAGAAGTTAGGTTCAGAAGAAAACAAAGCTTTTAAAGCCAAGAAAAAAAAAAGGAGAGAGACTTTACGCTCTCTTTATTGCTTGTGTAACAAGTTTTCAAACCATGAGCAATTTTATCTAAACATACATTTAGATAAAATTATAGTGTCATTACTAAGAGACTTAGTGAATCAAGACAAATGTTTTTATCACATAAATTGATTAAATTAAGGGGAAATTGCTAAAACAGAACAAAATTTGGCATGGTTGTCCCTATAGTATAAATTCATTCTTAAGTTGTCCTTTTAATATAATATTTGTTATAATCCTTAAACTAACATTTGATTAATCTAACTAAACATATTAAACTAATACAATTTTTAAAAATTTAATTTATAAAAAATGTGTAACAAAGGGAAAAGAAATTGAAAAAAAAAACAAAAACAAAAAGGCAAAACACGTAACCTTACTGTTTGGTTTCTCCTCCTCTCTCTCTCTCGCGAGACGAACAAGATGGCGATCTTGTGCCTTCTCCGGTGAAATCAACGGCAAGTGGTGAAATCGAGCTTCCCTTCCGGTGTACCCCTTCTCTCTGCCTCTGCATCTTTCCACCTCTCCGCTTATCTCTGCTTCTCTCCGCCTCTCCGCTTCTCTCCGCCTCTCCGCTTCTCTCTGCCTATCCACCTCTCTGCTTCTCTGCACCTATCTGCTTGTCTCCGCTTCTCAGCACCTCTCTGCTTGTCTCTGCCTCCGGCTCTCCGCTTCTCTCTCTACCTCTCCACTTCTCTCCACCTCTCCGCTTCTCTCTGCCTCTCTACCTCTCTCTTTCTTTGACATCGTGTTCACCTAAGGTATTATCTCCAACTTTATATTTTTTGGATTCATTTCCTCGATCCGGTTATTGTTTGGATCAATTGATATTTGTTTTGTTTGATTTTTATGAATTGATTTCGCTTGACATGGGTTGGTTAATTGATTTCGTTTCTGACCAGGATGATAGTCTCTATAATTCTGACTTTTGAAAACAGTATTCTATAGACACTAGAGTTATGAAAACAGTTTTACTTGTAGTTTGTCTCTGTTTGCTAGTGACAATTTGATTTTGTTTGCTTGTAGTTCATACAATGTCATATTTGGTTTCATTTCTATAATGATGTTTTGCATGCTTATCATGTGTACAATGTTCAACTTGTCACTACAAGTAGTTTATCTCTGTTTGCTAGTGATAGTTTTACTTGTAGGTTGTATCTGTTTGCTAGTGAAAACAGTTTTACTTGGGTTGGTTAATTGATTTCGTTTGGTTGTAGTTTGTCTCCGTTTCACTGTAACAGGATGATAGTCTATGTGTTTTTATAGAAAAATCTTCACTTAGTTTGCTTAACTGATTATATGAACAGAATGATAGTCTCTGTGTTTTTATATAACAATCTTCTCTTAGTTTACTTAACTGATTATATGAACTCATTTCGTTTGTGAATTGTCTTAGCTTGCTTAACTAGAATCATTTTTTTGTCTTTTGTTGATCTGGAGTTAGAGTTACCTAAGCGACTGTATGCAGAGGGTTTAGAACCTCAGGTGAAGAAGATCAACATTTATCAGGGATCTGAAGAAAGCTATGTCTGCCAAGATAGATCATGTTTTCAAACATATCATGGCTATTGCGGAAAATAAGCTCAAGTTTTCGGGGAAATTGGTGGATAGCTTCTTGTGTAATAGCTGATTACCTCGAAGATGCATGAGAAGTGGTTTGTCTTTGTGTGGATGCCTCTCCGGTTTTTGCTTCAGGAGTACCACGCTGTGACAGGCCTCAAGATTTCGCGGGAAAGTAGCTGTGACGTAGTTAAATGGAAAAATGATCGGGGGTTTTGGAGTGAACTAATAAGGACAGGTGGTAAGATCACCTTGCAGTCGATCAAAAAGATGCATCTAAAAGAAGTTCACAACTGAACTCGGCGTGATAGGATGAGGTTGATCTACTTGTGCGTGATAATGGGTGTGGTGATGGGGAGAGATGAGAAGGTGAACATCCCTCATATGTACATCAAGCTGGTGATGGATCTTGCCAAGCTTCGAAAGTTCCATTGGGGTCTTCACTCCTACGACTTCTTGCTGAGTTTCATTGAGAAGGCTAGGAAGAAGTTGGGTAAGAAGAACAGCTACATTTTCGAGGGTGTCTCCTATGCTTTCCAGATTTTGATTATGGAAGAAATTCTGGATTTCGGAGAAATATGTGGCAGAAGATTCTCGGACAGTTTCAGAGGTCCAAGGTGTGGAAATTGGAAAGAAATTGCAAAAGTTTCTTATGAAGACATCATTCAACTTGAGGACTCATTTACTAAGAAGGTATGTATATGTATTGTATTCTTTTATATGGTTGTTGTATATTTTTTTTATAGCTTATAATGTTATAATTGTTTGGTAGGGAGACTTAGTTCTCGGTCATCTCAGTGACTGGTAATGGTGATGTGTTTTTGCATGCTGATTATACAAGGAAGGATGAGATGGAAGATGAACAAGTGGACCTTCTTCTCAATAGGATTAAAACAAGTTTGATTGGAGCAACACAGAATGGCCAGTTATAGAATCGAAGAGACTGGAATGGAGGAAGCCGATACAGAGGATACAGAGTCAGACGCTGATAAGAGTGTGGATGATACTGATATTGCAGCAGACATGGAGACATCTTCGGTTAATGTTGCTGGAAAAGGCAAGAGAAAGATTCACGATGAAGGAGCCTAGACAAGAAAGAAGAAGTTGCTGTGTAAGCGAGCATCAGAAAAAAAACAGAGTATTGATCGTGAAACTAAGAGTTTCATTGAGGGTTTAGTCCACTCATCTGTCAATTCCTTGGGGGATATACTCAGAACGCAAATGGCGAGTATGGAGAGCATGTTTAAAGAGAGGATGGGCAACATGGAGAGCGAGGTTTCACAGCTCAGGTAAGCAATAAGTTTTAGTGCCGAAGGAAGCATTCCTAAGAGTAAAACTGATGACGCTCCACCTAAGAGCAAAACCGTTCAAGCTCCAGCAAAGAAAAAGGTCAATCAAGCTCAAGATCCAGCAAAGAAAAAGGTACTTCATAAAAGAAAGTGTAGAACTTGATGTACTTGTAACTAGGATGCTTGAGTTAGGATGATGGAGCTAGGCTTTTGGAGCTAGATTTTTCTTCGAACTTAACATTTTCACTGTGTAATATTATGTAACACTTTCGGATATTGTAATATGCAATGGGACAAGATTGTGTAATACGTTTGTAATGTGTAATATGCTTGAATGTTTGTGTAATGATAACTCCATGAATGTAATGCTTTGTTTGTGTTATGATTGAATGGCTTCTTTAATGTTTTATTTTTTTTGTTTTTAATGAATAGGATGGGAAAAAGAATGGTATAGAAACTAACGATTTTGATTTTGGATTGAGTACACAAGAATTAAGGGACCTGTCCCAAGATACATTTGTTGAGGGCTTTGATCTTTCTCAACTTAAAGTCGTAAAATCAAGACCCTTGAACATGTCTCCACCGCAGTTACATGATGAGGAAATAGATCAAGCCGGAGAAGACTCACCAGATGCGGCATTGGTGTTTCTTCGTGAAGAGGATTGGGAAAAAAATAGCATTTGGTTAACTTCCTCCACGTAAGTAAATTCTCATTCTTATATCAAGTATCGTTAAATTTTAAACAAAACATATCTTTGTTTTTAACTTGTATCATTGTTTTTGGTTACAGACCTCTACGGATTGGACCTACTATGTTAGATGCTGAGATTGGTACTCGTCTTATGGATAGATCCGAGTGGATTCATAACTCGGTAAACCTTAGAGACTATTAGCTTCCATTTGTGTGTTTCCATACATTGTGTGTGCTAACATCATCGAAATATGCAGGAGATTGACGCCATGATGTACGTATTCCGGGAGAGAATATCTCTGAAACGATGGGAACTTCATCGTGGCGCCTTCATGTTTGTTGTCTTCAGCAACATGATTAATGATATTACGTGTATACGCAAACCAATTAACCTAATGTGCACACTACCACAATCAAATGGTATATCGATGTAGACCTTTAGGATCTAATCCACAGAGACCAACGATTACACTTTATTTCTATAGGATCAATATCAAGCTAAGACAATGTGGGGGTTTTAAGATCTGTGTATCGTCACAAGCAAGTAACAAGATTAATAAAAGATTTCAGATGATTAAAATGCTAGCCTAGGGTGGTTAGATCGGGTGTTAAGCAAGTGTGAGCCAAACAATTATTCAAGTTCAATTAAGAGCAAGTCTAAAACTCGGATCACTCAAGTAGAACACTCCACTGTCGTGGTACTGCTCCCTATGCTGATCGATCTTGATACCTAAACTCTTGTTTGGATCAAGACGCGACAGCAAGCAATAGAGATCAAGTCCGATATGTTCACAAAACACCCTAATATCTACTTTCGCTGATTAGGGATGCGATGCTCATTCATAACAGATCTAGCAACCTATTACACGGTTAATGAACATGTTAAACCTAGGATCTAACATTAAGCGACCAGTTTAATGGAAGCATTAATGTTGGGGTCAAAAACGGTCACGACGAAGTTAACAACCAAATCTCCGTAAAAATCAGCATGAACATTTTTCACGAAAGTTATACTTCGTAAAAAGATTCTTTACGAAGAGCCTAGCGGTAAAATCTTGTTCAAATCTCAAATCGAACCAAATACTGATTGTCCAAGGAACGGACACGTATCCGAACCGACCACGGACGAGCTCGAGTATGGCAATCGGATCACGGACAAATGTAGCGATCGAGCTCGAGCCAAGCTCGGTCGCTACGTAGTGACCGAGCACGAATGCGGTTTTGTCACTACGTAGCGACCGATCTCGAGCCAAAGCTCGGTCGCTACGTAGCGACCGAGCACGCATACGGTAGCCAGAATATAGGCTGAGCATATTTTATGACCGACTGAAGCCCATATGCAACCACAAATTACCAGAATATCCTTAGAGGACCAAAAACCCTATTTATGTGTTTTCTAAGCCATTGTTAACGGCTAAACTTTATTTTTATTCATTGTTCTTAGTTAGGAGAGAAAGGAGTAACTCCTTCAGAATCTCCTGGAACTCCTTTGGTTTCTTTATTGCTTTTATCTATTCTATTATATCTATCCATCTATGATTTCTGGAACAAATTTCATGTCTGAATAGATCGACATGTTGGGTTTAGTGTTCAGATAGTTATAATGGATTAGCCCCACTTATAGATTGCTGAGTTGTGATATTAATCTTTAGGATTGTCATTAATGTCTGATTCTTGGTTAGCTACCTAGAACTTGTCCTAGGATTGTTAGATATAAGCGATAGCTTCATCTCTTCGTGAAACCATTCTAATTGAGCTAAGACTTGCTAGAGTAAGGCGAGAGATGGTCTAGTGAGCTTAGTGAGCATATTCAACCCGCGCATTAACGCTTGACCAATAGCGTCGATCGATATTCCAATCGAATAATCGGTCGACGTTTCGAATAGTGTATCGATCGATATTCAAATAGAATCATCGATCGACACTGGTCAATAGACGAACCTAGAAAGCGAGAGCCTAGTGTTTCGTTTATAAGTGTTGAGCTCTACAATATCATGCATGCAACTTGTTAGGCATCTGTAGGGTTGTAATCCTGATTACCTGAATAGAAACCCTAGATCTAGCAACCATCGTTCCATCAAACCCCAATCAATCAATCGAGCAATTAACTTACTCATAAACATGTCTTTTACATTTAATAATAATCAACCTAGCTTAATCAACTTAATTAGATTTATTAGATTCCCTAGCTCCATGTGGATTCGATCCCTAAGTATTACAATTGAACCTCTTATTTGAGAGAGGAAAATCACTTCTGAGGGTAATTTGAGTGATATCAAATTTGGCGCCATTCCCAGGAAGCTTTGATCGCCATTACATCTTGTTTAGTTAGATTTAGTCTAGGTTTTACTACTGCTAAAAAAAATTGATAAAATTTTTTCTTCTGTTTCAGGTACATACATCTTAGTATCAGGAACAACAATGAAGAGAGGATTTTTGGGAAGAAAGAGCCTGCTGATTCACGCACGATCCGCAAGTCTACGAGGGAAGAATCGATCGACACCCTCCAAGCATCATCGATCGACAGCGTGAACCAAGCATCGAACGACACTATTCGACTTGTGTCGAACAACGCTGTTCACCACGGTATTGTTTATTCCAGTACTGTTCATCACGGTATTGTTCATCTTGGTACTATTCATCGATGTATTGTCATAGAGACACTATTCATCCCATGTCGATAGACACTGTTCATCCACCGTTGATCGACACTGTTTATCCCCCGTCGAGTGACGCTGTTCATCCCGTGTCAATCGACACTGTTCATCTAGACACTGTTCATCGTGACACTGTTCATCCCGACACTGTTCATCCAGTGAAAAACGACACCACTTGCGGGGAGACAGAGAAGGTCGAAGTGCTCATACTTAAGGTCGATGAGAATGGGATGTTAAGAGACGAAGAAGGTCGCATTCGCAACAATGCATGACAGTTAATTAATTCTCAGGGTGTTGTGATCCCTGATGTGATTACTGTTGCTGAGATGAATGACTTTGACCTAAGCCGAGAGTGGTATGATTGGGTAGGTCAAGACCCCTTCCAGGGTCTTCCACACCAAGATCGCAGAAACCACATCAAAGAGCTCGAGGATCTCGTGTCAAGGAGTGAGCAGAATGAAATGTCTGAATACCACATGCTCTGCAAGATCTTCCCCTATTCTATCTCTGGGGATGCATTCAGTTGGTTTAGTCAACTACAACCAGGATCTCTAACCAGTTGGGAGGACATGGAAAAAGCCTTCCTTTACAAATTTCTTGATGATGCTGAAGCAACTCGAGAAAAGGAGAAGAATGATAAATGCGACACGCTTGTTGAAAGTTGGCAAATAAAAAGGGAAAATCAGATTCTGAGATAGTTGTTCGACTACATTATGGTAGAGGTTAATCAACAACACGGATCTGAAGATCTGAGCAGAGCAGAAGAAGCTGAGCCTAATTATCCGACCTCAGCATCGATCACCACCACTACCTCAACATCGATCGACACCAGCACCGCAACATTGATCGACAATACGATCTCAACGTCGACCAACGGTACAACCTCAATGTCGATCGATGGTACGACCTCAGAGTCGATCGCCCACACAATCCAAGCATCGATCCATGGAGACTCCTGTTTCTGATCGACACCACTCGAAATTCATGAAAGATCGAGTTGTCCTCAGGACATTGCAGACTCTACCCATAAGAGAATTGATATATCAAGTTGTGATCCTACCTCTGATGGAGACAGAGAAATCACCAAGGAAGATTTCTTGGAGCTAGAAAAGTTCTTGGAGCTGGAGGATGGAGAAGAGCATTGTGGGAACCAAAATTCGCACTGTCGATTTCCGTTTAAATAAGGAAACTAGGAAAACCCTAATTTCCCAGAGGTCCCAGATATCTGTTAAACAACACGCCAAGCAATCAGAACACACAATAATGACAACGAAGAAATATAAAAATCGTAAGAAGAGAGCAAAAGGAGTTTTATTCCAAATCCGCGTATGAGCGTTACAACAAGGTAGAAGCCTTGGCTACGAGAGCTATCGGCGAGATTCCTAGTTCTAACAACCTAAGACTGCAAAACCTAGTTGAGTCGCAGCTCGAAATAACAAAAACGGAAAGTTGCCTAATTGCTCTAAGTGCTAAGTTTCCTCTGAAAAAATCTCTCTCATGCCTCTCGCCTAGGATCCCTTATATACTGGCTCCAAGGTCGGTTTACGCTCTTCCTCTTCTACCCTTAAGCCGCCATAGCATAAAAATGGAGATATTCCATTTTTTCCGATCTTCGTAATTATCTTCCAAATTTCGTATTTATCCGCGGACACTTGACATTTATCTTCCCTTGCGAACCAAGCGTAAACCGACATGTGGTTCACGGGCTGTTGGTTAAGAAATCGTAAGTTGGGCCTCGAGTCACGTCTTAGGTCCCTTTGGGCCGTCTTTCGACTCAAAGCGTTTATTACGGCTTCTTTCGATAAAGAATGAACTTTCCGCGGTTTTTACGGTAAAGTTTGATTGATAACTTAGAAATGGCGGGGAACATGAGATGGATTCGCTACGGTACTCGGGAGATGAAACGCGAATCATCGGACAAGAGCTCGAGAAGGATCGTTACGCAGCGACCAAACACGTACTCTGCATCGGTCGCTACGTGTTTGGTCGCTGCGTAACGATTCTTCTCGAGCTCTTGTCCGATGATTCGCGTTTCTTCCGCAAAGGTTTTTCGCAAAGGAGAATCTATTTCGAAAAAGTATTTGTCGAAGAAGTTTTCTACGTTTTTCTTCTTCGGGGATTTGGACGTTAACTTCGTCGTAACCGTTTTTGACCCCAACAGTTAGCCCCCCAGCTCGTTGGGAACGTGGATTTCTAGCGAGGTCCCAATGCGTGGTATGGCGAGTTTGGACGAGATTGGTGTATTTGGAAGAAGTTCGTGTCCAAAAATCCGCAAGTAAATAGTAATTTCCCATTCCTATAAGAAGGAAGGTAACTTCTTCACAATCTTCATACTTACTCATTCTCATAGAGAGGTTTTTCTTGAAAAGTTCTTTCTCTTTCTCTCTTTCATTTCCTTTTTGATTTTAAAGAGAAAAAAACACGAGATGTCGAGTAAGAAGAGGAGTTCGAAGAAAGGATCCTTGCCCGCGAACGTTTCTGAAGAGCTTCGAGTGCCGAAGATGGAATTTGTTCCTCATTCGGTAGACCCAGCCGAGAACGAGGCATGGTGGGTGGCGTGTTACGGTTCGATCACGCCTCCCAAAGAAAAATCGTTCCCGGTCATGAACCATCGCCCGGTTAAGGCAGGTGCGCCGAGTAGGAGTACTAGTGAATTCCTCGAGGTCATGCGGTCGTTCTACCATATTTCGGACGTGGTGGAATTCAGGGTTCCTCGTCAAGGAGAATGCGCTAGTAGTCCCCCGGAGGGCTTCTTTACTTGTTACGAAGCATGGTCTCTCTCTCACCGTTGATCATTTCTCACCGTTACGAGCATGGTCTCTCTCTCACCGTTGATCATTTCGAGCATGGTTTCTCTCTCACCGTTGATCATTTCGAAGCGCTTCTACGATTACAGATCATCCGGGACACGGACACGTACAGGCTAGTTCCTCGGAACATCATGTCAGTGGTAAAGGGGTTCGCTTCTAACTTCAACTCGTGGAGGAAGTTTTTCTTCTTCGTCCGTGTAGACGCGGCGTCCGTTGAGGAGAGATGTATCTCACTGTTTCGGAGGTTGCCGAACGATCGTCCTTTTATCAACCCTCTTGCTCCGTTTCCTGAGGACATTATTGCGATGAGGGATCTGCTCAGAAATGGTCCTTTTTCTGGACTTCTTTTACGCCGAAGAGGGTTCGTAAGGCGTTGAGGTTTGTGCATCCTGGTCCTCCTTTGGACGGAGAAACAAGGAGTGATTCCGAACCTGAAGACCAAGGTCCCAACGCCGCTCCCAACGCCGCTCCCACTATTGTGACGGGGCCGAATTCTTCGAAGGGGAAAGATATTGATCTCGGCGACCTGGAATTTTCGGTGGACGATTCCATGCTTCCAGGATGGGATCCGAACCTTGCTTTTGGCGATGGAAGTGGTACGAGCGAGGTCCCTATTCCCGACTTCGATGATTTCTTCGCTGGTCTTTCGTCGGGCTTTGACGCTCCTCAGGCCACAAACGAGTCAGGGAGGCCAAAAGTTGTTGCGTAAAGATCTCGCAACATTAACGTGTCAATCGGTTTTACAGGGTTTGAACTTGCTTGGATCGGCCATTGAGGCGAGCCATAGAGAGGCCATGATCTATCGCTTTAAAGCGGAGAAGGCGGAAAAGGATCTTGCTCGCATGCGAGACGAGATGTTGGCGCGAGACGCTCAACTCGCTCGTGATCATGCCAGGGCTGTTCGCAGGGCGGAACGGAAGGGCAAGAGGGAAATTGTCGAGGTGATGAAGACTCGCGCTTCTCAATTCCAGGTTGAGTACGGGAATCTCAAGGGCGCTTTCAATTCACTGGGCGACTTCCGTGAGTGTCGCGGCTCCGTCGGGAGTCTTTGGAAGACGCAGGAAGATGACTACGTTTTCGAGAGGGAGATGGAGTTAATGAAGGGTGGCATGAAGGATCATGCTCATGCTGAGGCGGCCATTCTTCCGATCGATGTGAAGATTCAGAGATTCTGGGATCCCATTCCGGTTTCCCCTGATACCGTAGAAACTACGACTGATTTGCCAGTGACGACGAGGAAGTGAACTTTCCCGTGGATGCATTCGGAGCCTCCTTGTCCGGGAGTTTTAACTTCGATCTGTGAGGGTTTTAATGTGTTTTTTCCCTTTATCTAGTATTTAGCGGTCGAGTGTCACCTTTGTTCATGTATGTCTGGCCGAGTATGGCTTTTGATTTTTGTACAGGCCTATTTTGGCCGTTTTCGTCGGGATTGGCCGTTGGTGGCTTTGAACCCCTACCGCTATGCGGTTTATGTAATGGATGTTTGTTTGAGTTACTTTGTTTAGAGTGGGTTTGAAGTGAATATAAGTTGTCGTCTCATATTTATCTTCGTTGAGGCGTTCAATCTGTTAGTTCGTTCGAGACGTGAGTTTTCGTAAAAATTATTTACGATTTTTCGGGAACGTTGAGTTATGAACGAAGAGACATGTTTTAGGAATCTCGTATCATTTAGATATCATGTCTTTGAGATGTTTGAGGCCAGTGCGATGGGTTTAGGGCAAGACCTAGGTTTACTCTCGGTTTTAAGGTTTGTGCGGTGACTAGCCGGCTATCGGTTTTCCGCGATAGGTTCTCGGCTTATACGACTTGTATGGTACAAATCGAACATCTTTCCAGAGACAATTTTTAAGCCAACTGGAAGTGCTAGACCAAAATTTCGGATTTTTTTTTGTAGCGCGCTTTCGTCCTTGTGTTGGACGTTTGAAGATCAAAAGAGTGATCAGGTTGCGTTTGTTTAAGACGGCTGATGTGTTTGTCGGGGCCAATCGACGAATGGAGTGTAAGATTTGTAGTGGTCGCGTTCAGACAATTTGTTCGGATCACCTCGATTTTTAACTTGGCGACGTCTCGCAGTTATTTCGAAGACTATACGTATATTTTTGGTGCTGAAGTGAGATTGTTTTGCGATTTTGTCTTTTAAAAAGAGCAACGCATATTTCGTAAAAATTATCGAAATCTCTATAGAATTCGATTACAATAACGCATCTTTTCTCGAAACGTTGTTGGTTGAAGATTTATCGATCTTCATGCGTTTGCGATTTTCCATTGCAGAGGTTGTCATCTGTCTTAACTTGTGTTCTGCGAGGAAGCACAGTCGCGACTGTTTCTAACATCCCCAAATAGCTTCGACTCCGTTTGGGGTCGGGAATTTGACGCCCAGGTGGTATGTCGATGGAACGGCTTGCATAGCGTTGAGCCACGGGGTTCCCATGATCACGTTTTAGATGGCAGGATGATCGACTACCGCGAACTCTACGACATTTGTGACCTCCTTGGCCATGACAGGTAGCTAAATCGATCCGAGGGTCATCGATACTTCGCCAGAAAAGCCTGTGAGCGGTTTCGGAGTTGGAGTTACTTCTCCGAGTTCAATGCTCATCCGATTGAGAGTGTCGTGGAAGATTACATTGACCGTGCTTCCCGTGTCAATGAGTACTCTTCCGACTTCCAGATCTCGTATGACGAGGTCTATGATGAGCGGATCGCAGTGAGGCTGATCGACTCCGCCGGCTTCCTCTTTTGTGAAGGTGATTGAGCAATTCTGATCGTCTCGGGTAGGAGACCATGTAGGCCAGTTCGCGCTTGACTCCGCCTTCCGCTGGTAAGCCTTGATGGCCGAAACCGTATCGTTGCAGAATTACGATCCTCCGATGATCATGTTGACTCTACGACGATTGTTATCGTTCCCTTTGTCGTCTGGCCTCCTGCCGCGTTTATCTCCAGATTGGTTTCATTGGGGAGATCTCTCCGCGGGAAGATTTCTATCCGGCTTCGTGGGGCGATCGGTCTCGAGGATGAGATCTTTCACGCTGGTCACTTCCGAGAGTTCTCCGGCTAGTTGCTTCACGGCCAGCCTCGCTCCCAAGACCTTGCAGTTAGTCGTGGAGTGTCATCATATCCTTGGTTGCGAGTCCACGTATTACCCGTGGTTCGGCCCTGGTCTGAGCCGATCGCGTAATTATGCGCTCCTTGGAGTTCTTCCCCCTCGTGATGGACATACTTGTCGTTACGAGGGTTCTTCTTTCTTGTTTTCGGGTCTACATATTTCGAGGACGATCTCGCCGACTTATGCTTCTGCGATAAGATTTTTGTTTCTTCCTCGATCATGATGTAGTCTGTCGCCTTGTGGAGGGCGTCTTGGATCGTCCGCGGTTTTTCGAGGGATATCCATTTGACTTGTACCAGAGCGCCTTTCTGAGCGCATCAAGGGCCACCTTGTCGCTTATCCCGCTGACCCTGGACATTACCAACTTGAACCGGCTGATGAACTCGCGGAGGGGTTCTTCTTCCCTCTGGGACAGACTCCAGAGATCGACATCGGAAGTTTCTCTATCTATGAACATAGAGTATTGCTGTCGGAAACTCCCGATAGAGTTTCGTTTAAGGCGCGCGAACCATTCGAGGGCTGCTCCTTCTAGATTCTCGACGAACAGGCGGCAGTAGCCGGCGTCTCTCTCGCCGTCCTTCAGCCTCGCTCTTCCCATTGTGATGTGGAAAGCCTGAAGGTGCGCTCTCGGATCCGTCGTACCATCATACTTCGGTACTTTGATTTTTCCTGGATCGGATACCCTCGTATCTGAGATGCGAGCGGTGAAAGGGGTCTTCCGAGCCCCTTCCAGCAGTCTGTCGATCTCGGGAGCCGCGCTCGTAGCGTGATGGATTTGGGATTTTACGGCTCTTACTTCTGCTGCAGTCTTGGTGATATAGTCGCGAAGATCGCATATATCCGACGTCGCGTCAGCAGATTTCCGTGCTTGTCGGCGATTACTGCGAGTGAGCTCGGTTTGTTTTTCAGCCAGCTCTTCTGGTTCGTTCCAATAGAGGATTTCCTCCTCTTCTGTCATTGGTTTGTCGAACGGAGAGCTTTCCCGAGTGAATCGGCTTCTGGTCCTTCTTGGATGTATGTCGGCGTCCTCATCAGTATTATTGGAGACATCGCTAGGATCCAGGTTGACTTGCTCGACTCCGTTGTCCTCTGAAACCTTCGCGGGAGGCGGAGGGCTTTCGGAGTTTCCCTTTTCGGCGGGAGACTTCTCGCAGGGTTTTGACCCAAAGGTCATTCCTGGGCGGCTCCAGGCCTGTTGAGTGGGGTTGCAAAGTCGAGTCTTTTCCTGCAGACTTTAGTGGTTCCATGGGGGCGGATTGCTCGAGTCCTTGCCGTTAAAGTTTCAACTTGTTTGGTCAAGGTGCTCACGAGCTTATCATGTTCTTCCGACCTTTTTTCGTAGGTGGCGAACATCTTTTTAAACTCTTCGAGCGCCGTGGTGTTGGCTGGTGCATTGGTCGCGGATACGTCCGCTGCGGGAGTGTGGAGATCAGTGCCGCTGCCTCCGTTAAGAGGAGTCTGCACGTTATACGTGTCGTCAGTTGACATGTCTGGTTGAGCGTGATGTGGTCAAGAGTTATATTGATCCGTACCCCCCCCCCTCCTTCTAGCGCCAAACTGTGGGAACCGAAATTTGCACTGTCGGTTTCCGTTTAAATAAGGAAACTAGGAAAACCCTAATTTCCCAGAGGTCCCCGATATCTGTTAAACCACACGCCAAGCAATCAGAACACGCCATAATGACAACGAAGAAATATAAAAATCGTAAGAAGAGAGCAAAAGGAGTTTTATTCCGAATCCGCGTATGAGCGTTACAACAAGGTAGAAGCCTTGGCTACGAGAGCTGTCGGCGAGATTCCTAGTTCTAACAACCTAAGACTGCAAAACCTAGTTGAGTCGCAGCTCGAAATAACAAAAACGGAAAGTTGCCCAATTGCTTAAAGTGCTAAGTTTGCTCTGAAAAAGTCTCTCTCATGCCTCTCGCCTAGGATCCCTTATATACTGGCTCCAAGGTCGGTTTACGCTCTTCCTCTTCTGCCCTTAAGCCGCCATAGCATAAAAATGGAGATATTCCATTTTTTCCGATCTTCGTAATTATCTTCCAAATTTCGTATTTATCCGCGGAAACTTGACATTTATTTTCCCTTGCGAACCAAGCGTAAACCGACATGTGGTTCACGGGCTGTTGGTTAAGAAATCGTAAGTTGAGCCTCGAGTCACGTCTTAGGTCCCTCTGGGCCGTCTTTCGACTCGAAGCGTTTATTACGGCTTATTTCGATAAAGAATGAACTTTCTGCAGTTTTTACGGTAAAGTTTGATTGATAACTTAGAAATGGCGGGGAACGTGAGATGAGTTCGCTACGGTATTCGGGAGATAGCATCGAAGAGTAGACGACAATGCATGGACTGATGTCGTATCGACGTTTCGGAAGAGGTCGGTCGCTACGTAGCGACCGAGCGGAATGGATGTTTGGTCGCTACGTAGCGACTGAGCTTTGGCTCGAACTCGGTTGCTACGTAGCGACCGAGCGGAGCACGTGTTTAGTCGCTGCGTAACGATCCTTCTCGAGCTCTTGTCCGATGATTCTCGTTTCTTCCGCAAAGGTTTTTCGCAAAGAAGAATCTATTCCGAAAAAGTATTTGTCGAAGAAGTTTTCTACGCTTTTCTTCTTCGGGGATTTGGACGTTAACTTCTTCGTAACCGTTTTTGACCCCAACAAGCATGAAGACTTGGATTCGAGTAGGGAAGTCACTATGGAAGACTTCTTAGAGCTAGAGGAATGGCTTGAAGATATGAATCAGAATTCAAAGAAGAAGCTTGATGACGATTAGCATACGTCGAGAGGAGATCTGGAAACTTCGCCAAAGGCTAGCATCGATCGACACCAACCTGATGAGATTGATCAACAACCACCCTACATCATCGATCAATGCCCACCCTACATCATCGATCAATGCCCACCCTATATCAGCAAATCGCATCGATCTACACCCACACTCCATCATCGATCGGCACCCACCTGATTACATCGATCGACACCCATGGCTGGATGAACTGCCAGGATACATAGTCGAGCTGGAACAAGTTGAGGAAAGGATGTATGTGGAAACCGAAATTCGCACTGCCGATTTACGTTTAAATTAGGAAACTAGGAAAACCCTCATTTCCCAAAGGTCCCGGATCTCTGCGAGAGCCAACGGCAAGTGACCAAATATATGCGGAAATCATGAAAAGATAACAAACAAGTTTAGAGAAAACAGTATATTTTATTTTGAGTCCGCGTGAGAGCGTTGCGATCATTACAAGAGATCATAAAAGCTTTGGCCGCAAAGGCTGTCAGCGAGTTACCTAGTTCTAGTGGCCTAAAAGCTCAAACCTAGTTGAGTCGCAGCTCGATAACAAATGACGAAGAAAATACAAAAAAAGGTTTTTGATTGATTTCGGACTGAACCTTATGAAAGGCTGCCTACGTACCCCTTTCCAGGATCAAGCCCAACGTAGTTCGAGTGTGAACCAAGAGATCGAACTGCTTGTGCGCGTTCATCTGGTTATCGGGTGCCAGTCATGGAAACAGAGCATGTCGAGAATATTGCCTCAGAGTTTCTAAGTGCCGAGAATTCTGAGTCTAAAAAGTTGTCTCTCCCCATGCATCTCGCCTAGGATTCCTTATATACTCGCTCCTAGGTCGGTTTACGCTTTTTCCCTTCTGCCCTTAAGCCGTCATAGCCTAAAAATGGAGATATTCCATTTTTCCCGATCTTTGTAATTATCTTCAAAATTTCGTATTTATCCGCGGAAACTTGACAATTATCTTTCCTTGCGAACCAAGCGTAAACCGTCCCACGGTTTACGGGCTACTGGTTAAGAAATCGTAAGGTGGACTTCGAGTCATGTTTTAGGTCCCTTTGGGCCGTCTTTCGACTTGAAGCGTTTATTACGACTTCTTTCGATAAAAACAAACTCTCCGCGGTTTTTATCGTTAAGCTTGATCGATGGCCTTGAATGGCGGAAAACATGAAATGGGTTCACTACAGTCTTCGGGAGACAGCATCGAAGGGTAGACGAGAATGCATGGATTTGTGTCGTACCGACATTTCGGAAGAGCTCGGTCGCTACGTAGCGACCGAGCGGGCGGGTAGCGACCGAACGGGCGGGTAGCGACCGAGCGGGCGGGTAACGACCGAGCGGGCGGGTAGCGACCGAGCGGCACGGAAGCTCGGTCGCTAGGCTCTAGCTCGGTCGCTACGTAGCGACCGAGCTTTGCTCGAGCTCAGTCGCTATGTAGCGACCGAGCGAGACGGACGCTCGATCGCTACGTAGCGACTGTGCGACCTTTTTTGGGCTTTTCTCCGATGTCTCGTGTTTCTTCTGCAGAGCTCTTCATAAGTATAAATCTTTTCCAAAGATTTATTTTTCGTAAAAACGTTCATGCCGATTTTTACGGACTCTCAGACATTGATTCCGTCGTGACCAATTTTGACCCCAACAGTTAGCCCTCCAGCTCGTTAGAACCATGAGCTTCTAGCGTGAGGTTCTAGCGAGTGGCTTGGCAAGTTAGGCAAGTTAGGTGAGTTAGGCGGAATTTAATGGTCGAAAGGTCTGTGGTAAGTGGTCTTCTCGCTCTTCTAAAAGTAGAACGCGATAAGATTGGGGCTGCACCTTATGACGGCTGCCTACGTACCCTTGTTGAAGGGATCAAGCCTTTCGTAGTTCGTCTTGGAGTTAAGGTTCTTATGACTAGTTTTCCAGCGAGACCTTTACAGTCTAGTGTAGAGGTTATCAGGTGTGTTTCTGCCGATGGCATTTTATATGGGTGTAGAAGGAAGACTACGAGTTGTCATCTCGTAATCTAACTCTGTGTGAATTTCTATATTCGTGATCTGTTTCGAGAGTTTTCCGCAGTGTGTAAACTTGCGGGATTTCTGATGACGCTCGAATATTGGCAAAAAGACAAATTTTGGGATCTCGTATCAGGGTTTTGATACTATGCCTAGAGATGTTAGAGACCAGTGCGCTGGGTTTAGGGCAAGACCTAGGTTTACTCCTGGTTTTAGAGGGTGCGATGACTAATACGACTTACGTATCCCGTTTTAGTTTCATCTTGATTCCATACCGATTTAAAGTTCGAGATAGGTTCTCGGCTTATACGACTTGTATGGTTGGAACCGAGCATCTCTCCAAGGACAATTTTTAAGCCTCCTGGAAGTGCTGACCAAAAATTTTTGGTTTCTTTTATAGCGCTATTATCCTTGTGTCGGATGTACGAGAGTCATCTCTACGAGATGGCTAAGTCTGTTTAGGACGTTAAGAGTTTGTTATGATCAGCAACAAACTTAATGGTTAAAATTACCGTTTCGAGTCTTCGCGAAGGATATGTTTTGAGAAGATGTTAGTGCGTATGACTGTCTGGTCTTCCAAGAAAGTGTTTTTATCGAGGAAGGAAATTTCGTCGAAGAACGAATCTTCAGGCGTCTACGACGTCTCGCGATGCTGAAGATTTGTTATTCTTTCGTATGCCGCGTTTCGTGCTTGAAATGTTCGTGGGCTTGAAGATGTTTCGCGATGTTGCAAGGGATTAGTCTTAGCCCTGCGTTTGGGAAACATTATGGTTTGACTACGGATGTTCGCAGCCAGAATTGTTGTTCCTGTTTGGATTTGATTTGCGATCGAGGAGTTAGGACCAAGGGGTCACGTAAATTTGTCCCCGGAAAGAGGCATCCTCCTATACCGTGCTTTGTGTGGTGTTGGCCTTACGAGATTTCTTTCGTGTCTATTTGAGGATGTTATGTATAGCTATAGAAGCTCTGTTACGAGTTTTCCTTACATGCCGCATTTTACGAGTAAAACACAGCAGGCTTAAAGTGAATCGTAGTATATGGAACTTGGTCGATTTTTGACAAGTGGAACCTTTCCGTAACTGTTTGGTTGTTAGGACTGAGTTTTGTTATGACGAATTTACCGTATGATTCCCGTTTTTGGGTGGTACGATAATTGTTTGTGTAATCGTTACTTGGCGTTCCAAGACAAATTATGGATTACCATTTAGCCGTCAAGTTATTGGAGCGGTGGTCGCTCAATTGTTTTAGATTTGCATGAAGGCTGTGCTCAGCTTTATAGCCAAGAACGTTGTTGCCAAAGGATTAGACCATGACACTTTCGTGCTGTCAATAAGGTCAAGTCGGTTAGAATCATCCTTAAAGGGGATGCTGTAACCTAGTTCGGCTTCGAAGGAAAGGAGTAATTGGGCGAGTGACGAATGGTGTTTATCGAGATTGATAGGCCGAGTATGCCCATGGTGGTAGAAAACATTTTTCCACTTTTGGGTTAATTTATACGATGAAAGTTTCGTATAATGTTTCCTTTATTCGTATGGAAGTTGTTTCCTTTGTTTCCGAGGGAAATAAAGCCTAAGAAGCTTGATACAGAGCCCGTGCGGAGTCAGTTGCGGGGTGATTTCCTGCTCGGACGTGACCAAGCGGAATGAGAGCGGATGCCAGTGAGTCGCGGGGCTAAAGAATGAGACCTTTCAGATCGTGGTGCGAGGAAGTAAATTTTATATTGGTCGTCCAATGTCGGATCATACAGCTTGGTTTTTTGCTATAAGGAAAGCACTTTTTCGTAAAACCTGTTACGTTTACTTTCGAAAGTTACTTCGTATGACATGATCTGATTATACGAAGGATTTTTCGCGTAAGTAACGGGCGACCGGTTTTCAAGAATTTATTAAATTGACGCGACATATGGAGATATCAAAATAACGATGTTTCCGCAGATTTTTGAGAAACGTTTTCGCTTTTGTTTTTATTCTTCGGTGAAAGTTTCTCTGAGTCACTCATGGAGTTTTACCAAAGGTTATTTCACCGAGATCTAGTCACGAAACGTTTTTGCAGGTTTCTTGAATGAATCAGTTAAACAGCGATAGACTTAGTCGGCGAGCGGGGAGGACGTATTTTATGTTACTTTTGTTCTTGATTTTGCTTTATCGCAAATGTTTTTGATGTTTTTCCGTGAGTCGGTTGGTTCAACGGAAAATGAGAGTGATGCTTTGATGCCTTAAAATTTCTCGTATAATGATTCTTATACGAAACTCGTTTTATCAAATCGGAAAAGATCTTTATGACTTCAGCAAATCATCGACTTTCATTCTGAAGTTTGGCAGATGTTTTCTAAATGAATGATTGCGATGATAGATGCTGTATAGTCTTTGAGAATTTTTCCAACATGGTTTGGATCAGTTCCTAGCGTTTAGACGAATCTCAGATTGTCGTTTGCTTTTAGGATGATCTTGACGAGACATCGCATTGTATGAATATTTTTCCGCATATTTCTACAAGAGTTTGCTTTGTCGAAAGCGTTTTCTTGTCAAAAGCGTTTTCTTGATCTTGACGAAACATCGCATTGTTTGAATATGTTTTTGAAGTATGAGAGTATACGAGTATAGTATACGCACCTACTCCGTCCCTTTTTTCTCGAGGAATAGAATGATCGACAGTCCGAGTCGGTTTGAAGATGACGCTTGGACTGTGATTTGGTTGTTTCCAGGTTGAAGACTTGGAATATGTCAGTTCCGAGAGAATTACCAGAAGCGAATCGGTTTTAAGACGACGTTCATGTCTCTAGTTTTTTCTCTCCTTAGAAGCGAGCTTGATATGCGTGGCGATCGTTTCTTGATTTTCGGAGAGTTTAGATCGGTTTGCAAGATCTGGACAAACAGTTATGGGACAATATATCGAGACAGGAAAAATCACCTAAGACTTAGTTCGCTAGACTATCCACCTAGGTTTTACGTTCCCTAAAGTTATATGGCAGTCTCAAAGGCGTTTTTATTTCTTAGTAATTTCCTACGAAAACTCCAAGTCTGATTTCAAAAATTTCAAGTCGCAAATACCTTAGTTCTCTCGAAGATGCAGTTTTGTCTCTTCTCAGTTTTGCTTGCTCATTTCCCCTTCCTCTTCTTGTGTATGTTCCCTTTTCTGATATTGGTGTTTATCCTTTAAAACTTGACATTTATCTTCTGAACTTGACTGATACGAAGTCAATAAAAAGGTTCAACGTAATCGTATAGTTGAGGTGGCTAAGGTGTTAAGTTAACTGTTCCGTATTATACGATTAATCTGAATCCACGCGAGAAAACTACTCTTTGCGGGGGTTTTTTTTTTATCGTAAAGTTTCGATGGTAACTCAAATCGAGACAAAACAAGAGACGTTTCGATCGAGATTTGAAGGATAACACAAAGATGGAGGTAAGGGTGAGTAGGAGCAAGCGAAGGAGTTTAGACGAGTCTTACTTGTTTTCGTCGTAAAATCTCAATGGAAACTCCGATTGAGACGAAATGAAAAGCGTTTCGATCGGGATTCAAAAGAGAACACAAAGGATGAGCTTTTTGAGGCCTGACAGGTCGCTATGTAGCGAACTGGAGGTCTGACAGGTCGCTATGTCGCGAGTAGAAGTAAGCCAAGAAGAGTCCTACTTGTTTTCGACGTAAAATCTCAACGGAAACTCCGATTGAGACGAAACAAAAAGCGTTTCGATGAGGATTCAAAAGAGAACGCAAAGGAGTACTTTTCTGAGGCCTGACAGGCCGCTATGTAGCGAGTGGAGGTCTGACAGGTCGCTACGTAGCGAGTGGAAGCAATCCAAGAAGAGTCTTAATTGTTTTCGTCGTAAAATCTCAACGGAAACTCCGATCGAGACGAAACGAAAAGCATTACGATGAGGATTCAAAAGAGAACGCAAAGGAGGACCCTTTTTAGGCCTGACAGGTCGCTACATAGCGAGTGGAGAGTTGGCTTGAGCTCGGTTGCTACGTAGCGACCGAGCTGTGTGCGTGCTCGGTCGCTACGTAGCGACCGAGCTTGGCTGGAGCTCGGTCGTGACCGAGCTGTGTGAGTGCTACGTAGCGACCGAGCTTGGCTTGAGCTTGGTCGCTACGTAGCAACCGAGTCCGCGTGAGAGCGTTGCGATCATTACAAGAGATCATAAAAGCTTTGGCCGCAAAGGCTGTCAGCGAGTTACCTAGTTCTAGCGGCCTAAAAGCTCAAACCTAGTTGAGTAGCAGCTCGATAACAAAAGACGAAGAAAATACAGAAAAGGTTTTTTATTGATTTCGGACTGAACCTTATGAAAGGCTGCCTACGTACCCCTTTCGAGGATCAAGCCGAACATATTTCGAGTGTGAACCAAGAGATCAAACTGCTTGTGCGCGTTCATCTGGTAATCGGGTGCCAGTCATGGAAAGAGAGCATGTCAAGAATAATGCATCAGAGTTTCTAAGTGCCGAGAGTTCTGAGTCTAAAAAGTTGTCTCTCCCCATGCCTCTCGCCTAGGACTCCTTATATACTCGCTCCTAGGTCGGTTTACGCTTTTCCCCTTCTGCCCTTAAGCCGTCATAGCCTAAAAATAGAGATATTCTATTTTCCCGATCTTCGTAATTATCTTCAAAATTTCGTATTTATCCGCGGAAACTTGACATTTATCTTTCCTTGCGAACAAGCGTAAACCGTCCCATGGTTTACGGGCTACTGGTTAAGAAATCGTAAGGTGGGCTTCGAGTCATGTTTTAGGTCCCTTTGGGGCGTCTTTCAACTTGAAGCGTTTATTACGACTTCTTTCGATAAAAACAAACTTTCCGCGGTTTTTATCGTAAAGTTTGATCGATGGCTTCGAATGGCGGAAAACATGAAATGGGTTCGCTATGGTCTTCGGGAGACAGCATCGAAGGGTAGACGAGAATGCATGGATTCGTGTCGTATCGATATTTCGGAAGAGCTCGGTCGCTACGTAGCGACCGATCGGAACGCACGCTCGGTCGCTACGTAGCGACCGAGCGGGACGGACACTCGGTTGCTACGTAGCGACCGAGCTTGGCTCGAGCTCGGTCGCTACGTAGGGACCGAGCTTGGCTCGAGCTCGGTCGCTACGTAGCGACCGTGCGACCTTTTTCGGGCTTTTCTCTGATGTCTCGTGTTTCTTCCGCAGAGATCTTCGTAAGTATAAATCTTTTCCGAAGATTTATTTTTCGTAAAAACGTTCATGCCGATTTTTACGGACTCTCAGACATTGATTCCGTCTTGACCGATTTTGACCCCAACAATGTACATGTCTAAGGCCTCACACCTTGCTGTCCCTAAATATCAGAGACCACTTATCTAGACACAAGAAGTTGCGGGGTTTCACAAAAGAGTGAAGAGGATACATGATCATGTGAAGATTGTGGTTCATGCGCTATATTTGAAGCTGAATCTCCTATTCCACCTGATAGAAGTATGCAGATAAATTCTTACATTGAGGTATTGGATGATCATCTGCACGTAGAAGCTTCTCAGAGAGGGTTGCGATTTAGGGATGAAGTCGATAAGGGCCCAACAGAAGCAGCGTTGATCGACACTGACCGGATACCATCGAACGACACCAACAAACCTGCATCGATCGACGCTACCACTTCTCCATCGATCGACATTGGATGCATATCAGAGCAGAAGGAGTTCAATGTGTGTAGAAATCTTAGGAATAGAGATACCACCACGCGATCAGACATGTCTGGGAGAAGGAAGAGGAGGAATTGGAAGAAGAGGAAAAGGACCAAGGAAGGTTTTCAGCTATCATTGATCCCTCATTTCTCAGATGGTGTCAGGAAATCCAGAGTGCGCAGCAGATGCTTCACAAAGCCATTTGCAAAGGTTCGAGCACTCCTTATTGATGAGATGATAGAAAAAGGAGAAGAGTCTATGGAAGAGGCTTTCACACAAGAATGATAAATCTTCAGAGAGCAGACATTGAGACTTGTTTTGGAGCATGTCCTCTTTCTCATCCGGAAAAAATCAGATCTCCAAAGTCAAGCTAAATGACTATAACAAAGCGCTGAGTGGGAGGCAACCCACTATTAGGTAATTTCATTCAGTTTATGTTAGATTGTTACTGATTTTTGTTCTTATTTTTATGAAGGTCAAAAAAAAGAGTGAACAGTAACGACGGCACTGTAGCAGCACCGAGAGACACTATAGCAAGAAAATCGAGCGACACTGTAGCAAGAACATCGACCGACACTGTAGCAGACAATCGATAGTACTATAGCTGTGATACTGTAGTAGTCACTGTTCAGAAAAAAAAAATAATTTTAGATAATTGGTTTGTTTATTTATTTATTACTGATTTTTAGTGTTTTATATAGGTTAGGTAAAAGGAAATAGATACGAGGACGACGAGTTCTGCACCAGCATCGATAGACAACCGGCCGGTGTCGTTCGACAAAGCATCACAAGTATAAATCGCCACTTATTTGTTTTGATCGATACTCACATCAATGGCATGTATACTTGCGAAACCTTGTTAATATTGTCCTTATGATTTATTTTTCCACCAATCTTAGACTGTATAACACTGGTCATAGTGTTGTTTAAGTCTAGGGGAGGTTCTACTAATATTGTGTTTTAGTTAGCTATTTAGAAAAAAAAAAGATCCAAGTAGACGATACCTCAGCACATCGACCGATGAGACCAGCTCGATATCGATCGACAGCACTTCAGAAACAACGATCGATTGTCACTTCATTTTGTCGATCGACATTGACATCAGCGAGCAGGTTATCGTTCTTACTTGTTAAATTATGTACTTATGATTATTTATCACCATAACTCCGATAAGATATACACTGGGGAAAGTGTAATTTAAGTCTGGGGGGATGTTTACTGATATTAATGTGTTCATGAGTCTTATCAAAATGTTATCAAAAGAGTTTTATTGAGTCAAGAAGGGGATAATGAACTTATTATATTTTTGATTGTTATCTAACCACTCTTTAGCACCATTCTAGACTTACTGATTGCAGATAATACTAAAGATACTAAAGTGGATCAACATGTCAACTATTCACACTGGCTGAGATTGTTTGAAGGAACCAAAGCTGACCTGCAACACTAAACTTGAGACAACTGCTTGTATTGGGGCTTGGTATACATGGGATCGGATTCTTCAAACAAGTCTGGAAGGTAAAGCCTTGTGTAGATTTATCACTTTTTCTCTCTCTATTTCGACCCTAGATTTATAGGTAGAGATATTTATTTTAAAAATTAAAAAAAAAAAGAAAGAAAAAAAAAAGAAAAAAGGAAGAACGAAAAAAGAAAAAAAAATATATATATAATAGGGTGTTAGTTAGGTGGAATCTGAACAGGACTTGGTGGCTATAACCATTAAGGCTTGCTTCATAAGGATTCCAACAAAAAGAATTCGAACGGGACTTGGTGGCGGCAATCATCAAGGTTCGATTCACATGAATTCTTTGATATAGGTCAAAAAGAAGTGAACATGACTTGGTGGCAACCACCATTAAGGCTTGATTCATGGAAGTATGTCCAATCTTGGTCAATGATCCTTCAATGGAAGCAGGCTTTGACTAAAGAGAGAAATTAGTAGAGAGAAAAGATAGGAACTAACTTTTACCTGCAGATTCCAGATACTTGTTTGAAAATCCTTGCATCATGTGATCGATACTCCTAAGGTAAAGCCTGCACTTTTATTTATGTTAAGAAATGAGGTTGGTAGAGGAGAATGTTAGACAGGATCTGCTAAGTTGTTGGCAAGGTAAATTTGGTTGCTAAGCTAGGATATGGTATAATGTGCTTTTGTGATTATGACTTCTTAGATGTGGATTGCAATATTGCAGAGGTGATGATTCTAAGTTTTAAATCATGTGAGTCCCTGCTGTTTTCAAACCTCTTTCAGAGAGACTACCCGTCTGTTTTGCTTGAGGACAGGCAAAAGGGTAAGTCTGGGGGAGTTGATATACCATGGATTTTACCCACTTTCAGCCATGGTATATAAGTGTTTTAATATATAATTATTCTGTTTTGGAATCTTTTTATAGTATTTACAGGTTCAGATACGTTCTAGAGAAATATGGTGATTCTGGAGCCTTTTGAGGTGCAGAACTGCACAGATGTGTCAGATGTTTAGCTATGGCTGGAGACCTTCCCACCGTTAGATTGAGCTCAATACGAGAGAGAGAGAGAGAGAGAGAGAGAGAGAGAGAGAGAGAGAGAGAGAGAGAGAGAGAGAGAGAGAGAGAGAGAGAGAGAGAGAGAGAAAGAGAGAGAGAGAGAGGAGAGAGAGAGAGAGAGAGAGAGAGAGAGAGAGAGAGAGAGAGAGAGAGAGAGAGAGAGAGTGTGTGTGTAACATCCCGAGTTGTGATATGTGAAAAGGCTTAAGAGAATTGATTTGAATACCTATGTCACCAAAGTTGACTTACCTTTTCCGGAGCACATCCTGAAAGAACTCCAGAGTTAAGCGTGCTTGAGCTGGAGTAGTGGAAGGATGGGTGACCTATCGGGAAGTGATTCGCGATAGCGTGCAAGTGAGGCCAAAGCATGGGAAAAGGTCTGGTGGTGATTACAGGGTCAGTAAACAATGATTTCGAGCCTTTGGAAAATTAACGGACCGACTGTCAGATGGGATGGGGCCCATTGGCCGAGAGAGCGGGCGTGGGTGGCCCATTAGCCGTGGGCGGATCGGGGCGTTACAAGTGGTATCAGAGCTGGTTAGCCATCTCAGTTCTGACCTGAGAGGCGTCTTGAGACCTGTCGTTAGGCGCAACGAGGACGTTGCGTTCTTTGAGAGGGGGTGAATTGTAACATCCCGAGTTGTGATATGTGAAAAGGCTTAAGAGAATTGATTTGACTACATATGTCACCAAAGTTGACTTACCTTTTCCGGAGCACATCCTGAAAGAACTCCAGAGTTAAGCATGCTTGAGCTGGAGTAGTGGAAGGATGGGTGATCTATCGGGAAGTGATTCGCGATAGCGTGCGAGTGAGTCCAAAGCATGGGAAAAGGTCGGGTGGTGATTGCAGGGTTAGTAAACAATGATTTCGAGCCTTTGGAAAATTAACGGACCGACCATCAGATGGGATGGGACCCATGGGCCGAGAGAGCGGGCGTGGGTGGCCCATTAAACGTGGGCGGGTCGGGGCGTTACAGAGAGAGAGAGAGAGAGATTTGGAAAATGACGAAACGAGAGCACCAAAGTGGCTGAAGCAGTTTAAACATTCGTGATTCCTGATCATGCACACTGTAACTACATTAGTGATTAATACTTATTGGAATCAAACTCTCGCAGGCTCTTGGAGGACAAAAAAAATCTGAATACTCTCCTTGTTGTAATTAGAGAGTATAGAGACTGAATATTTCTGTATTTTATTAATGAACAATAGAGGTTCCTTATATAGGAATTACAAAGTATAGGAAAAAGGAAATTATCCAAAACCTAATACAACATGAAATAGGAAAAGATCTAAAACAGAGAAAAGGAAAATGTCCTAAGTCTAAGACGTTCTAAACCGACCGTCTCTCCCTCCTCGGACGACCGCCTCTCTCTCCTCCTTTGGCCACGGCTGGGCCTTGTCTTCTAGGTATTGGGCCGGTCTTGGACCGGACCTGGTTAAGGGCAATCCACTCCATGATTTATAACACTCCCCCCTTGGATGCCATAACCATACAGGATTCGTAGTACGCTTCATGTTGCCTCATTAAAACCTTATCAGGAAAACCCAGTGGGACAAAACCATGATGAAGGAAAAAGAGTACAACACGCACTACTCCCCCTGATGTGAACCTCACTGTAGGTTCTACATTCTACGCATCTTGGTGCGTGATATTTCCTGTATGTATAGGATGGGAGTAATCGGCCAGTTTCATTACTGAACCGTAATTAGACCATTTCGACTTCTTAGGTCGTTTCTCATGTCATTTGACATTGAGTGTCCCGGTAAAGCATGTGTGCTAAATAATATGAATCATATTGTCTCGGAGATCACTATTTGGTCTTTGCAAATCGTGTTTGCATATGTCAATAGTCTAGACGTGATCGTCTACTATCAACTGCTCTTTACTTTGGCGATTTATGGTTACCATCGACCATGTATCAATCTGGCCGAATCATGACCGGGTCATAGACCTTGTCTATAAGTGTCCACTACTTGCCTTGTGGAGTTTATACGGCAGCAGACCGTTCTGCTATGCTGGATCCTTACTTAGGGGATCTGATGTCGGATTGCAACCTGATGGTTGATCTTTTGTTCCTACTAGTCCGTGATCAAGGGATAAGGACCGGATGCCTTTTAGCCGATGGGCCGGACGTTTTAAGCCGGAGTGCTGGACGCCTTTAGCTAGAAGGTCGAACGCATTTAGCCGGACACCCATATAGATTTATTCTATGCCTCTTTTAGTTTTAGTATAATCACAAGGAATTTCAAATATATGGACTGTATTGGATTGTCTTTTATACAACTCCAAGATCATGCGTGATCACTTTATTTTACATACTATATGCAGCTGCTTTTCAGTCCATGAATCAGCTTAGGAACAAAGCTGTTCTTTCAATATTATCCAGTGATCCATATGCTGCTTACTACATCATTTGTATCTAATTTCTTTCTTATGACCAGACCATTGTCAATTTCGAAAATCTGTAGCAGCATCCATCACATAGGAGCTTATCTCCTTATAATCTGTTCATTTGATCTCTGTGAGTACCTTGTGTAACAATCTATAATCTAACGCTGTTAGTTAGGAAAACATGAATACTCTTACATCATGTACATCTCTCACGGTTTCTTTACTTCTCACAAGATCCATCTACTTCACTGGTTTATAGGATGGCGTTTCTGTATATATGTATATGGCCAATACGCCCATCACTTCTTTAGATACTTTGAACCTCCACGTTTTATCTTTTCTAATCTAATCTTTATGATTATATGAGTACTCATTCGTGGGTTCATGATCCTCGCTTATCTCTTTATGTTCAAGTGCTATTCTCTTATGCATCTTTTATATAACATTCATGTGTGTGTCGACACTTTCATGTGGTTCCATTATGTTCCAGACATGATCTATAGATTTGAGATCTTATTATCCAGGACCTTTGTTACCTAGTAGCTTGGCGTCCCAAGACTACATGGTTTGGTACCTTAGATGTGTAGCTGCGTAGCCTTTTCTCATGTCTGTTTGGTTTCTAGTATGATCTCGGATCTATCATCCCATACACCATTCTTTTCTATCCGAGATCCCTTTATCTTATGGAACACTTGGCCTATCTTGTATAGACTATATAGCAACTTGATTATGTCTCTTCTAGGACATTCATTTGGTGCTAAGCTGGTTAGTCATTTCTTGGGTCAGTGTCTGGCATTTCGATTAGCATCTCAATTAGCTATCTTTATAATCTTTCTTTGGACGTCTTAAATCATAATCTCTAGTCCGAGGATCTTTGCCAAGACAATGATGGTTAAAACCATTCTTATCATTCTTTTATCCAGCTTATAATCTTTCTCCTTTAATGTTTGGATAGACGGATGCAATCCGTGTACTTGGCCACAATCCGATCACCCATGTTTGTCTCAAGTTTTCTTTATAAATCGTGGGAGAAAGTAATACTCCTATCCAACATATATTCCCAATCCTCTTTTGAGGTTCCATCTTAGACGGCACATATATGTATGTGGTGGTTTATTCAAAATCTCTTAAGATGGTATATGTCTGGTTTAATGACCCGTATTCAATCTGAGATAGGAATATCTATGCTCACTAATATGGCCTGATGCATATTATCATTCTATACATGTAAATCATAATGCCCCCAAGCTTATATACTTTATAGTCTTATCCTTATAGGTAATGGCTTACATGGTCGATATCTTATAGGTAATAGCTTACTTGGCCGAATACTTATAGGTAATGGAACGTGTGCGGCCAAGCCTGCACTATGCGGCCAAGTCACGACCAAGTCACGGCCGAGCCGTTTATTCTCATGGCCTCTTTGGTTTGGCTGTTTGTATCATGGCCTCTACGGCCGAGGAATGGTCATTTATGGCCAAGCCATATAACTTGGTCTTAGACCATAATGGTACACGAACTTGTAGTATTGATCATGGGTTTATTCTCTCTCCCCCTCATGACTATACTATAAGGTCGTGGTGCTTGGGACAATTAAGCCTAATGAGTTTCCCTTTGTGTACATGCTTCACAACGTGAGATCTTTTACGGGATAACTCTGTGCCTTTTCAATCTTTGCATCAAGTTTAGACTTTAGGATGGCTAATCCTATCATGCCATATAGTGTAAAATTTTGTGGTGTTATCTCAATATGGTTACCACATCTCTTGCCTCTTTATCATACTGATCTGTAGCATAGTTTTGATCAGTAGAGATCATAGGTATAGTCTCGACCACTTTCTTTCAAGGTCTTAGGCGTTTTTCTTCTTCAAATTTAAAGGAACTTGTTTCCTTCCTTACCCATTGTTTCTACTTGGAAACCATACATTATAACTTCAATGGGTTACATGTTCTTTTGGGTGTGTATAATGCCTTTTAAGGCACTGCCTTAGCCATAGTTTCTTTACTATGCTTACTATACTCATTCATGATTTCTTACTTGGTTTTATGCCCTTTAGGCAACTCTTTAAAATCATTTATATGTTCAAGTAATATCAGGCAAGATCATGAATTCAAAATCAATTCTTATTATATATATATAAATCGTGAAACATCAAAGCAAATCATAAAGAAATAAGACAAGTCGTATCGAAATTTAGTCCTTGAGACAATCAGAAGTCTCAAAGTCCATCTGGTCATTTTTAGCAATGTCGGAATCATATCCGGAATCGTGAACCATGTGAGCTTCAGGGTTCTCGTTCTTAAGACTTTCTTGGTAGAGCTCACATAAGTGCTTAGGGGTTCTACAGTTCTTGGCCCAATGGTTTCCCATTCCACATCTGTGACAAACGGTTTTGGTCGAGTAAGACGGTTTGGATATGCCTCCTCGACCACGGCCATAACTACCTCGGCCACGGCCATAATTGGAACTACTACCACGGTTATTGTGGTTTCCTTTCCGGCCGGTTAAGTAGTTGTCTCGACTGTTCGAGTAATTGTCACGGCCACGTCCCTTGTAACCACCACGGTCATTGCCGTGTGATCTCTTATTGTTTCGGACGTAATTGCACTCGTTGGGTTCTTTATTTTCAACCTCATTAGTTTCCAGTAATGGTGTTCTTCCAACAGGTCTAGCTTCACTGTTTTCCTCAGGAGCTCATTGTTTGCCTCAGCCAGAAGCAGGCACGAGATCAGATCAGTATATGTGGCGAAGCCTTTCATTCTGTACTGCTGTTGCAGTATCACATTCGATGAATGGAATGTAGAGTAAGTCTTCTCAAGTAACTCTTCTTCGGTTACTACTTCACCACAAAGTCTCAGCATCGAGACTGTCTTAAATAAGACTGAATTGTACTCATCCACCGACTTATAATCCAAGAATCTAAGATTCTTCCAGTCGTTTCTAGCCTTTGGAAGTAACACCGTTTTCTGGTGATCATATCTATGTTGTAGAGCATCCCAAAGTTCTAGTGGATTTTCCATCGTGATGTACTGATCTTTTAGACCTTCAATGAGGTGATGGCGTATAACACTTATAGCCATGTACCGATTTTTATCGGTCTCATTGTTGCCTTTGATGATAGTATCACCAAGTTCTTTTGACCTTAGACTGATTTTTGTATCTAGCGCCCACTGCAAGTAGTTATCTCCAGAGAGATTGAGGGCTGCATAGTCTCTGTTTGAGATTTTCGACATCTGAATCACATCATCATTTAAAATTGAGTTTCACAATGTGATCATGCGGCCGCAAGATATATTAACAAGCTCGGCCACAAACATGTCTTACGCATTTATGAAAAACAATCAATCTAGAAATGACCATGGTGCGATCAATTCATCAAGCCACTCGGCCATGCAGTTATATCTAATGCAACCGGTTTCAAGATTGTATAAACTACATGCTGGTCGATTCTTATTTAAACAGTATGAATGCAATCCATATTCAGATTCATATGTATGCAAGAAATCCTTAATCAATCCTAGGGTTTCTGATTTAAACACTAGTAGGATTCGGTTTTAAGATTAAGGTTTCAAGGCCTTTATGATTTAAAATGAGATTTAGAGTTTTAAACATTAAACTTTCAAACAATGCCTCACGGCCAAGGTTTATGCCTTACGGCCAAGGAGGAGCCACACGGCTATTTAGTTCAATTCAATGTCATCCTTAGAGTAATATCTAGGTTCAATTGCAATCAATCAGGTATGATCAAATTCGGGTATGAAAGCAATAAGGCCACACGGCCACGAGGTGATATAATCAAGAACTTATCAAGGTTTTTAGTTTAAACAAGTCAAGCAATTCAGATTCGAGTTTAAACAATCCTAGCAATGTTTCTAGGTGATCAAACAAACAATCAAGGTTCAAATCAAACAATTAAAACCGATTTTCCAAATTAGGTTTTTAAGGGAACAACTTGATCTTAGATCAAGGGAGTTTGATTTGAGATTCAAAAATCATTAAGACTTTGATTTTAATTGATCAATGGATCAATCTCGAATTATGGTTTAGGGGATCGGACTTATTCGAGCTCCAATTTACTCTTTTAGGGTTTGATCTATCTAAAGCTTTCATCTTAGAGATTAGTTTTAGGGTTTCAATCTTTACAAACAATCAGGTTCAATTCATGTTCTCAGAATTAGGGTTACCTTTTGTTTGCAGATTGTAGAACCCGGACCACCAAGAGAACCTCGAACGGATGCGAGCTGGAACGAGCTGGAACGCGAGCTGGAACGGTCGCGAGCTAAGGCGAGACGCGTCTGATCGGGATCGGATGGTTTGGAGTCTGGTCGCGAATGGGGGCTCCAAAGGTAAAACGGCGACGCGTATTGATTCTGCGATTGTGGCAGCGTCTGAGATTGGATCGACGAACGGTTTGCGCTGATGGATTTGTCTCGTCAAGAGCTTCAATTTGATATGTGGCTCGTCTTCTGGTTCCTCGGGGTTTGAGAGATAGATTGATTTTAAGTTGCGCCTGAATTAGGGTTTATGTGTGACGGATTTTAGGTTAGGTTTTGTCTCAGGGTTTTGGAGTCTATCGTGCTGATAACGTGTTGTAATTAGAGAGTTTAGAGACTGAATATTTCTGTATTTTATTAATAAACAATAGAGGTTCTTTATATAGGAATTACAAAGTATAGGAAAAAAAAAATTATTCAAAACCTAATACAACATGAAATAGGAAAAGATCTAAAACAGAGAAAAGGAAAACGTCATAAGTCTAAGACGGTCTAAACTGACCGTCTTTCCCTCCTCGGACGACCGCCTCTCTCTCTCTCCTCCTTTGGCCACGGCTGAGCCTTGTCTTCTAGGTATTGGGTCGGTCTTGGACCGGACTTGGTTAATGGCAATCCACTCCATGATTTATAACACTCCTTCCTTTTTCCATTTTAACTGTTATTTATTTAATTCCGAAAACCGAGTAAAAGACAACAAAACCAGGATACAATTTAAAGAATTACAATGCACCCAAACGGACTATCCAATCCAATTGGATAATCCACCGGGTTAGTTCATTAATCCTCAATCGACTTCAATGGGAATTAGAAACAATAGTGGGCTGAAATCAATCTTTGATCTAAGGCTCTTACGTCTCTGATATCCTCTCATTTCTCATTCTATCATCACCGAAAGGATGATTTGACAACAAGAGACAGTCACGAAGAACCCATCCAACGAGAAGTTAAAACCGAACCCAAAATGTATAACTTAGTAAAACTTGTTGAAACTACAAAACCCTGGACAACTTATGAAAAATTCAACTGATTTCGGCTGTATAGAACTTGGATTTTATATGATGATGACTTGATAGATCGTATATTGATTATTGATGTAAGAAATCCAACTTTTGTATAACAACAGGTACATGATCATTATTTTAACAAAAAAACATACTAACAATATACAAAAAATGGTATAACTTAAACTTTGTGCAATGGAACTCTGCTTCATCACCATGAGGGAATGTCACAATTCATCAAATGAGAACTCTTTCTCACAAAATGGCTTCGTATGCAGCATCATCGTACGAGTTGTGAATAACCTATATATGTAACAAGAAATGAGGATTAAAAACTATAACAAAGAACGAGAAATGTAAAGAAAATATAAGCAAAGGAACTTATCTTAAACGAGGAGAGACTGGCTGTGGGGGTTTCTAAAGATGGGTTTTTTCTACCTCTTATCCAGACACACCATCGTAAGAGTTGCCAATGTGACAAAACCTGTGAATAATAACTTTTCCGAAGTTTGACAAAGTTTAACATGACTATGTAAAACTTAGCAAAACTAAGCAATCCAGAGTATAAACATAGAAAATATGGGACTACTCAGAAAATATGCGCAATAAAACTAAATATATTAAAACCGGTTTAAAACCGGAAACTTCATTGTCCAAAGCTGAAGAAAACAGAAATGTAAAAAAAACAAATATTTTAAAAAAAAAAATTAGGGAGGGGACGGAGGAGAGCATAGGCAACTCAAGGCTCAGACCATAACCAGCTGTCGCCAAGCTTGTCCCAGTCAATGAAAGGGACACTGGTAGCCTGTAAGTTCTCCTCCGCACGAAGGAGTTTTGCTCCGAGTCTGATTTTCTCCATCTGAATGTCGAACAGGCCCGCCATGCCGATCATATCGTTGAGCAACTCGTTTTGATCGGAGATAGAACTTAACTTCAGCGGATTGCCTTTTTTCTATCTCAGTTTGCTGATCCTTCACCATTGGAGGATCTGTTGAAAAATAAACTTGATTTGGATCAAACATTATTGGGTTAATCATGTGTTGATCCAAAACTTAGCCCAAATTCTAGAAATATCTTCCACCTCCTTAAAATAAAAATCTAGATATTTTCATAGAATTATCTAGATAATTATAATAAAAAATCTTAGATATTATGGTAGAATTCTCTAGATTTATGTTTAAAATATGTAAGATATTTTATATTTTGGAGGCTATAAATACCTTCACTCCCCTTTCATTTTGTATCATCAAGAAGTATCCAAGTTTGTAACAAGTAATAAAAATCTTCTTCTAAGTTATAAAATCTTTCTTCTTCACAAAGGTTCTTTCTCTTCAAACACTTAAACACTTTCTCCATCTTTATAAAGTTTTTCATTCCAACAAAGTGGTATCAGAGCTACGAGTTCCTTTTGAAGATGGCAAACAATGGAGTTCCCTTCCAAGTTCCATTGCTCACTAAGAGCAACTATGACAATTGGAGTCTTAGGATGATGGCTATTTTATGAGCACATGATGTGTGGGAAATAGTCGAGAAAGGCTTCAATGAACCGGAGAATGATGGTGGTCTATCTCAAACTCAAAAGGATGGTTTGAGAGATTCAAGGAAGAGAGACAAGAAGGCTCTCTGTCTAATCTATCAAGAATTAGATGAAGATACATTTGAGAAAGTTGCTGGTGCAAGGACGTCCAAAGAAGCATGTGAGAAGCTTCGGACATCTTGCAAGGGAGCGGAACAAGTTAAGAAGGTACGTCTTCAAACTCTAAGAGGAGAATTTGAAGCGTTACAAATGAAGGAAGGAGAACTCATCTCAGATTACTTCTCAAGAGTCTTGACGGTTACTAATAACCTAAAAAGAAATGGTGAGAAGTTAGATGAGGTGAGAATCATGGAGAAAGTTCTTAGATCATTGGATTCAAAATTCGAGCATCGTCACCGTGATTGAAGAGACAAAAGACTTGGAGACTATGACAATGGAGCAACTTCTTGGATCACTACAAGCTTATGAAGAAAAGAAGAAGAAGAAAGAATATATTGTGGAGCAAGTTCTCAAAATGAGAATTGATCAGAAGGAAGAAAGTGGCCGAAATTACTCGAGACGTGGTGGTGGCAATTTCCAAGGACGAGGTCGTGGTGTAAATGGACGAGGTTGGAGACCATATGAAGACAACTTCAACCAAAGAGGAGAAAATTCATCCAGAGGTCGTGGAAGAGGAAACCCAAAATCAAGGTACGATAAATCAAGCATCAAATGCTATAGTTGCGGAAAGTTTGGACATTATGCTTCTGAATGCAAAACTCCAAACAAAAATAGAGTTGAAGAGAAGTCCAACTATGTTGAAGAAAGGAGTAAGGAAGAATATATGCTATTGATGGCTTACAAGAAGGATGAACCAAATGAGGTTCACAAGTGGTACCTTGATAGTGGTGCAAGCAACCACATGTGTGGAAATAAAAGCATGTTTGTGGAGCTTGATGAATCGGTGAAAACCAATATGGCTTTGGGAGATGAATCGAAGATGGAGGTGAAAGGTAAAGGAAATATTCTCATCCGCTTGAAAAATGGAGATCATCAATTCATTTCCAACGTTTACTACATTCCAAGCATGAAGACCAACATTTTGAGCCTAGGACAACTCTTAGAGAAAGGTTATGACATTCGACTAAAAGATAATAGTCTTTCCTTAAGAGATAATGCAAATAATCTCATCACAAAGGTGCCAATGTCAAGCAATAGAATGTTTGTCCTAAACATTCAAAATGACATGGCACGATGTCTCAAGATGTGCTACAAGGAGGAATCTTGGCTTTGGCATCTTCGATTTGGGCATCTTAACTTTGGAAGCTTAGAGCTACTTTCCAAGAAATAAATGGTGAAAGGATTACCCTGCATCAATCATCCAAATCAAGTGTGTGAAGGTTGCTTACTTGGAAAGCAATTCAAGATGAGTTTTCCAAAGGAGTCGGAGACAAGAGCAAGAAAGCCACTAGAACTCATACATACAGATGTATGTGGCCCGATCAAACCAAGTTCACTTGGTAAGAGTAACTACTTCCTTCTCTTTATTGATGACTTTTCAAGAAAAACATGGGTTTACTTTTTAAAACAAAAATCAGAAGTGTTTGAAAATTTCAAAAAGTTTAAAGCCCATGTTGAGAAGGAAAGTGGTCTTAAGATCAAGTCCATGAGATCGGATCGAGGAGGAGAATTTATGTCCAAAGAGTTTCTGAAATATTGTGAAGATAATGGCATCCGGAGACAGTTGACGGTTCCAAGAACCCCTCAACAAAATGGAGTAGCGGAAATGAAGAATAGGACAATACTTGAGATGGCAAGAAGCATGCTCAAGAGTAAGAAGCTACCAAAGGAGTTGTGGGCAGAAGCAGTTGCTTGTGCGGTTTATATATCAAACCGTTCTCCAACAAAGAGTGTTTTAGAAAAGACACCACAAGAAGCTTGGAGCGGAAGGAAGCCCGGAGTCTCACACCTAAGAGTCTTTGGAAGCATTGCTCATGCTCATGTTCCAGACGAAAAGCGGAGCAAACTAGATGATAAAAGTGAGAAGTATATCTTCATTGGGTATGACGCTAACTCTAAAGGCTACAAGCTCTATAATCCTGAAACAAAGAAGACAATCATTAGTCGGAATGTCATCTTTGACGAAGAAGGAGAATGGGATTGGAGATCAAATAATGAAGACTACAACTTCTTTCCATCCTTTGAAGAAGAGAATGTGGAGCAACTGAGAGAAGAGCCAGCTACACCACCAACTTCACCAACAACAAGTTCTCAAGGAGATGAAAGCTCAAGTGAAAGGACTCCACGTTTTAGAAGTCTACAAGACATCTACGAGGTAACCGAAAATCAAGACAATCTTACTCTATTTTGTCTATTTTCGGATTGTGAGCCTATGAACTTTGAAGAAGCCCAAGAAAAGAAGTCATGGAGAAGTGCAATGGATGAGGAAATCAAGTCGATTCAAAAGAATGATACATGGGAGTTAGCTTCACTTCCAAATGGACACAAGGCAATTGGTGTGAAGTGGGTGTACAAGGTAAAGAAGAACTCTAAAGGAGAAGTTGAAAGGTACAAGGCAAGATTGGTGGCAAAAGGCTATAGTCAAAGAGCCGGGATCCACTATGATGAGGTATTTGCTCCAGTTGCTCGCTTAGAAACTGTTAGACTAATCATTTCATTGGCAGCCCAAAAGAGTTGGAGGATACATCAAATGGATATAAAATCAGCCTTCTTAAATGGAAACCTTGAGGAAGAAGTCTACATTGAGCAACCACAAGGCTACATAGTCAAAGGAGAAGAAGACAAAGTCTTAAGGCTAAAGATTTATGGATTAAAGCAAGCACCAAGAGCATGGAACACTCGGATTGATAAGTACTTCAAGGAGAAAGGCCTCATCAAGTGTCCATATGAGCATGCACTTTATATCAAAACTCAAAACAATGATATATTGATTGCATGCTTATATGTTGATGACTTAATATTCACTGGCAACAATCCGATTATGTTTGAAGATTTCAAGATGAAGATGACAAAGGAGTTCGAGATGACCGACATTGGATTGATGTCATACTACCTTGGCATTGAAGTAAAGAAAGAAGAAAATGGAATCTTCATTACTCAAGAAGGTTATGCTAAAGAGGTGCTTAAGAAGTTCTAGATGGATGACTCAAATCCAGTTTGCACAACAATGGAATGTGGAGTCAAGTTATCAAAGGAAGAAGAAGGAGAGAGTGTGGATCCAACACTCTTTAAGAGTCTAGTTGGAAGCTTACGCTATCTAACGTGCACAAGGCCCGACATCCTACACGCAGTTGGCGTTGTGAGTCGATGCATGGAGCATCCAACAACAACTCATTTCAAGGCAGCTAAGAGGATCCTACGCTATATCAAAGGTACGATCAACTTTGGCATGTACTACTCTATTTCTGACGATTACAAGCTTGTTGGATATAGCGATAGCGATTGGGGTGGAGATGTAGATGACCGGAAAAGCACAAGTGGCTTCGTGTTTTTCATTGGAGAAACCGCTTTCACATGGATGTCAAAGAAGCAACCAATTGTCACTCTTTCTACTTGTGAAGCGGAGTATGTGGCAGCTACTTCATGTGTTTGCCAAGCTATTTGGTTATGAAACTTGCTAAAAGAGGTGAACCTACCACAAGAGAAGCCAACGAAGATCTTTGTGGATAACAAGTCGGCAATAGCATTGGCAAAGAATCCAGTCTTCCACGATCGGAGTAAGCACATCGATACTCGTTATCACTACATAAGAGAATGTGTTACCAAGATGGATGTGCAATTGGAGTATGTGAAGACAAATGATCAAGTAGCTGATATCTTCACTAAGCCACTCAAGCGAGAAGACTTCATCAAGATGAGGAGCTTACTCGGAGTAACCAAATCAAGTTTAAGAGGGGGTGTAGAAAAATAAACTTGATTTAGATCAAACATTATTGGGTTAATCATGTGTTGATCCAAAACTTAGCCCAAATTCTAGAAATATCCTCCACCTCCTTAGAATAAAAATCTAGATATTCTCATAGAATTATCTAGATAATTATAATAAAAAATCTTAGATATTATGGTAGAATTCTCTAGATTTATGTTTAAAATATGTAAGATATTTTGTATTTTGGAGGCTATAAATACCTCCACTTCCCTTTCATTTTGTATCATCAAGAAGTATTCAAGTTTGTAACAAGTAATAAAAATCTTCTTCTAAGTTATAAAATCTTTCTTTTTCACAAAGGTTCTTTCTCTTCAAACACTTAAACACTTTCTCCATCTTTATAAAGTTTTTCATTCCAACAAGATCGCCCTGTACCATTCCCTTGATTCATCCTTCCCTTTCTTGGAACCCCCTTCTGGGGTTTGCCCATAGTCATCCTCCATCGGACGCTTCCTCGTAAGGTTGATAGATCCAAACATTTTAACCTTGCAGTGTAACTGAAATCAGAACAAACTCTGGCGTATAAGATGATGATACGTAGATTAATTAGGTTTCTTACTTGAATTCGGATATTGAGAGTTGTGAGGCCTTGGTGTCTCATTGGGCAATTCTTGGGCTTATTGGGCTTCGGACAGAACCTGAAAAGAAGACAAGAATAAGATTAATTCTTGTGAAACAAGAAACTCCTAGTTCTAAAGGGAAACAGATGCGTATGGCGGTGGATTACTAAATCTTGTTCCAAGTAGAACTAGCTTAGATCTTGTAGTATAAATAGACTTCTCCTATCATTGTTTTAGATAACAGAAACAAATAATCTCTCATAGAACACGCAGCTAGTGCAAAGCTTGTAATCTTTTCGATTCATAGTGATATTGAGTTTTATCTCCGGTTTGGAGAAGGACTCGCCAAACATATTCCGTGTGTCTTTGATTCGTTGTTACAAGAGCAAAGCTAAGATCGATTCTCTACAAGTGGTATCAGAGCTAAGGCTAACCTAGATCCAAGTACAGAGATTCGAAGGCAAGATTCAATAAAACAAGCAAGGAAAATACTTATCTGGTGTGGTAAGAAGGTCTCAGCTCGTGGTTATTGAAGCTTGAAGGTCACGGCACGTTACATCAACCTGCAAACAAAGAAACAAATAGTTTTCGGGTTAATAGAGAGATGGAAGCAACTTCAAAGAAATTTGAAGTGGAGAAGTTCGATGGGAAGGGTGACTTTGGTCTATGGAAATACAAGATGCTATGTCAGTTAGAGATTTTTGGTTTGGGGTCTGTTCTTAAGGAGAAAGATTCTTCTACGGTGGTTGAAGGCGAAGAACAGAAGGATACGAAACCTGATCCTAAGGAGCAAGACAAGGAATTGCGTACCAAGAACCTGATCAGTGTCTGTCTATCTGATCTCATACTACGCAAAGTCATGCACGAGACAACAGCATTAGCTATGTGGAAGGCTCTAGAAGCCGAGTATCAAACCAAGACGTTACCTAATCGAATCTATATGAAGCAAAGATATGCAGGTTTCAGAATGGATGAACATAAGTCTATTGAGGAAAATTTAGATGTGTTTCTGAAACTTGTGGCTGATCTAGCTAGTCTGGATATCAAGATTAGCGAAGAAGACCAAGCTATTCAGATTCTAACAAGCTTGCCTAAGCAGTATGAGTCTCTCGTGGATGCTCTCAAGTATGGAAGCGGGAAGGAGACTTTAACAGTCCGAGATGTTACAAGCTCAGCCTATTCTAAGGAAGTAGAATTAAGGGAGAAGGGACTTCTTAACAAGTCTAAAAGTAACTCGGAGGGGCTATTTGTTGGTAACAACAGGGGCAGAGGTGAGAGGAAGAATGATAAGACTTGGAGAGCTAGATCGAAGAGCAAAACCAGATCACAGTCAAAACTTAAGTTCTCTAAAGAATGTTGGACGTGTGGCAAGGAAGGGCACTTTAAAAAGGAGTGTCCAGAAAGGAAGAAGCCAACAAATTCGGTTAACTTAGCTGAGGAGAAGGAACAACCGTTGGTTTTAGTAGCAAGCCAGCAAGCTACTAAGGAGGAATGGGTACTTGACTCTGGTTGTACATTCTATATCACTCCAAACAAAGATGTCTTATTTGATCTTGAAGACATAGAAGGAGGGAAGGTTTTAATGGGGAATAATACTATTAGTGAGATCAAAGGGATCGGGAAGATCAGAATCATGAATGATGATGGATCGAGCGTGATTATCACTGATGTTTGCTACATGCCTACAATGGGCAGAAACCTCATCTCCTACGGTTTATTGGAGAAGATGGGATGCAGATACGAAAGCAAAGACTTTATGGTGCAGTTTTACAAAGGAGATCATAAGGTTATTTCTGGAAAATATTGTGATGGCTTGTATTACTTACAAGGGACAGTATTGGATGGTGAAGCTGCAGTCGCAAGGCCTGATATCGATTTGACCAAGAGGTGGCACTCTAGGCTTGAACATATGAGTCTAAAGGGCATGAATATTCTAGTCAAGGAGGGATGTTTAAACGCAAAGGATGTGAAGACATTGGAGTTTTGCGAGAATTGCGTTTTGGGTAAAGCACACAAGCGAAGCTTTCCTAAAGGCAAGCACACGTCTAAGGAAGTCCTAGAGTACATCCATTCAGATTTATGGGGTTCACCTTCGGTGGTAGAGAGTCTCGGAGGATGTTTCTATTTTGTTACATTCATTGATGATTTTTCTAGGAAAGTTTGGATCTATTTCCTAAGATCAAAGAATGAAGTGTTTCAAAACTTCAAGGAATGGAAAACATGCGTGGAGACTGAGACATGAAAGAAGGTGAAGTGTCTAAGGACGGATAACGGATTAGAGTTCTGCAATACACAGATGGACACATTGTGTAAGGAAGCAGGGATTAAAAGACACAGAACATGCGTCTATACTCCACAGCAAAACGGAGTATTAGAACGCATGAACCGTACGATTATGGAGAAGGTGAGATGTATGTTGACAGAGGCAGGCTTAGAGCAAAAGTTCTGGGCGGAAGCAGCTTCTACAGCTGTCTACTTAATCAACTGATCTCCCAGTACAGCTATTAACTTCAAACTACCGGCAGAGGTTTGGTCTGGAACCAAAACAGACTTAAATCATCTAAGGAAGTTCGGGTGTACAGCTTATGTTCACGTGACTCAGGCCAAAGCCAGTCCAAGAGCGATGAAAGGAGTTTTCATGGGATATCCAGAGGGGACTAAAGGTTATTGAGTGTGGTTACCAGAAGAGCTAAGATGTACAGTGAGCAGAAACGTGATTTTCAATGAGGAAGAGATGTTTAAAGACATTAAAGGAGTCAGCGAGAAGAAGAGGAAAACGAAAAAGGTAACATTCAATCCTGTGCTGATTCAAGGACCTTCAAACACAACTATAGACACTAAAACAGAGGATACAGTTCAAGGTGGAGTTTCTCCAGCATCAGAAAACTCAGAACCAGAATCTTCAAGCTCAGAAAGTGAAGAAGAAGTTGTGGGAGCTCAACAGGAAAATCTAGACAACTACATTCTTGCTAGAGATAGAATCAGGAGAGAAGTAAAGAAACCTTCTAGGTTTGATGATTCAGATTGCGTGGCTTATGCTCTAGCTACAGCGGAAGAAATAAATAAGGATGAGCCTAAATCCTATTTGGAAGCAAGAAGGAGTAAGAGCTGGAAGTTATGGAACGAGGGAATGCAAGAAGAGATGGATTCATTGGAGAAAAATCAGACTTGGAAGCTGGTTGAGAAACCAGAGAAAAAGAAGATTATTGGCAGCAAGTGGGTTTTCAAGCTGAAAGAAGGCATTCCTGGTATTGAGAAGCCGAGATACAAAGCTAGATTAGTAGCTAAAGGGTTTTCACAAGTTGAAGGGATCGACTACACAGAGGTGTTTGCACCAGTGGTGTAACACGTGTCGATTAGAATTATGTTGTCACTTGTTGCAAATTATGATCTTGATTTGGAACAACTAGACGTGAAAACGGCTTTCCTATATGGAACGTTAGACGAGGAGATTTATATGACACAACCAGAAGGTTTCGTTGAGGAGGGAAAAGAAGATCAAGTTTGCCTCCTGTTGAAATCCCTTTACGGATTAAAACAGTCACCAAGACAGTGGAATAGGAGATTTGATAGCTTCATGAAACAACAAGGTTTCGAAAGAAGTGCATATGATCCTTGCGTCTACATGAAAGGTTCAGACTTATCTCATATGGTTTATCTCTTGATCTATGTTGATGACATGCTCATAGCATCTAAGAAATCTAAAGAAATTATAAGAATCAAAGATAGCTTGAAGAGAGAGTTTGAGATGAAGGACCTTGGAGCAGCTTCAAGAATACTTGGGATGGACATTATCAGAGATCGGAAGAAAGGAACTCTAAAACTATCACAAGGGAAGTATCTACAGAAGGTGCTGGAAACTTTTAACATGGCAGAGAGCAAAGTTGTGGTTACTCCTATTGGACCACAATTCAAGCTTAAAAGTTTGACACAAGAAGAAGAGCACGTGGAAGCAAGTTTCATGAACGTGATTCCATATGCATCAGCCGTTCGAAGTTTAATGTATGCAATGGTGGGATCTAGACCAGACTTATGTTTCGCAGTGGGCTTAATCAGCCGTTATATGAGCAAGCCAGGAAGAAAACACTGGGAAGCGGTTAAGTGGGTGATGAGATATCTTAAAGGAGCTCTAGATTCAGATCTATTGTTTACTAAAGGAGAAGATTTTATGGTACGAGGATTCTGCGATGCAGACTATGCAACAGACTTGGACAGAAGAAGATCCGTTACAGGATATGTGTTTCAAGTCGGAGGCAACACTATAAGCTGGAGATCAGGTCTCCAACATATTGTTGCACTATCAACGACAGAATCGGAATACATGGCATTAGCCGAGGCTTTTAAGGAAGCACTATGGCTAAAAGGTTTTATTACAGAGTTGGGGTTTGAACAAGATGATGTAAGAGTATTTTCAGATTCTCAGAGTGCTATACACTTAGCCAAGAATGGAGGTTTCCATGAAAGGACTAAGCATATAGACACTAGACTACATTTTATGAGGGATGTAATTGAAGCTGGTGATGTTATGGTTCATAAAATTCATACATCCATCAACCCTGCGGATTTCCTAACTAAGTGTGTACCTGGACAGAAGTTCGAGACATGTCTGGAGATCCTCAAGGTCCTGCGATAGTAGGACTCCGGTGGCTGCAGGTGACACAGCTGTCGAAGTGATCACCTCGCTGAAAGGCCACAAAATGTATCAGTTTCGGGAAAAGAAAACTGATGGTTTCGACAGGGAGTTATAAAAGGCTTGGGATGAGTTTGAGAAAAAAAAAATTATTACTTTTGAAGAATGGTGACTGTAGACAGGAGTTGTCTACACAAGGAATCTGCAAAGTTAGTTCAAATACTAGTCAACCGAATGATTTTGCAGGATAATAAGCCTCAACAGAAGTTGAGACACCATTATAAAAAAGCAGAATCAGATGTCATACCTGAAGGATACGTGTGGCTGTAGCAAGGAAACGTCTACAACAAAGCTGTGAATATAAGGTTATTAGTTCACAGATTCAAAGCTTTTAAAGTGATTGAAGAGACAACTCTGTTTGATTACCTAATGGAAGTGAAGTGGTGAAGAGACGTCAACACCATAAGCTGTGGAAATTAAGCAAAGAATAAGTTTAATTTTTCAGAAAAGGAATCTTTCATTACAGGTTTTCTTTAAGAGAGCATGAAGACACGGATGTCTACAGGAAGAAGAAAAAGTCAAAACAAAAGGAGTTACCTTTTGAAATTTGACGTGTCTGATTTGGTCCGTATGAAGGTCGTGTGGTGTAGGATTCACCGGAAGAACACGAAGACTCAAAGGATTTTATTGATTTCATCAAGGGATAAGCTGGAAAATTGAGAAATCAATGGTTAGGGTTTGTTCAAAATTGTCTAAGGAAACAGACAAATAAAACAAATGAAACCTGAGATTATCATGGTGGAGGCGGTGAGAGCCAACGCCGGTGAAGACAAGCGACGACGGCGTCGGGATCTTGTCTTAGTCACGGAGAATCGAAGAGGGGTAGTGTTCGGAAGCGAGAAGAGAGGCAAAAGGTCGGAGAAAGGGCATGCAACTCCGGTGAAGCGTCGTCGAAGAACAGACGGAGGAGAAGAAGGAGCGGTGAGCTTTCGTCAAAGTTTCTGATTTTTTCGCAGATAGAGAGAGATGGAGAAGCGGAGAAACCGATGAATGACCAAAAGAGCCAAGGTGGAGAATGTGAGGCTTTGGTGTCTCATTGGGCAATTCTTGGGCTTATTGGGCTTCGGACAGAACCTGAAAAGAAGACAAGAATAAGATTAATTCTTGTGAAACAAGAAGCTCCTAGTTCTAAAGAGAAACAGATGCGTATGGCGGTGGATTACTAAATCCTGTTCCAAGTAGAACTAGCTTAGATCTTGTAGCATAAATAGACTTCTCCTATCATTGTTTTAGATAACAGAAACAAATAATCTCTCATAGAACACGCATCTAGTGCGAAGCTTGTAATCTTTTCGATTTATAGTGATATTGAGTTTATCTCCGGTTTGGAGAAGGACTCGCCAAACATATTCCGTGTGTCTTTGATTCGTTGTTACAAGAGCAAAGCCAAGATCGATTCTCTACAAGAATGAGGAGAGGAGGTTTGTGCCTGCTTCTTCTTCTTCCTTCTTCTTTAGATTTATTTACTCAAATGAGGGGGATGGTATTTATAGATAGTGTACTGGATTTGATGAAAGAGACAGTTTGGATTCTAAAGGGGAATGAATGCGACTTACGCAACGGTCCCAAGGTTTTTTCCAATGAATGCGACTATAAAGGTACGTGTGAGTTCATATTCCAATGTATGTGACTCTTCGTTTGTGTGGTACAACTATGTTCAACTTTACAGAGTTTTACTTTTGTCAAACTTTTCAGCATTAGCTCCGTAAAACCAAAACTCATAAATGCATTTATATTCTGAATTTCTTCTAATAAATTCTAGTGATGTAGGTTCAACCAAATTCACTTAATATACGAGTTCATTTATGGATTTATAATTATTTATATTTTAATTAACTCTAGTGTTTTCTACTCTTCTATTACCTCAAATCTCATAACTCAATCTCCCAAGAACCCAATCTATTTTTTTTATAAATTCTAGTGATGTAAGTTCAACCAAATTCACTTAACATACGAGTTCATTTATGGATTTATAATTATTTATATTCTAATTAACTCTAGTGTTTTCTACTCCTCTATTACCCACAAATCTCATAACTCAATTTCTCAAGGACTCAATCTATTTTTTTTTACAAATTGATTTATTTTTAGTTTCAAAATTAAAAAATTTACTGTTTTGCCCCTTTTATTTTATAATCTAATCTAATAAAATGAAGCCGCCGACAGTTTTTCTTTTCATTTTCTTCTCTCCTCTTTTTTCGCTCATTCTCTTTCTTTTCTCTGCGATTTTCTTGTTTTCCTCGGTGAAAATCACTTCGCTTCCTTCTTCTTTCTTCATAACATGTTGTCCTCCATGGATACCAAACAAAACCTTTACTTTTTCATGGATACCGAGCAAAAGATATCAAGAACGGCGACGGCTCAACCTGATTTGATGAGAGATTCTAAGTTTTTTTTTCAATTTAGGGTTGTAAATTAAGATTCTGGATTTTGTATGATTAGGGTTCTTGTTCTCTATAGATCTGGGTTATTTTATGATTTTGGGATTTTATTGTTCTTGTTCCCCTTTGCAAAGTATGTTTCGTGTTTATTTTCTTCAGATCTGGATCCAGTTTAACTCGGTATTACTAATTCAGTCGAGTTATGCTGGAAAATTGAAGGTTTTGTTTGGTATCCATGGAGAACGACATGTTATGAATCTCTCATCAAATTAGGTTGAGCCGTCGCCAAGTTATGCTTTGTTCGGCTCAACCTGATTTGATGAGAGATTCAGAATACTAAATTATACCGAGTTATGCTGGATAATTTAAAATTTTGAATTTCGATTTTTTTATAATTTAAATTAATAATTTCAAAAATGCAAAAGGGAAAAATCGGATATTCATATTTCATTAAAACAATAGGGTATAAGGGATTTGAGAGGCCCATAATAGATTTGCTCACCACAAATAGGGGCACGAGAGGAGTTGACTCGAATTTTTTCTAATAAATTCTAGTGATTAAGTTCAACCAAATTCATTTACCCTATCCAGTTTATTTGTGAATTTATAAATATTGATATTCTAGTTAACTCGATGTTTTCCAGTTCACTTCCTTCCTTGTCCAACTCTGAATCATTTGCTTCGTAAAACTCAAACTCATAAATGCATTTTATAAAATTGTCTTATGTAACTTGGTAAAACTCAGTGTAACTTTATACAACTTGTACAATCAAAATGGTATAACCCAGTAAAATTTAAGGCAACTTTATATAAGTTTTTTTTTTTTTGATAGCCGAGGGTAATCCGGCGACCGAGGTCAACCGACTAGTCCCTCGAGCCCCGCAGCAGGCACGTAAACTCCTCCCATGGAAGTAAACAGGGAGGGCCCGGGTGGCCAGCGCGCATCGAACCCGCGTGTTCCGTATTGGGGTTTTTTATTTTCTCTCAAGACCATCTGGGCCAGCGACGCTGGTTAACTTTATATAAGTTGAAAAGGAAAATTGTATAATTTCGTAAAATATATTGGAACTTTGACAGGCTTCTCTCTAGGACGAATTGTGAATGATAATCTAAGAAAGTGACAAAAGCTGTGGATTAAAGCTTTGCCGAAGTATGACAATGTTAAAGGAAATAGAAGTGAAGGAACTCATCTTCTAAACCAACTCGTGTGGACTGAAAATGGCTTCTCTCCACTTCTTATCCAGCATCATCCGACAAGTTGTCAATGTCACAAAAGCGGTGGGGTAAAACTTTGCTGAAGTATGACAAAGTTGAACCTTTAGAAAAACGAAGAAATCCATTTACAAAACATAGATAATAGAACACCCAAATAATTGTTGGAATGAAAAACTTTATAAAGATGGAGAAAGTGTTTAAGTGTTTGAAGAGAAAGAACTTTTGTGAAGAAGAAAGATTTTATAACTTAGAAGAAGATTTTTATTACTTGTTACAAACTTGGATACTTCTTGGTGATACAAAATAAAAGGGGAGTGGAGGTATTTATAGCCTTCAAAATACAAAATATCTTATATATTTTAATCTTAAATCTAGAGAATTCTACCATAATATCTAAGATTTTTTATTATAATTATCTAGATAATTCTATGAGAATATCTAGATTTTTATTCTAAGGAGGTGGAGGATATTTCTAGAATTTGGGCTAAGTTTTGGATCAACACATGATTAACCCAATAATGTTTGATCCAAATCAAGTTTACTTTTCAACACCCCCTCTTAAACTTGATTTGGTTACTCCGAGTAAGCTCCTCATCTTGATGAAGTCTTCTCGCTTGAGTGGCTTGGTGAAGATATCAGCTACTTGATCATTTGTCTTCACATACTCCAATTGCACATCCATCTTGGTAACACATTTTCTTATGTAGTGATAACGAGTATCGATGTGTTTACTCCGATCGTGGAAGACTGGATTCTTTGCCAATGCTATTGCCGACTTGTTATCCACCAAGATCTTCGTTGGCTCCTCTTGTGGTAGGTTTAGCTCCTTTAGCAAGTTTCGTAACCAAATAGCATGGCAAACACATGAAGTAGCTGCCACATACTCCGCTTCACAAGTAGAAAGAGTGACAATTGGTTGCTTCTTTGACATCCATGTGAAAGCGGTTTCTCCAATGAAAAACACGAAGCCACTTGTGCTTTTCCGGTCATCTACATCTCCACCCCAATAGCTATCGCTATATCCAACAAGCCTGTAATCTTCAGAGATAGAGTAGTACAATCCAAAGTTGATAGTACCTTTGATATAGCGTAGGATCCTCTTAGCTGCCTTGAAATGAGTTGTTGTTGGATGCTCCATGTATCGACTAACCACTCCAACTGCGTGTAGGATGTCGGGCCTTGTGCATGTTAGATAGCGTAAGCTTCCAACTAGACTCTTAAAGAGTGTTGGATCCACACTCTCTCCTTCTTCTTCCTTTGATAACTTGACTCCACATTCCATTGGCGTGCAAACTGGATTTGAGTCATCCATCTTGAACTTCTTAAGCACCTCTTTAGCATAGCTTTCTTGAGTAATGAAGATTCCATTTTCTTCTTGCTTTACTTTAATGCCAAGGTAGTATGACATCAATCCAATGTCGGTCATCTCGAACTCCTTTGTCATCTCCATCTTGAAATCTTCAAACATAATCGGATTGTTGCCAGTGAATATCAAGTCATCAACATATAAGCATGCAATCAATATATCATTGTTTTGAGTTTTGATATAAAGTGCATGCTCATATGGACACTTGATGAAGCCTTTCTCCTTGAAGTACTTATCAATCCGAGTGTTCCATTCTCTTGGTGCTTGCTTTAATCCATAAAGCGCCTTCTTTAGCCTTAAGACTTTGTCTTCTTCTCCTTTGACTATGTAGCCTTGTGGTTGCTCAATGTAGACTTCTTCCTCAAGGTATCCATTTAAGAAGGCTGATTTGACATCCATTTGATGTATCCTCCAACTCTTTTGGGCTGCCAATGAAATGATTAGTCTAACCGTTTCTAAGCGAGCAACTGGAGCAAATACCTCATCATAGTCTATCCCGGCTCTTTGATTATAGCCTTTTGCCACCAATCTTGCCTTGTATCTTTCAACTTCTCCTTTAGAGTTCTTCTTTGCCTTGTACACCCACTTCACACCTATTGCTTTGTGTCCATTTGGAAGTGAAGCTAACTCCCATGTATCATTCTTTTGAATCGACTTGATTTCCTCATCCATTGCACTTCTCCATGACTTCTTTTCTTGGGCTTCTTCAAAGTTCATAGGCTCACAATCCGCAAATAGACAAAATAGAGTAAGATTGTCTTGATTTTCGGTTACCTCGTAGATGTCTTGTAGACTTCTAAAACGCGGAGTCCTTTCACTTGAGCTTTCATCTCCTTGAGAACTTGTTGTTGGTGAAGTTGGTGGTGTAGCTGGCTCTTCTCTCGGTTGCTCCACATTCTCTTCTTCAAAGGATGGAAAGAAGTTGTAGTCTTCATTATTTGATCTCCAATCCCATTCTCCTTCTTCGTCAAAGATGACATTCCGACTAATGATTGTCTTCTTTGTTTCAGGATTATAGAGCTTGTAGCCTTTGGAGTTAGCGTCATACCCAATGAAGATATACTTCTCACTTTTATCATCTAGTTTGCTCTGCTTTTCGTCTGGAACATGAGCATGAGCAATGCTTCCAAAGACTCTTAGGTGTGAGACGCCGGGCTTCCTTCCGCTCCAAGCTTCTTGTGGTGTCTTTTCTAAAACACTCTTTGTTGGAGAACGGTTTAATATATAAACCGCACAAGCAACTGCTTCTGCCCACAACTCCTTTGGTAGCTTCTTACTCTTGAGCATGCTTCTTGCCATCTCAAGTATTGTCCTATTCTTCCTTTCCGCTACTCCATTTTGTTGAGGGGTTATTGGCACCGTCAACTGTCTTCGGATGCCATTATCTTCACAATATTTCAGAAACTCTTTTGACATAAATTCTCCTCCTCGGTCCGATCTCATGGACTTGATCTTAAGACCACTTTCTTTCTCAACATGGGCTTTGAACTTTTTGAAATTTTCAAACACTTCTGATTTTTGTTTCAAAAAGTAAACCCATGTTTTTCTTGAAAAGTCATCAATAAAGAGAAGGAAGTAGTTAATCTTACCAAGTGAACTTGGTTTGATCGGACCACATACATCTGTATGTATGAGTTCTAGTGGCTTTCTTGCTCTTGTCTCCGACTCCTTTGGAAAACTCATCTTGAATTGCTTTCCAAGTAAGCAACCTTCACACACTTTATTTGGATGATTGATGCAGGGTAATCCTTTCACCATTTCTTTCTTGGAAAGTAGCTCTAAGCTTCCAAAGTTGAGATGCCCAAATCGAAGATGCCAAAGCCAATATTCCTCCTTGTAGCACATCTTGAGACATCATGCAATGTCATTTTGAATGTTTAGGACAAACATTCTATTGGTTGACATTGGCACCTTTGTGATGAGATTATTTGCTTTATCTCTTAAAGAAAGGTTGTTGTCTTTTAGTCGAATGTCATAACCTTTCTCTAAGAGTTGTCCTAGGCTCAAGATGTTGGTCTTCATGCTTGGAATATAGTAAACGTTGGAAATGAATTGATGATCTCCATTCTTCAAGCGGATGAGAATATTTCCTTTACCTTTCACCTCCATCTTCGATTCATCTCCCAAAGCCACATTGGTTTTCACCGATTCATCAAGCTCCACGAACATGCTTTTATTTCCACACATGTGGTTGCTTGCACCACTATCAAGGTACCACTTGTGAACCTCATTTGGTTCATCCTTCTTGTACGCCATCAACAACATATCTTCTTCCTTACGCCGTTCTTCAACATAGTTGGACTTCTCTTCAACTTTATTGTTGTTTGGAGTTTTGCATTCAGAAGCATAATGTCCAAACTTTCCGCAACTATAGCATTTGATGCTTGATTTATCGTACCTTGATTTTGGGTTTCCTCTTCCACGACCTCTTGATGAATTCTCTCCTCTTTGGTTGAAGTTGTCTTCATATGGTCTCCAACCTCGTCCATTTACACCACGACCTCATCCTCGGAAATGACCGCCACCACGTCTTGGATTGCTTCGGCCACTTTCTTCCTTGTGATCAATTCTCATCTTGAGAACTTGCTCCACAATATCTTCTTTCTTCTTCTTCTTTTCTTCATAAGCTTGTAGTGATCCAAGAAGTTGCTCCATTGTCATAGTCTCCAAGTCTTTTGTCTCTTCAATCACGGTAACAATGTGTTTGAATTTCGAATCCATTGATCTAAGAACTTTCTCCATGATTCTCACCTCATCTAACTTCTCACCATTTCTTTTTAGGTTATTAGTAACCGTCAAGACTCTTGAGAAGTAATCTGAGATGAGTTCTCCTTCCTTCATTTATAATGCTTCAAATTCTCCTCTTAGAGTTTGTAGACGTACCTTCTTAACTTGTTCCGCTCCCTTGTAAGATGTCTGAAGCTTCTCCCATGCTTCTTTGGACGTCCTTGCACCAGCAACCTTCTCAAATGTATCTTCATCTAATCCTTGATAGATTAGACAGAGAGCCTTCTTGTCCCTCTTCCTCTAATCTCTCAAACCATCCTTTTGAGTTTGAGATAGACCACCATCATTCTCCGGTTCATTGAAGCCTTTCTCGACTATCTCCCACACATCATGTGCTCCTAGGATAGCCATCAGCCTAAGACTCCAATTGTCATAGTTGCTCTTAGTGAGCAATGGAACTTGGAAGGGAACACCATTGTTTGCCATCTTTAAAAGGAACTTGTAGCTCTGATACCACTTTGTTGGAATGAAAAACTTTATAAAGATGGAGAAAGTGTTTAAGTGTTTGAAGAGAAAGAACCTTTGTGAAGAAAAAAGATTTTATAACTTAGAAGAAGATTTTTATTACTTGTTACAAACTTAGATACTTCTTGGTGATACAAAATGAAAGGGGAGTGAAGGTATTTATAACCTCCAAATACAAAATATCTTATATATTTTAATCCAAAATCTAGAGAATTCTACCATAATATCTAAGATTTTTTATTATAATTATCTAGATAATTCTATGAGAATATCTAGATTTTTATTCTAAGGAGGTGGAGAATATTTCTAGAATTTGGGTTAAGTTTTGGATCAACACATGATTAACCCAATAATGTTTATCCAAATCAAGTTTATTTTTCAACAATAATATCCATAAAAGCAACTTATAATATAATCCGGTTTACAAAACTGGTAACGTCAATGTTTTCAGGTTTCAAAAGTAAATATAAAAACATAAATATTAAAACGTTTTGATAAAGGAGGAGGGGCCACTAAGGGCTTGGACATGAAGGGCTCCCCCAGCTTGTCCCAGTCTATATATGGGACTTCGATTTTGTCCTTCTCTTCCACGATGTTGAAGCAAGACACCCTTTTCTCCATAATCTCTTCAAGAAACTCTATTTGATCTGAAATAGAGTACTTCTCGATTTCGGATTTGTGCCTTTTATTATTCTCTTTATCATGATCCTTCACTATCTGAAATATGGCCCGATAGTGTTCAGTGGCTGCTGTTTTTCCTATCTTGTAAATATCTTCTGCTGTGCCAGACATCTTAACCTGAAACTAACAACAATCAAATTATATCGAATATGAGATGAGAAAGAGAGAGATGAAACGCTTGTAAACACTTACTTGTAAGGATAATTGTTCTCGAGATGTTTCTTACTCTGATGAGGAGGAGGCTAATTATAGATGTGTCCGAAATGAATGCGCATTATCGGGACTCACACCCAATCAGTTCATTTTTTCAAACTTTTTTGCCTCATTTACTCTGTAATATTAAATCCCTTGATTGATTGATGTAACACAAACCAAACCATTTATTATATAGAGTGATGTAAGTACAACCAAACCATTTATTAATTTATGGTTACACAACCAGTTCATTTATTCTTCTGATAAATCGACTGATGTACTAATTCAGTTTTGTAATACTTCGTTCAATTTAGAAAGACCAATTCTGTTTTGTAATACTTCGTTCAATTTAGAAATACTTTTTGTTGTGTTCAGCTTAAAAGTAGTACAATTCAGAAGTAATTAACGAATCGAAACAGCTAAGGTCCGAATAGAAGTTAAGTGTAAACTAGTCTAAACAATAACAACATAAGAAATGGTTAAACAAGTTAACCATAGACAAGTCTTAAGAAAACAAACATAGAACATAAATTCATACAACGAAGCTCATGGAACACGAGACATAAGCTCATTAAGCTATGCAATCTCGTCAGCCATCTTATTCATATGATTTCTTAACCGATGAACCTCTTCCTACACACCGATAACCCATGGTTGACGAAAGTGGAGGCCATCGTTCTTCAAGTAAAACTCAAATCTCGGTTATATCCCTTTTAACAAAACAAAATCTAAAAGGAATCAAAGTTAGTCAGATTGCCTCAAAGTCCTTGCAGGTGAAGTATCTACTCCCAGGAAAAGTATCAACATCTGTTGGATACTTCGGGTTTGGAGAGACCTCATCGATGACTCGTTCTCCACGTGGGCAACGGCTTGGAATCCCGTAGATCACATCTGTTACATACCCAATCATCTCGAAGTGTTCCTCATCGTCTTCTCCCTCTTGTTCATTTTCTCATCCCATGGATCCATGCCGTAAATTTTTAGATCTCGGTTCGTGATGTGAGAGGAGAGAGAGATAGAGAGAGAACCCTTGAGAGAGAGAAGGAAAGTTATGAAATGAACTGAAGATTTCAGAGATGGGATGGAGAGAAAGTCTCATTTTGGGGTTTTTGTTTTGGGCGCCAATTCAAAATTTTCAAATTCCCCCTCCCCACCCCGAATTCTATAAGTTTTACCAAGTTTGCAATTTTACTAATATTTTCAAAGTTTTACTTTCAGATTTTTTCTTTTTTCTTTAGTTGTACTGGACTCGAGAATTATGTTATAGTTATACCACTTAGATTAAACTTTATACAATATCTCTCGTCTAACCATGTAATTATATAGCTTAATTCGTCAAATATATATGTTTTTGATAAAAGGAGGCCAACATTCAGATAAAAGCCATAAAAGTATAAGGTAATATTCGTAAACAACCAAACAAGTATCACAAAATTTTCACCACAATTTTTGTTTTCGATTTGAATCACAAAACAGTTCTAATATGTTTATACTTTTATCAGTCAATTGTAAACAAGCAAACAAGTTAACTTTAGAATCAAATTCTATCTTCTTTGAATTTGGGGAAATTTACCAGTTTCACAAAGTTCCACGCAATTATACTTTTTGTTTTGGATTTGAACAAAACACAAAAACATTTATCATCGGTTTAACTTCTTTGAATTCTCTTTTTTCTTATAAATTCGGCTATTCAAAATCCTTACTTTTTGTTTTTGCTATGAACAAAACACAAACAACATTTCTCATCGGTTTAACTTCTTCTGAATTTGACTCACAATTTTTACCTCCATTTCTATTTTTTTCTTTCAAATTTTGCTAGTTTCACTAAATTTCACTACGTTTCACTCAGTTATTCGTTTTACAACCAAACTGTTATAACAACCAAAAATTCATAATTTCATTAATTTGATAGAAGTTCAAATTACTTGTACAACCAAATCCCCAGAACTAAGACAATAGGAATCAAACAACAACCTACAACTATCCTCCCATTATTGGGTCCTTCAATTCTCACGGTCGCCTTAATGACTTCAAGTTCTTCTTCTAGGACACGAACTTGTATTTCCAACTTTTGTATCTCATCAGTGAATGTCTCATCGACCCATTTGAAGAGATTATTTTCGCTCACAAGCTACAAACAATAGTAAAATAATGCCGGTTTAGACATCTTTATACACTAATAACTAACGTTGAAAGGTTTTACCTTCCTTTGGGCCGCATAGCGAAATAGATAATATCGGCGGAAAGGGTTTGGATCGGATTTGGAGATGAGCTCAGTGACACCATTTCAGCAGCTACACCTCGTAGGGATCCCATGAGTTCTGACTCTTGTCCATCCACCGCTCTTGGAACCCAACCGATTGGTCATTATGAAAATAGAGAGAGAGAATTGAGATGAGGGAAAATGGGGTTGAGACTTGAGAGGATCGGGAGGATTGTAGAAATGGTAAAACTGTTAAAATTGTTTTTATACTTTACAACATACTGCCATGACTATACGCGTGTTTAGAAAATAGGAGGCAAAACTAGGCGGTAATTTAATTAAAACGAATTTCAAATTCGAAGTTTTACTTTCCGAAGTCAAAGTTTTACATTTGCAAAATAATAAATAAAATTCCCAATTGAACCAATGGGGAAACATGTAATGCTTAACATGTAGTGTTACGTATATTCAGTTTCGTATAATCAATTCTCATCTAACCATCTAATAACATAATTAATCTCATGAAATATATAAGTTGTCTGCTATCAAATTTTCATTTTTTCTGTTTTCTTCTACAGTTTTACTAATCTATTTTTTACGGTTAAAATATTACTAACCAAGTTCTATGAAGTCGATATCAGTTGAATTTTTAATAAGTTATCCAAAGTTTTGTACTTTCAACAAGTTTTACTAAGTCGTACATTGTGGGTTCGATTTTAGCTTCCTTATTGATGGGTTTCTCGGACTCGTCTCCTGTTGTCAAATCATCCTTTCGGTGATGAAAGAATGAGGAATGAGATGATATAATGCTTATTTTCATGCTTATTTTCAGAATTCTCTATATACGTTTTGTAATATACAACTTATTACAAGTTTGGATGTAATATCAAGATTTTGTAATATATGATCATCTTATTACATCTAGTATAATCATCTAATATAATAATCTTATTACATCTAATATAATGATAAAATATTCTTATTTTAACCGTTTAATATAATGCATATTTTCATGAACTATTTAAGTTTTATAATACCATAATTTCACTTGTTTATACTGTTTTACTATTCTAGTTATATAAGTTTTACAGTTTTACGGTTAAACTAATACTAAGTTATACCATTTGTACCACTATAGTTGTACCAAGTTATACAAAGTTATACCATTTGTACTAGGTACGAACTGAATCAATTGGGAAACTTGTACTGTTTAATCTAGTGTTGGGTTCACATGTAGTACTGAATTTAGTTCCGGTATGAATGTACACTTTTAATTCATCAACATTTGTTTAATTTAGTGTCGGGTACGAATTGCATCTAATGTAAAGTAAGCGTCCGCGAAAATGGTGATCGGGAAGAGAGAGAAATAACAGGCCGAATCGGAGAGGATAGGGAAGAAAAGGGACAAGACAGATAAATACGAGAAAAACACATGATTGGCTAGACAAAATAATGGTATAGTTGACATTAACCACACTAAAAAAGAAGTAACAATTAAATGAAGAGAACTCTATATTCATTAAGAGTATGGCAGATCAGTTTTTTCGTTTAAGAGCCTGCCAGATTTTAGTCTTTGATATTGGTCTCTCCGTGTGGAGGGCGGCCGTTATCATAATGATCGTGGAGGACGTAGAACCTAAATGTTTCCTTTCTCTAACTAATATCTTCGTGTATTGTACGCTATAATTTAGATATCCAAGCATTAAGGTACTGTTGTAATAAGAATTCAATGACAAGAGTGAAAAGAAGGTGGTGCTTGCTGACATCTACCTGGAATTAAATAATATACTTTATATTAATAATTGGGAGGGAGAAAATAAATATGAAAGTGTTCTTACTTGTATGATAGATACTCTGTGAGGCGACATTATATGCCATTCTAAATGAATGTATGCAAAGTAATCTATAGCAACAGTATATTGTGTTCTTCGGCTTTATTTTCGATGGACCACCTCTTAATACTTAAATTCCAGAAAAGATGGCGTTAGAATCAACTTTTTAGTTTATAAAGATGTTCTCGTATACTTACTAATGAGGAAAAAAAGCTTTTTCTAATAGAAAAGGTTGGAAAAAAAAAAAGATATTGGTTTCAGTTTAAGAGATTAACTAGGTGATACGCGGGGTGAAATAATTAAAATAATGACATGTTGGCAATTTTAAAATCAATTATGTATTTGTAATTTTTATATTTATTTTCTTACATATAAGAACATGTTTCAAGTTTAATAAAACGTAAACATAACACGAAATATTAAATAACATTTTTTGTTGTTTTTATTTTAGTGATTTGACGGTGGTAGTTGTTTAAAAAATTGAGTTTGATTTTTTGTTTACCTCATTATAATTGATTTTACATTGATAAAATATAATATAATTTTCAATTTTATTCATCCCATTTTATAGATTCTTAAAACCTATGTTAAACCTAAAACGAATTCAAATTGGCGGAACTAAAAACATAACCTTCTTTTTCAGAGCTTCATTGAAAATAACCGAAATGATTATCTGTCGGCAAAGCGAATAAAAAAAGGAAAATAGGTGCAACCAATTTTTTTCTCAAACTATTATGTAACATCTATATATATAAAAAAATGTTTGCCTCCATCCTGTTGCGCCACGTCATAAAGTCGTTGATTGTGAGTGCGACACCTGTCTTCTTTGCCTAAAACTCATCGTTTCATTAACTTTTGATGTGGGCTGCTACATTTCATAATTGTTTACGGTTTAGTGGGCTTTTTGTTCACACCGTGATATAGCCCAAATACAGAGAGATAGCCACTATAATAAAAATATATGTAAAGACTGAAACTTTTGAAACGAGAAGGAAAAGAAGGAGTGTACCGTGAGTTTCTGGATGCTACTGACTTTGCCTTGGTTGGAGGCGATATCAACGGTGACGGTTCATTTCGCCGCCACCTCCGGTAACTCAATAACATTCAAGAGTTTAAAATTATTGGCGATGGGTTTTGCAGAGTATGAAGAGGCAGAGGGAAGAGGATGATGAGCAACAACACTGAAGAAATTAAAAAAGAAAATCGAGCCAATTAAAAAAAATATTCCACAGTTTAAGCGGTTGCGAGTAAATCAGATCGGTTTCCCAATTCCGGTATGACTCGATCAAGAGAGAAATATAATTTTTTTTTGTCCAAAGAAATATAGATATTATCAAAGCAAAGATTGCTCCGAACGAATCATAAGAAGATAAGGGAAGCAATCAAAGGTTTTTATTTCATTTTTTAATTAGTTATTGGGAATTAACATGAATGGAAGTGTCATGCACGCGCAGAAACATGCGTGTTGGTGAGATATGAGATACAAATTTTAAACTTAAAAGGGAAATAGAAAGGAAGCAATGTGTTCTATTCCCATTGAGTCTTTTTCTTTTGAGCCTTTTGTTTCAAAGAAAAAGCGACAGAACATAACCGGATTTACTTCGGTTTAGTTTAGATTCGATTCAGCTTAAATGCATGCATGATTTTAAGCTACACAAGTTTCATTCAATAAATAAACCAACGAAAAATTTTATTGTAAGAAATTGGGTTAATTGAAATTCATAAGACAGAAAACAATAAATAATTAAAAATAATTTTATAATTATCTAGCTACTTATATTTATATAATATTTATATATCAAAATAACATAAATATATGATTATAATTAATATTTAAATAAAAAACCCGGGCGTAGCGCGGACCGACCCTAGTCTATTTATATAAAATAGAGTTTGCTCTCTCCTGCTTAGAACACATCAGCGTCCAAATCAGAAAGTCGAGTAACCTCAAGCTGACACGTATGCCTCTCTTGATACCTCAATAAATGCTTTTTTTTGTAACCAGTGTCAGCCTTTAATCGAAGAGTCTTCTTCTTACCGACGAATGAAATCACTGAACGTTACAAAAGTGGAATCGTCGTAATTACGGTTCTCATTAACATCACCCCTTGATTCTTTAGGGTGAATCTCCAACTATAAATAAGTGAGTTTCATTCGTTGAAATTAATCGGCTTATTTCTCTTAATTCTTACCATTTAAAAACTGTAGAAATAAAAAAGGTAACTCCGCTTTCCTTGCTGAATTGAAAGCCGGCCTTTATACCACCACCGTCGAGGTTTGGCTGTTCAGGTATTGGGAGGCCAGACGGTTCATATCTGAAGCAGGTCCCACCACCTATGTCGCGTCTCATCACCGATTAACCTCCACCACCACGCTACAAGTTCGAAGAAACCCGAACCGTCGTGGATCTACAGAAGAGACACTGCAGAAGGCTTGGGTTACATGTCTCATATCTGACTCCACCAATATGATTCGTAAAGTCGGAGACTACAAACAACACCGATGGCCCGCTACACCTATGCCGCCTTATGAAAATAATTTTTTTTGTTTTATCTGAATTGACATGAACGAAAAAGAAGAAGCATGACCTAGGGTATCAACCCTTCTCTTACCAACATATCAGAACTAGGCTTCTTCGGACCCAAACAAAAGATGATTAAGGAAGTGGGCTTTTAAAAAAAAAATCACTATTGGATTCTGCATTAACTAAGATAATAGTTAGCACGGAATAAACATTATATATAAAAATTATTTATGTATTATATGTTTTAACATATAATAAAATAAATATACATTTAATTAAAAATTAATAATTATTACATATATAATTAAATTGTGCGAACATATAAATCAATTTTATTAATCCAAACAATATTTTTTCTATTGGATAAGATATAAATGTACATTTAAATGATATTAACATACATTTACGTATGTCTTAAATTTTACATTTAAATGACATTAACATACATTTAAATAATTAATTAAATAAATAAAAGCATTAAAAAATTTTAAAAATGATTTTTTTATGTTTTCAAATTATATTTTTTCTAATTTAAACTTTTTTATAATTGTTTTTGAGAAAATAACTAGAATAGCACTTAAAAAGTTTTTGTCACAAATATAGCATCTAAAAATAAAAATGACCAAAATAACACTTAATGTTTTATCAAAGATAAATATACATTTATACCCCAATGGTAAATTAATTTAGACATTAGGATTTAGAGTTAAGGGGTGGAGTTTAGGATTTAGGGTTTAGGATTTAGGGTTTAGGATTTAGGGTTTAGAGTTTATGATTTAAGGTTTAGAGTTTAGGAGTGGGGTTTAGGGTTTAGGGTTTAGAGTTAAGGGGTGGGGTTTAGGATTTAGGGTTTAGGGTTTAAGGTTTAGAGTTTAGGGTTTAGGGTTTAGAGTTGGAGAGTGAGATTTTGGGATAAGATTTCAAATTTTGAAAAATAAAAAATAAATAAATTTTTCAAAAGATAAAATGTTATTTTGGTCATTTTAGTTTTTAAGAGCTATTTTTGTGACATAAACTTAGAAATGTGCTAGTTTGGAGATTTGCCCTTTTTTCAAATTTTAGTTTGAAATTCGAAAATTATTTTTGAAACTATGTTTTAAAAAAATTTACCATTTTAAAATTTTAAAACGATATATAAATATATATCTTTTAATATTAATAATTGATTAAATTGGACCTTTTACTTATATAATTTTGTAAAAATTTGTATTTTTTCATAACAAAAATTTTAAACCATGGATCACAAAATTTAAATGTGAGACTTTTAACAGTTTTAGTAATTTATAGTCGTTTTTAAAATTTAAATTATAACATATACAGAAAAATCTAAATTTTTATTATATAGTTAATGTGGTTGTTTAACTTATTTTAATAGTTTAAAATTAAACAATTATGATAGAAGATACATTAAATTTTATCAAATCTTTATTATTCAAAATGATTAATTGCCATATATATTTTAGCCTTATTAGGAAATTTTGTAACTTTTATTTAAAGAAATAATAAAGAACATTAATAATGAATTTATGGTTAGTTTAATAAAAAGCTTATTATATAATTAAATGGACCAACCTATTTCTCTAATGATTCTAAGAATCATCGTAGTGATGACACGTGACTACCAAAAAAAGTCGTAATGTTTCTCAAATAATATATAGGAGATCTTTCTATAAAAAAAGGAAACCTTTGCTTCTTTTAATAAAAATGCCACCAAATGTTTAAAAAAAGATATAAAATAAGAGGTTAAAGAGATTGTGACTCACTTCATTAGTATAACAAATAATATATTATATGTGTTCGAATTTGATGTGTAACTTTCAGTTAAATAGTAACTATTAGTTTGCACGCAAACGTAATATATTTCGCATGTTCTGAAAATTTCACAAAATTAATTAAACTATGGGATTAATTAATGAGAATGAGAAAGAGACAACCATGCTAGGGTTTAAGATAGAATTTAACACATAACAAAACAAATGAATTATATGAAATCACACGTCACCATTGTCATATTCCTTAACATAATTCATTTAGTATCTTTCTCTGGTTTTTTCGTTGAACAAATAAAATCATTACTCATTCTACATGTCTTGAACCAATATTAAAAAAAAAACCCGACAATCCATTGACAATTCAGAAAACAACAAAATAATTTTTACGAGTCTGAATAACAAGCACCAACAAAGCACAACATCCTCGAATCATGTAACTGACCTCACAAAGGAAGATGATCCCTTGAATCCAGCTATAACTGGGTTGATGGCGTAAGTTGTTCTCTGCAACACAGGTCATTGAGATTGACGTTGTCAATGGTTGTGACTGCAATGTAACTAATTGCAGGTGCTCAAAAAGCCAACCAAAGGCAGTTTTCGTCTAAGAAAATGTAGGAAACATCAACCACATATTACAAAGTTGTAACTTGGTGATGACTGAACTTTCCACTGTAGGCACGGTTGAAGAAGAATTGGCGACGGTGAAGTAATAAAACTTCTGGAAAATATTTAAAACCATCTTTAAATGCATAAACATTCAACTAACGATAATATATAAGAAATACAAGAGGGCCAGACAAAAAGTTATTAAACAAGCCTCTTCCATTTCACGTATAAAAAATACTTATTTCCAATGGTTTCAGAAAAAGCTACAAGTATTGTTACTGAAAACACAACAAATTCTTGAGCTTTGCGGAAGAAAATAAAGTCATGCAAGAAAGGAATGGATGATAGGTTCCATGTCATACAATTTGGTCAATCATCTTTCTCATTCACTACAAGAAAACAGGGGGATTCTGATGGCCGAAATCGTCAGAAATTCGTCGGAATAGACCGATTCCGACGAATTTCTGACGAACCAATCCGTAGGTATCTTTTTGTCGGAAAAAAATATTCGTCGGAATTTCTTCAGACCTTCCGAAGACTTTCTGACGAATACCGAGAAACGTCATTCTGACGAACTTCCGACGATATTCCGATGCGGACACACGAGACCAGAGTTCATCGGAAAAACTATATACCGACGGAGAACGTTCCTCGGACTATTCCGACGAACGTAGTCCTCGGAAAACATCGATGGACTATGGTTCGTCGGAATATACCGACGGACAATGGTTCGTCGGTATTTTTCGAGGAATCCTCTCCGTCGGTATTTTCCGACGAACCATAGTCCGTTGGTATATTCCGACGCCCACAATTCGTCCGAATATATCAATTTTAAAAATGAATTAATTTTGCATTTTTATGTATTTTTTTATATTAAAAATTAATTAAGAAATAAATAAAATCTGAAATTTAAAACTAATAATATTATAGAATTTAAATTCATACAAACCGAAATAGAAAAAAAACATTCAGAAAGTTTAAAATTCACACAAACCGAAATAGAAAAAAAAACATTCTGAAAGTTTTAAAAAGCAGAAAAAAACTAAGAACTCGAAGACATCAAACGATCTAGCTTCTGCGTTATCTCGGTGTCGAACTTCTTCTGGGATGCCAACTCAGCAAGGATAGTGGCATTCTCTGAACGGATAGTGGCATTCTCAGAAAGGATAGTGGTGTTCTGCTCCTCCAATGCCCCAATCCGTTCATCTTTGTCATGTAGCTCCTCGAGAATCATGGGATCGGCATACGGAGCTTGCGAAGAAGATGCCAGATACGAAGAAGCACGGCGGGCCAACCCAACTAAATGGCCTCCTTTCCTTTTAGGAACCGCCTACAAAAATATTGAAAGTTAGTAAATAGGGACAAGTTAGTAATCGACATTATAAAAAAATATATTAATAAAAAAATTACCTTTTCAACCATGTCATTTATTTGCAATAGAGACAATTTGGTTGAACCTCCCGTAGAATCGCCGTCATCAGAGAGAGGCTGAGATTGAGATGCTATTTCAGCTTCCACCAAATCAACGACACATTTGATCACGAGGTCCTGAATTTGACCCGTCTTCTTGTTAGTGTGAGCCACCTTAATGAGTTGGAGACGATCAACGGGATTACCGTCATTTGCTTCGATCTAAAAAAACCGTCATTATTAGCCAAAGAATATATAAAATATTTAATTAAAAAATATAAAGATAAATAATAATAATAAAACTTACAAGTTCATCCTCCTTAGTAGACATAGAGCAAGCGCCGAGGTTGTGCACATACATACCTTTCCCGCCACAATCGCTCTTCCGGTTCTTGGAGTTCCTAGAAGACGTCTCTGCAGTTTCTTCCTTCTCCCAATGAGCTATCAACTGCTCCCACACCGCCCCGTTGATGAACTGTGGCCTCTTGTTCTTCTGCCAAACTGTCTTCCACGCGTTTATCTGCTTCGTATAAAAGTCCATGGCCTTTTCGTTGAATTTCTTATGGACTGTTTCCGTGAGATCGGAGTGCCAGTTGAACTCTTGCTACAAAACAAACATAATTTAATAAGTAAATATATTTAAAAAAAATGTAAATACTTTAAAAAAATGAAGAGTTACTACCGCAAACTGACGAAACCACAACTCTCGTTCGTCGGAAGGGATCACACTCCACTTTGAATATCCAAAACGGAGCATGGAGTACATCATCTGGTTGATGCTCCTGCTAATGCCATTTCTCGACTTGGTGAACCTTTAAAAAAAATACAAGTTAGCAAGTTAATTAATGGAAAAAAACATAATGCTACAAATAAAAAAATATTAACCAAGTGCTATGTCCTTGTCGTGGGTTGGGTTGGAGAACCGGGAGATGCTCTCGACCTGGTTGTTGAACCAATAGTTCAACTGGCATGACCCCAAGATCCTGTTGAGCAGCAGCGGGAGGGGCAGCGGGAGCTGGAGCGGGAATATATGCGGGAACCAAGTTTTGTTCGTGAGACGATCCCGATGTACGGGAACTGCTCACCGAACTACGTCGAAGACGGGCTGCGGGGCGGGGTTCATCCTCAGACCTAAAAAAAATTAATACATCAAAAAATTTTTCAAATCATTTCTATTTTTAATGTTTTCATTTATATAAATAGTTTTATTATACATAGTTTATTACTGGAAACTTATAAAAAATTATAAAAAATTTAAAATTTTTTATTATACATGATTTATATATATATGTATACAAAATTATAAAAAATTTATAAATATAGAAAAATGTTGTTAAATATTTTTAAAAAATTTTAAAAACGTTTTATTATACATAGTTTATTACTGGAAACTTGAAAAACGTTTTTAAAAATCAAAAAACGTTTTAAAAATAGTAAAACGTTTAGAATTTTAACAAAAAAAAAACAAAATTCCAAAAAAAATGAAAACAACAATCCAAACAACAATCCTAACTTATATATCCTAAACTATCCATTCAATCCTAAAATTTTCAATCAAACAACCTAAAATCCGAGATCTAACTTCCAAAACCCTAAACAATTGAGATAAAACAAGGTTTGGGATGATTCTTACATGATTTGGGGTTTGGGGAAGAGATATGAGGGTGAGAAGAGGATTCGCCGCTGATGGGAGGTCGAGAATGGCCGGAATCGCCGTGAGAGAGAGAAATCGCGGAGAGGAAGTTTGAGAGAGAAAGGCGGAAATAACGAAGAAGGAAGAAGAAGAGTTATTATATCTAACGTTTCCGACGGACACGGGTTCATCAGTATTCCGTCGGTATAATTAAAAATATACCAATTGGCGATTCGCGAAAATTTTCACGTGATTTGGTTCTCCCGGGCAAATTGGAATTCCGACGGAATGTGTGTCCGTCAGTATATTCCGACGGAATACTGACGACCTTTTCCGACGGAATTCCGACGACTTAGTGTTTAGGGTGTTGATTACAAGTTTCTAAATGCAAAATCCAAATCTTTGATAATATATATAGTATTTGCATAAAGATTTAACGATAAAAATGTTTTTATAACACGATTTTACACAAAAACATTTTTTGTAGTGTAAGATTATATGAATATGATTGTATAAGTATATGAGTGTTAAGATGAGATGTTATGAAAACAATGATATGCATACATAAATATTTTAATGAGTTATTATATTTGAATGGTTGCGATCGAATACTATACTAAACACTTATTATTTGTAATTTTCATAGTTTTGGCATCTAAATTTATAGATTATTATGATTGAATTTTTTTAGAAACACATGTCGTCGGTAATTCGTCCGAATATACCGACGACATTTCCAAACTTCAATGAAACCCTTGGTCATCGTTATGTCGTCGGTATATTGCGAGGGATTTCCGACATACCAATAAAAAAAAAATAATCAGAATCTTCTGAATCTTCATCAAACTCCCCAACCTCGGCTTCTGGCTCCGAATGTACAACAGCATCATGTCCAAACACAGTCAAATTCTCAACGAGTTGAACATTTTCCAAATCTTCAACTGCCTGGGCGTTGCTGGTAGACTCTGGTTGTAATGGTTCATCATCATCAGAAGTTCCATCCACTCGTCCTCTTGGGTTGATTTGCGTTACAGTAACCCATGGATCGTCTTTGTACGTCACCCGAGGGTAACTGATGTAGCACACCTATACATATCAATTATACAAGTATTAGTAAAATATATAACATTAATTAATTATATTGGTAAAAAATTATGAATAGATTGACATACCTGGTCAGCTTGCGAACTAAGAATGAAGGGATCATAATATTGAAGTTTCCACCGCGAATGAACTGATGTAACACCAAACGCATCAATCTTCACTCCTCTATCTGGGTACTGTCATACCAATCACAATAGAATACTACACAACGCAATCCAACCATTCCAGGAAATTGGATTTCCAATATTTCTTTTATGTTGCCGTAGTAGACATCGTCACCAGAAGAAGATGAAACACCAGCATCATATGTTGTCTTAGAATGACCTTTCCTTGTGAATGCATATCCTCGCGTACAAAATTTATGATATGATTTGACCACATAGTTTGATTCCTGCACAAATTCGCGTATCCAATCATCGAACACAAGACCTCTGGCCAAACCATCATTCACCTATAAATTAAAAACATATATGATTGAAAAGTTAATTAGTTTATATTAAATTTAAACTACTCATTTGCATAGGGTAATATGATATATGACTCACATAACTACGAACGATAATAAACTTCTGAAGACATGATTTTCACGGAATTGTTATGACTAAAGAGAATGAAGAGAGAATGAAGTGTGAATGAGTTGAATGAGGAGGGGTTGTATCTATAGGAAATTTCTTACGGCCCTCCGACGACTTTCCGACGAAATTCCAACGGATGTAAAGCAGTCCGTCGGAATACCGTCGGTATTTTCCAATCTCAAACGGCTATACAACAGTCATATATATTTGTCGGCAACGGTCACATGGTTCGTCGTAAATTCGTCGGAATATTCCGACGGAATACCGACGACTGTAACGGTTATATCTGTTAATCGGAATGTTGTCGGAAGTTCGTCGGTATATTCCGACGAATTTTCGACGACTACAACGGTTACATGTTTTATCGGAATGTCGTCGAAAAGTCGTCGGAAAATTCCGACGAGCCATGTTTCGTCAGAATTCCGTCGGAAATGGCCGACGGAATTCTGACGACTTCAAATTTTTGGTTTTCGTCGGAAATTGGTCGGCAATCCGTCACAAATGTCTGACGATATTGAAGTCCGTCGGAACCTCCGTCGGAATTCGGCGTGTTTTCTTGTAGTGATTCTCTATTTCATATTTTGGGTGGCCACTGCAGCAACACTTGAAATGCGCAGAGGTGAATACAAAACATATTACCACAGTTTCCAACAAAAAAAACTAAACAACTACGACATAAAAACAATTATCAAATAACAAATCTAAAAAGAAAAGTTAAAAGTTCTGCTCCCCAACGTTTTAAAATAAGCTATTACGATAACATTTTAAAATAATACATGCCTTACCCATCAGCTTCCAAGAAAATTATACACATCACATTTGTCAACACATATCAATCACCAGCGATAATAATATACGTAAAAATTGTTAATACAAAAGTAGCCCCTCTACTAGACCCATGTTCACAAAATCAATCTAACAGAACAATCAAACAAACAAAACCATACAGTTGAATACTACTACACTGCAAATAACAAAAATCACATGTCCACATCTCGCATACTAATATAACCAATTAGATTTAATAACTAAAATCAATAATTATGTTACATATTTAACAAAAATCCTGCCCGTAGGGCGGGCCGATCCTAGTTATATATACAAAAATGTAAAATTTGTAGAAATCCTTTCGATTTTATCTTCCTTTTTCAATCTTTCTTTCCATAAAAATAAAGGAGCCTTAAAAATAATAATGTTTTTCCTTTTTAATATATTAAATGATCAAACATCAAAGGAAAGAGTTTAATGTTTATTTATTTTCATATTTGAATTTGATGATATATAGTAAAGTATTGAGTGGTCTATTTAATGTCACTTTTTCAATAATTCTAGTAAGATCAGTCCAATTAAAAAAAAGGCTGAAAAATGTTTTTAACTTGACGTAAACATGTTCGTCAAGTTGTCATTTACATAATGCTCTACTATTAATACACAGGGGATTAATATACTCAAATTATGCCCTTTACCTAAGACTTAAAGCCACTTCTCAAACCAACACAACCTAAACAATTTACTAGTGTTACATGTGTCAATGACATGAACAAACCATGCATATTTTCTTGGGTCACACACACCATACATTCCCAAGGGGTTTTTAATTTACAAATGCCCAACAATCTTAGCATTTTTTATATTCATTGAAATCTATAAGTCAAGTAATCAAGGGATAAAAAGCGATATGTATTTTATTATTATTGTTTGAGTTAGTGAGGGTTATTGGTTCTAGTATTTAATGGATTTGGAAATTCTAATAGATTTGGAAATTTTTGATAAATCCACTGATTTTTAAAATCAAATAAACGGATTTCATAAGAATTCATATAGATTTAAAAATGAAGTATATAGATTATTATAAATCAACCAAATGGATTTACAAGAGATGAGACTGCGGCTTGTGAACATGGCCGGCTAATTACGGGGGATAAACAGTGCGACCGCTCCGGACCCAAGCATTTTTCTTTCCGTATATTAATAGTTAAGGGGTCGAATTTTTTTTATAAATATATATTTATACAAAAAACTAAAAAAATGTAATATATAAAATTGAAAAGGGTCCAAAAATATTTGATATGTATATAGTTTTATTTTCATCCCAAAATATTACTGATTAAATTTTAAAAATATTTTAAACATTATATGAATATAAATCTTAAATGATACATTTTTTTTTGCATTATGGTCCATAAAAGTGTTAAGTCGGCTTTACCGGTGAAAATGCCATATGTCCTTAATATAGAGAACACTTTCTTGTAATCATATTTTGCTGTTGTGTGTGATCTCTTTTTATGGGGTTAATTTGTGTTCATTCCTTATTATGTAGTGCTTGAGGTGAGTGATTATGTGCTTGAAGTGCTTTTCACCTCTGGCAACACACATTTGAACGGAGACGACTTTGACAAAGTTAGTCAAATGACACAGTAACGATAAAGTCTTTAGTCATTATGCTTTGAGCCTGTTGACATGTAATTTTACGTACAGCTTTTATCCTGCTATTCAGGATGTCAAGATGAAGTTGGATGAAAAAGAGTCAAATATGTTCCGGTGAGGTTGTAGCTGTAGGTGGTGGGGTTTATGTCTTTGTGAACATGAAATATATTGTGATGCGTAGAGAATTGGAGAAAAGAACAATATCACAAATCTAAACAAAATAACAAGGTTAACCTTTGTATTTCTTCCTTTGTATTTTGAGCATAAAAATACTTACAAATCCATGGAAATATAGTTTCAAATCAAATTCTTGAATAAATCATTGTCAGTGAATAACACTTGATTTCAAAATCTATTTTAAAAGCATATAACTAATAACACTAGATTTGTATATAGATTTGAAAATCATAAAACCAATAACATTTGATTTAGTATTGATTCATAAATCCATTAAAATATGCAAACCAATAACATCTCCTAAAAGATTCGAACTGTACATACCCAAAAAAATCTAAGACTGTATAGCCTTATAGGAATAAAACTTTTATCAGTTTTTTTTTCGGACAACAAACTTTTATCAGTTTATAATTTTATATAAACAACTTTTAAGGAGAAAATGAAAATTTTAAACAAGAGAAATTGCATCCTATATACAACAAAAAAAACAAAAATACACTAACTAACTAAAATTTTCTTTTTCACTACTACTTTTTTTCCTATCTCTCTCTACAATCTCTCCCAAAATCTAATTTTTCATATTTTTTTGGTTATTTGGCGAATGAGCACATAATGAATCGTAAATCCAGAAGGACAAAAAAACACGGGAGGACACCTGCATGATGTCTCACATGGTGTACCACGTGACCAGCAGCCACAACTTTAAATTAAGTACTTACAAACCGAACATATCAGAAATAACGAAGGTGTGTGACATCACACAAGAATGTATGTGAGCAACCTTTTGTTTGCCCCAGACACTAAAGTTGCTTTTTTTAATTCTAAAACAGAACAAAGTGAATTGAAAACCACCAATAAAAAAGCAAACGAAATAAATGGAAAATATCAGTAGACAAGAATAATATAGCTAAGTTTTGCAGAAGAAATAGAACAAATATTCAGTTGTGGGGTTGTAATTCGTCAAACGCATATGCGAAACACGATGAATAGCTTGACGAACATTGATTACCCGATCTAGCTTTCTCCATAACACTTGGATCGGCGAACGATTTTGTATGTAGAACATTCAAGATGGACAAGCTTTCTCCGCAACAAGGGGTTGTGCCTACAACAACACTTTAGAACTTTCGAAAAATTTGCATTCTATAATCGGCAAGAAATTACGGTTCCTCTGATAATTGAATCCATAACTAATGTTAAAACATTTAAACATTGATTACTATGCCACGGTGCTTTCACGTCAAACCAATTAATTAACACCAAGTGGAACAGGCTTTCAATTCTTAATTTAATGTGTGAGAGATCAAAGTTGATAAAGGGTAAATTAAGATTCTTGTTAAGCTTTGTCTACATGATATCCGACAAACAATCAAATTATCTGAGATGTTTACAGAACCTGTTTAATTGAAACCCACGTTTAAATTTTCTGTTTTTGAGTCTTTGACCTATATATCTATGTTCACATAAAATCGATTTTATCTCTAGTATGAGAGAAAGGGTTTAAAAACTATAATCGGATACTAATTTTTTGACACAAAACAAACTATTAGTTTATAATATGTTTTGAATTTTTATTATTATTTTTTTTTTGTATTTCAATAGCTTTTAAGATGGGACCACTAAAGCCCTGCGTGAAACAAGCAAACTGACCCGGGGAACAAATTAAAGTTATGTTCTGTACGAAATTAGACTTTTCATTCTAGAACAATATATTTCGGAGCGATATATGTATATATACTAGATTAAGATTCGCGCCTTGCGCAGAATAAATATTATATATAAAATTATTTTATGTATTATATGTTCTTATATATTATGAAATAATAAATATATATTGAATAATTAAAAGTCAGTAACTATTACATATATAATTAAATTGGTGCGAACGTATAAATCAATTTTATTAATCCAAACAATTTTTTAAAAAAATTGATAAAATATGTAATTAAATTTAAATTATATTAACACACATAATATATTTTTAATATTAATGTCTATTAAATGATGCTTTCTACTCATATGTTTTTTTGTTATGTGTATCTTTAATAGCAAAAACTTTAAATTACTGATAACAAAATTTTCATTGTGGGATTAATAATTTTAGTAATTTATAATTTTAAAAAATTTATCAATGTTAGTTCAAAACTTTTATCAAAAAAAATTATTCAAAGTAAATTTTGAAATTAAAATATTTATTTATTCAATATGGTTTATAGTTTAATTTAGAATGATATATATATACATATATATATTTTAAATCTTAATGATTAATTAAATTAGATTTTTATTTATATGATTTTGTAATCATTTGTATTTTGTCATAACAAAAAATTTAAACCATGGATCGCAAAATTTGAATGTGAGACTTTTAATAGTTTTAGTAATTTATAGTCGTTTTTTAAAATTCAAAATATAACATATACAGAAAAATCTAAATTTTTATAATATGGTTATTGTGATTTTTTTAAATTATTTTAATAGTTTAAAATTAAACAAATTTGATAGAAGATACATTATTTTTTATCAGATCTTTATTATTCAAAATCATTAATTGTCATATATACTTTAGCCACATTAGGCAATTCCCTAATCTTTATTTAAGTAAATAATAAATGACATTAATAATGAATTTATGGTTAGTTTAATAAAAAGCTTATAATATAATTAGATGGACCAAAATATTTCTATAATAATTCTAAGAATCATCTTAGTGATGGCTACAAAAAAAGTTGTAATGTTTCACAAATAATATATAGGGGATATTTTTTTTGATCAACTGATAATTAATTAAAGGAAAGGAAATTTAGTGTGGGCCTGAGCCTAACACTGATAGTTTGTTACAAAGAGAGTCCTTGGCTAAGTTATCTGCAAGCCTATTAAAACCTCTGGAAATAAACGATGCGTGAAAAGCAATGAAAGAAGAATGGACGATTCAATGTTAGCTAGCACCCCAGAGAGTTCCACCGATCGTTGATTCGTGGTGATGGCTTGAATAAGCCTTTTATAGTCTGATCTGAGCCAGATGATAGTGAAGTTGAGGGAGAGAGTGTGGTCCAAGGCGGCTCGAGCCGCGAGAGCCTCCGCCATGAGCGCTGACGAAACGTGATAGTGATGACGACATCCTCTGCTGATTTCCTCTCCTGTGTGTTTTGTGAAGATCCAAGCTAACCCCGCCTCTCCCGAATCCTTATTCCAAGCTGCATCGGAGTAGCAGACGATGGAGGCAGATGATGAGATCAGGACCGGGATTTGCGGTGGGGGGATGTTTGCTGCTTGAGCGAGTGGAGGTTGGGCATATTCCCATTCTTTTAGAAGTGCAATAGCTTTGGAGAGGATATCTCGGGGTGCGGTTTGTTTGCTCTCAAAGGTGAATTGGTTTCTGTTGATCCACGGGCTCCAGCAAATCCAAGCAAAGATGTTGGCTGATGTTCCAATCGGTGGCAGATTGACCTTGGTGAAGTTCTTGTACTCAGTAATGCTTGTAATGATAATAGTTAAGTTCTTGTAATCAGTAATGCTTGTAGTGATAATAGTTTAATGCAGCTATTTATAAATAGAGAAATGGAACATTTATAAATAGAGAAATGGAACAAGTGAAACAAAAGTGCGAGTTTGAACGGAAAGAAACTGTAGATCTGAATCACTGATCACAATATGTAGAATAATTGGTGTGTGTTCTAATAGTACAAAAAATATATATAGAAATTTTTGTTACTTAATCGCTACCATTTGAAGCATATGGATCTTTTAAATACACATGTTATATGTAAATTGTGCTCTCTCTTTTTTTGCTTATATTTGATAAAGTTGGTCGCTCCGTCGTAGTATATATGTTATATAGGGCCAGCCATGAAGTCAAGGAAAACATGATACTTGCAGATAAATTTATATATATATATATATTAGCTTTAATAACAAAACATGATACTTAAGATTAATTTATATATTTTTATTTATATATTAATTTATATATTCTTAAAAAAAAGAAGATTAATTTATATATATATATATATATATATATTAGTATATATTAGCTTTAATAACTTAACTCTGTTATTTATTAGGTGATTTCTTCTTATTTATGACCATATATAAATATTTTACAAATAACTAAACTATAATATAATTTATAGTTTGCTTTGATTTGCTTATGAGTTTTAAATTATTTTGTAAACGAATTTAAAATATTATTAAATTAAAAGAAAACTAAAAATTAAAAATTTAGTAATAATTTAGAAAACAATTCTAGGATATCTCTTTTTAGTTTATTTCACACAAATAGTTTTTAAAAAGGAAAATGACTTATAGATATTTTATTAAAGGGTAAATAACATTTATATCTTTAGGGTTTAGAGTTAAGGGGTGTGGTTTTGAGAGTGGGTTTCAAATTTAAAAAAAATAAAATTAAAATTAAAATTTTAAAAGTAAAAAGATTTGGTCATTTTAAGGTTATTTTGATGACAAAAAGTAAAAGTACTATTTGAAAGATTTGCCCATAATATTATCCATAATAGTTTTAATTCATTATATATCTCATTATAAATAATAATTACGAAAGCGAAAACTAGAAAAATAATTTTTAAATAATACTATAAAGATATTTTTCATTAATGACTCAGCCCTAACTATTGTTTAGTCTTGTAACTTTAACATATTACTAGATACGGATCCGCTGCGCACGGATATTATTTTCGTTATGTCTTCATAATTTTTTTAATATATAATATTACACGATTATGAAATTTTTGGTTTATATTTTTAAAAATATATTTATTTGGAATATAATTTACTTTCTACTTGTATAATCTTGGTGTGTGTTTTAATTTTATAGATAGATTATACATGGTGTTAATTTTTAATGTGTAATGCTCATATATGTAATAATTTAGTGGTTTGACTTGGTTTTTAATTCTGATATTATCTTACTTAAACTAAGGAATTATTTTTTATAAATATATATTTTAATTTAATTTATATAAAATAGTTTATTTTAAAATTTTTTGTATATTTAATAATACTAACCAATTTTTTATCTAATTTATTAATAATGCGGTTATACATAGGTTTGTTAAAAATATTTTTATCTATTTATGTAGGTTTTAAAAATTCAATAAACCCCAAAAAATATTTGATAAATTGGTAAGATCCGTAAATATTCAAACTAAATTAAACTTATGTGTTTATGGTTCATGTCCAATATAATCAGAACTTGATTTGTCCAAAAAAAAGACTTTAAAACCCAATAGTATAACATATTATAAGAATATTTGTGTATTATATTGTTCTTTTAATAATAAATACGTAACCGAAGTAGAAGCACTGTGATAGGCGATGGAGAATATGCTTCAACTTTCGACATGCCAGACCTTTGGAACAGAATGTAAGAAGTTGATCGGCATTATTAAGGAGCCTCATGCTTGGCCAAGCTTTGCAACAAAATTGGAGAGGATAGATACTCTGCAGATATGCTTTCCAGACTTCAAGATCACTCATATTCCACGAGCGCAAAATCAGATTTCTGATTTTTTAGCTAGGATTGCGAAGTTTTTCCATATAGAGCTTTGTTTTATTGGTTGTTCTATTCTAGTTTGGTTATCCAGACTACTTCAAGTTTGAGTAATAGAATAGTCGTTCATTGTAAAAAAAATACATAACAGAAGGTTTAATATAAATCTTCATAAAAATAGTATAACATATTATACGAAGATTTGTGTATTATATTGATATTTACTATAAATCTAGTTTGTTATGTTCATAATAAAATGGCCCTACTATCGATCATCATAAATTATTGTACATCTTCACTATATTAATAATGTTCATGGTTATTTTGAAAGTGAAACTTAACCGAGTGATCAAAACGACATGTTGATATCAAGACAACAACATACCGGTTAAATTTAATTATATGAGTCATCATAAATTATTGTATAAGAAGAGCGTGTATATTAAAGGGACCGTATATTAAGTGATAACATGTTGAATAAGTCCAAAATTAAAATATCACACGGTAGAGTTTAATTAGGACTCTATTTTAATAGAGTAGATGGTCCGGTCTTGGTGTCAACCTCGGCAATTAGAAGTAGTCCGTTTCAAAACCTCAACAATCTATCAAATTGGCTATTGAGCTAGAAATGTACTATTTAAGTCGCAATTAGAGTAAATCGAATGATGATTCATATAGCATGGTTGAGAGATGTATTTGATTGGAGGAAGCAAATCAATCAGATCAGATTAAAACAAAGCCAGATATTATTGGCTAGCGAGTCGCAAGTGGATGAATATAATTTGCAAAATTTTAGTTTCTAGTTTAGAGTGGTGGAATGAAATACAACATTTCATTCCACCCGGGCTAGGGTTAAATCCCAAGAATACGTGGAGTGCCGTGGGTCTCGCGGGAATAGTCGGTTGACCACGGTCGCCGGAAACCCGCGGTTACCTAAAAAAAAAAAAAAAAAATGAAATACAACATTACAACCAACGGAAAAATAAAACCAAAAGTATGAATAGGAAGACGATAATAACTCGATAAGTGATGTACGTATGTCGAACCACTTTTAGATTCTTGAAGATAACGAGACACGAATAAGACAGTTGTAATGGTTTCATTTCAGTGATTCGAGTCAGTCAATGCCGTTACCAAAACACTATAAATATAGAGGATAGAAATGTAGGGATTATACGAAGAAACAAAAACCAAACATTACTTGAGAGAAAAAAAAAACATTACTTGAGATCAAAGATCATGTCTTTAAGTCCGAGAGATCCTCTTGTGCTTGCAAGAGTTGTGGGTGATGTTGTTGATCCTTTCATGAGATTGATCTCTCTTACGGTTAATTATGGCCAAAGACAGGTTACTAATGGTTTGGATCTAAGGACTTCTCAAGTTCTGAATAAACCAACGGTCGAGATCGGAGGAGATGACCTCAGAAATTTCTACACTTTGGTTCGTCTTATATCATCTAATTAATTTTGTCAATTCCTTACTTATCTGTTGTGCTTGGGCATATCAACTTAAGTGTAATATTGTACTTCGATAATTCTTTTCTTCTTATCTATAGTTACGTGATGTTTTTAGAGTGTCTTGCATGCATAACTGCTTTGGGGTTTTGGTGATTTTTCCGGAAATTTTCTTGATTATCATGTTAACTAATTTTTTATTTTTTCTCCAAAATTTATAAAAAAAACAAAAATTTAAATAATTTTTTATAAATTATTTAATAATATTGAAACTGTAATATTTTTAATTGATAGAGTTTTATAGAGAACTTAATTACATCAAGAAACCAATTTGGTATAAGAAAAGTTAATTAATTTATCGAATATTGGTTTAAATATGCTTAAATGTACTTTTCGAAAGTATATATATCTGAGGCAAAATATAATGACCTAGCAATTGCATATATGAATTTTTTTTTTTTGATCAAAGTAATTGCATATATGAATTGAATACATATTTTGGACATCAGGACATGTAATTAACTACTAGCTATCATCTGCCAGAATTAAAATATATATATTTGTTCATGTTTTCTTGATATTTTTGATCTTTCATCATCTTCTTATTCGGTTCGTTTTGACGGGGGTATAAATGAAGGTTATGGTGTCCAGATGTGCCAAGTCCAAGCAACCCTCACCTCCGAGAATATCTCCATTGGTTAGTATCATCTCTCTAATCATTTCATTCAAATTTACTTGAGAGAAAAATACAACCCCACACTCACAGAGATTCTGTACAAGTACAGAACATGACTTATAGTCAGGTTAATTTAGTTTCCATTTAAGAATTAAGAGTGTCATGTTATATCATAGCTTATTCTACGTAACATATGTTTTTGTCTCACCGGCTTTATAAAAGTACATAGGATTGGAAACTTTGAATGACTATTCTACATCAACATCAAGAGCATTTAAGTATGCGGCTAAACAATATCTTAAATCTTTAGCAAAAAAAAACAATATCGTAAATCTAAATGGCTGCTCTCATTACAGGTTGGTGACTGATATACCTGCCACAACTGGAACCGCTTTTGGTGAGTTTATTTAACTCTATATATTAACTAAGCCATAGATGCAAATATGCAATTAATCAAGTGTTTGCCATGAAGTGGACAGAAAAGAGAGTTTTTATACGCTGCAAAAAAAATTTAAGGGGAAAACATTAGCCCGTTTCATATATTATATATGCCCATGCAACCATTTCGTAGCAATAACCAAAATATATGTTTGATGCTATTTGTAATTAAGGCAATGAATTGGTGCACTATGAGAACCCATGTCCCAATTCAGGAATTCACCGAGTAGCACTGATGTTGTCCCGGCAACTCAGAAGACAAACGGTTTATGCACCTGAGTGGCGCCAACGCTTCAACACTCGTGCGTTCGCTGAGAACAACAATCTTGGTCTACCCGTGGCTGCCGTTTTCTTCAACTGTCAGAGAGACAATGGCTGCGGAGGAAGAAGAACATAGATATCCATACCTCTTTTTTTTTTTTTTAGGTAACCGCGGGTTTCCGGCGACCGTGGTCAACCGACTATTCCCGCGAGGCCCACGGTACTCCACGTATTCTTGGGATTTAACCCTAGCCCGGGTGGCCAGCGGGACTCGAAATGCTGGTATCCATACCTCCTTCCGCTTAAATAATCCATTTGTCTACTCTATAACCTTATATTTAAGCTAGCATTTAGATCAGGTTGTTGTAATAAGATTATGATGATATATATGACTAAACAGATGGTAATGCATGCTGACATCTATATAAGCAGTGGCGGATCTACGTGGTGTGTGGGTGGGGCAGCTGCCCACCATGAATTTGTAATTTTTATGTAATTTTAGTCAAGTTTTTTTAATTTGTCCTTGTTGAAATTTCATGTGTAATAATTGTGAGGGGGGAATAAAAATGAATGTTTTCTACTTGTATATTCGTGTATGATGTGACTTTTTATTTCATTCTACATGCTTTATACCAGCGTTACATATATTTTCATTGGCATCTGGGACAATTCTTGATACTTGACTTTCAGAAAAGAATGACTATAGAAGCTGGCTATGGCATTTGGAAAGGGAAAAGAATAATGCTTTTATTAAACATAGAAAAGTTGAAATAAAATAATTATTCTTTTTGGTGCGAAAATATCCAAACTACACACTTTGCATCAAAATACATAAAACCACTTTTCTACGAAGTACGAACAATACAAACGTAATTTACTAGTTCAATAATGTGTTAAAGGCCTTGAAACAAAATGTGCGTATATGTTTGATATTAAAGAGAGACGATATTATATACTCCATCTTTTTCATAATACGTGTCACTTTAGTTTTTTTATTTTGTTTCAAAAAAATATCATTCTACGATCCCAATATAATTTTGTACATTAAATTAATTTTTTTTATTTTTTGAATGGCCAATAGATTTTTATTTAAATTATTTTCATTTAATTAATTATACATTAAATAGGAATATATTAGTCTATTATATAAATTTATTAATCTCTGTCACTCCGTGAAAAGTGTCATTGTGTCAAAATGACACGGAAAGAGTATATATTTGTATTACATTTTTTGCAGAGTTATACTTTTCAGTTTAGCATCTTTCCAAAACTAAAATGTAGTTTAGTGATTTGTGTCAAGTGTTATTATCCTAATTCAACTTCATAATAGCTTAAAAAATATCTGAAAAGGAAAAGGAAATAAAGAATACAATGTTTTTTCAAAAGAAAAAAGAGAATACAATATTTCCCTATAGAAAAGCACAAGCCCAAAGGAAGCAGGAAAATGAGAGGATGCTCCTACATGAGGTCTCACTTGGTTAACGTCATCAATAGCCAGCCACATCTTTGATTAAGTGCTTACATCAGAATAACGAATGTGCCGCAAAAGACATGAGAGGAATATAAATGTCATATATATATATATAATTAAAGAACGAAAACAAGAAATATTGTAATAGTAGTTGAAATACAAAATCAAATCATACAAATTGGATTAAAATGAAGATGTAAGATGTATGTCCTGAAGTTGTCGCTGACGTAGCTGCTGAAGCAGACGTCGGATTAAGTGGTGAAGACCATGTGGAGTCAAGATGCTGAGCTGGAGTCGTGTAGACTTGGAGAGCAAAGGAGTATCTTGGAGATATGGAAAGAGGAATAAACTTGAGGAGCAAGTTTATGACTTAAAAAAAGAGGAATAAGTGCATTCCAAGAAAAGGAAAGTTGCACTTATTGTTATGGAAGATGTCCATACATGTTGCCTTAGAGACTAGGGTTTCGGGAACATGGATAATAACTATAAGATAGCTATGGGGTCGTCTGTATAGAGACAGAGACACATAGGCTGATCTTATAGAAAGAGAGAGAAGCTCTTGGAAGTGTTCTGGGTCGTGCTGAAGCAGTGGCTGAAGTACTCGACGGAAGAAAGACACAAGTGGGTAGCTTAGGAATCTTTCAGTAGCAGTTGTTAGGGTGTAACAGACTGTGTAAATCTTATTAAGCAGAACTTGTAATAGAGTGTACAAGGCGATTTCTAATAAAGCTTAAGGGTTGCTTGTAGTTGGTTGTCTCTTGCTTTACTTTCTGCATTACCTTAATGTGTTTGCATCTTGCACTTACAAGTGGTATCAGAGCGGGGCACCTAAGTTATCGGTGTTATCCTGAAGGTGAAGATGGACACGATTATTTCTGTGCAGAAGGCGATCGTGTTGAATACGGACCAGTATGGTCATTGGAAGGCTCGCATGAAGCAGATGATTCGAGGAATCAATGAAGATGCGTGGACAGCTGTGGAGATTGGTTGGGAGGAGCCTACCATAGTCACAGGAGGTGAGAAGAAGCCTAAACCAAAAGAGGATTGGTCAGAGGCAGAGCGCAATGCATCAAAGTTCAATGCAAAGGCGCTTTCGGTGATTTTTGGAGCCGTTGAAGCAGAACAGTTCCAGCTAATTCAGGGGAGTACTTCAGCTAAAGAGGCGTGGGAGATCCTGCTGAATTCGTTTGAAGGAGATGAGAGTGTCAAGAGGACACGTCTAGATCATCTTCGGTCGCAGTTTGAGAATCTCAGATGGTCTGACAATGATTCGGTGGCGAGCTTTAGTGCCAAACTCAGTAGTATGGCGCATGAAGCATTTGTACTTGGAAAGAAGTACAAGGAGAAGAAGCTGGTAAAGAAGTTACTACGCTGTCTTCCAACGAAGTTTGGAGCTCATAAGGCGGTCTTGCAGATGACTACAAACACGGATGAGCTCAAGTTTGACAAACTTGTGGGTATGCTGAAGGCACAAGAGATGGAGACAGACAGTAGTTCAGTCTCTACATCAAGCAGTGCGCCAAGGAGTGTGGCGCTTGTAGCTGACAAAGATACTGATAGGTTTCAGAAGATTGAAGATGACATTGGTATGCTGGTCAGGAATTTTGGTAAGACGAATTCTTCTAGTGGGAGGAATCAGTATGGTCGCCAGGGAGGTGATCGTGGCAATGGCAGAAGGAGAGAAAACCACAAGTGCTATGAGTGTGGAGGCGTTGGTCATATAAGGGCTGACTGTCCTGTAGCACAGCAAAGAGAACTTAAGTGTTCTGAGTGCAAAGGTGTTGGACACACACGGCGTGAATGTCCAAACTCAAAGAAGGAGAAAGGAGTTCCATTGCAGTCGTCTGATGATTCAGAGTCTGAAGAAGATGGAAAGGTGATAAAGAACCTTGTTGCATTTGGTGCACGCAAGGAGGGATCTATTAAGTCCTCTGATTTAGATCTCAGCATAGATGATGAGGAGTATCATGTGCTACTTAACAAGTGGTTGAGGGTCAAGGATCAGAATCTGAGATTGGTGGATATGGCTCAGAAGCAGAACGAGTTGCTTGAAGAACTTCGTGAAGAACTTGCGGCTGTGAATGAGAAGAATGAGTCTCTTGAGCAGGAAAATAGCAAGCTGAGGAAAGTTGATATTGGTGAACAAGAGAGAGCAAGGATGCTGGAACGTGATTTGGCTGAGAATCGCAAACAGATCAGGATGCTCAACAGTGGATCCAAAGAGTTGGATAAGATACTCTCGATGGGTCAACCAGCCAAGGCGAATTGGGGACTAGGATATTGAGGAGCTGAGAGTACTAAGGAAGTACAACAGAAGGGGCTATCACATTTCGTGCATGGGAGCACATCAAAAAGTGGAGCCAAAGGAGCTTGTCAGGAAGTACGTCGGGACGTACGACAGGGAGTAAGGCAAGAAGTTCTACAGCGCGCAGCTGTGAGTAACAAGCCGAAAGTAGTACATCAGTGCAACAACACGAAGGTCAAACAGGAGGTTCTGAAGCATGGTTGTGCATCTGGTACAAGGAAGGAGACTGATCGGTGCATCAGCAACTGTGTCAGGCCAAGCAAGAAGCAACATCGGATGTGCTGTTGGTTCTGTGGGAAGGTTGGACACAAGAAGGTGGAGTGTTTTGCTCGTGAAAAGAGCAGAAACATGGCCAAGAAGGTGAACAAGACGTTCACTAAGCCCAGGAGGGTTGAAGAGGTGTCCTTAGCCAAGAGTGGCTTACTTGATGAGATCAAGGATGAGACATCAGAAGATGGATGCAGCTCTGGTAGGAGTGGTCTTGAGGTTGATCAAGAAGCATCAAGTCTGGAGCCAGGACACGAGGTTGTTTGTGGCACAAAGGGGAAGGAGATCGAAGTGCGTCAGGAAGTGGTGCGAGATGATCTTCAGGGGTGTGATAGTGAAATCACTCCAAGACAGTAGCAACGAGTGCAGAGTGCACTCGGTGTGGATGAGGAGGGGCTCATGGTCAAGGAGACGACACATGGAGGTAGCCAGGTCTTCAACAGAAGTGGGTCGAGAGGTAGCTCGACAGGTGCGTCAGATCGTGATGCAGTACTTGTTATTCTGCTGCAGCAAGGGCTGTGTCATGATTATACATGAAGAAGCAGACGGCTGGGTCTGTAAAGCTTGACATCTAAGCATATGTTTTAGCTTAGTATGCAATCAAGTAGGGGGAGAATGATGATGTTCTGGTACAGAGGATGCATATCTCATGGGGGTGGGGGAGAAAAGCATGGTGTGGTGCACATCTCGTGGGGGAGAAAAGCACATTTGGTATGAAAGTTTCCAGGTGAGGAACGTGGTTGCTGAACCAGAAGAGTGTTGTGCTTGATCGGCACACAAAGCTAAAAGGGGGAGATTGAAGATGTAAGATGTCTGCCCTGAAGTTGTCGCTGACGTAGTTGCTGAAGCAGACGTCGGGTTAAGTGGTGAAGACCATGTGGAGTCAAGATGCTGAGCTGGAGTCGTGTAGACTTGGAGAGCAAAGGAGTATCTTGGAGATATGGAAAGAGGAATAAACTTGAGGAGCAAGTTTATGACTTAAAGAAAGAGGAATAAGTGCATTCCAAGAAAATGAAAGTTGCACTTATTGTTATGGAAGATGTCCATACATGTTGCCTTGGAGACTAGGGTTTGGGGAACATGGATAATAACTATAAGATAGCTATGGGGTCGTCTGTATATAGACAGAGACACAGAGGCTGATCTTATAGAAAGAGAGAGAAGCTCTTGGAAGTGTTCTGGATCATGCTGAAGCAGTGGCTGAAGTACTCGACGGAAGAGAGACACAAGTGGGTAGCTTAGGAATCTTTCAGTAGCAGTTGTTAGGATGTAACAGACTGTGTAAAGCTTAAGGATTGTTTGTAGTTGGTTGTCTCTTGCTTTACTTTCTGCATTACCTTATTGTGTTTGCATCTTGCACTTACATAAAACTCGAGAACATGCAAGCACTTTGTGTTCATTTTATTCAGGTAACGATCATGTCAACCTCCAACGTTACATAACCGCGAGCCATAATGGATTTTCAATTTTTAACCGGTTAAGCTCACCCAAAGAAAAACACAGTTGTCCTTATACAGAAAAGGATCAATTATATGCTAAATAAAACTTACATTCTCCCATGTTTTACCAATTTATTTTTATACTTCCTTTGTTTAACAAATACTAGATATTGACCCTCACATCCGTGCGGGTTTTTATTTCTATACTATTTTATTTCTAATTTATAACATTATTAATTATGTAACAATATTATTTTATATATTTTTTTGTTTTTTTGTAAAAAAAAAATATTTTGTAAACATTATTATGTAACAATATTATTTTAAATAATTTTATGTTTCATTACTAAAATTTGAAATATATATGGAAATTAAATTAAAATGAACGTACACAATAGAGAAGATTTTTTTGGGATCCTATTAAAAACAACATAACTTATTTTTAAAAAGAAACAATAATATTTTCTATTTGAAAAATAATTTGTAGTAAAGAACTTATTTTAGAAATTGTTTGAAATACACAAAGTTGGATACCATTTTTTTAAAAAAATAAACCAATAAAAGTATCCTAACTGGTTTAACGATTATTGTTTAAGATTTAATATTTAGGTGGTGAAGTTGAGTTTATAAAATTTTATAAATAATTCTTATACATTTATAAATGTTTTGGGAGGGTTAATTTTGTCTTTTAATTATAACATAAGGTATTTATGAAAAATGATAAAAATTTAAAGGTAAATTTGAATAAAATATGAGGTAAAATTAAAATTTGTTGGAATTATGTTTTATACTGTAACATTACAATGTGTTCTCTTCGTATAGAATAGTGTTAGAATATTATTATTTTTTAAATGTGTTCAAAAAAAATTAATCTTTTTAACATATATAGGTCATTTATGCTATCACATTAGTGTGCATATAGATGATAAAAATATGTTCATGGTTAATGAATTTGTTCATGTATATATTGTTCATCCATTTATGGTTGAAATAGGACATGTAAAACTTTATATATAGTGATTAATAAACCAATTTAGTATAGTTTTTAAAAAATAAAATGAAATGGTTTATAACTCAATGGAATATTCAAACGCTAATAACAGTTGACTAAAGTTTTATATATACGATACATAAATGAAAATTTAACCATTAATAAGAATATATAATTTGTGTTAAAAATTATTGATATAAACTGTAATGTTACATGATACAAGCATTTAAAGTTGTGACATTTATGAGATATTTTAAATTAAAAAATCACACATGTAATAAATCATGATTTCTGTGTTAAATAAATAAAATATTTTTATTTTTATTTTAAAATTTAAATAGAAATGGTTATTGCTTTCCAACAAAATCTTTTTAAAATCTTTGTAAAATGTATTTTTGAAAAGTAATCATTTTTAGTTGCTATTATCATTAAACCATTTTATATAATTCTATTTTGTTTATAAATCAAAAATAAATTAAATTTAAACTTTCTAATTATATTTTATGATAAGTATAAATTTAAATTAATCAATTTTTGAAAATAAATTTTAAAATGATTCTAAAAAAAATCTTTACTTTGTTAGAGTTTTCTTAAATCAATAATTATTTTTATTTTATATAAAAAATAAAGATATTAAAAGATATTAGAATTAAGTTATGTACATTTTATAAATTTTATATGTAATGGTTAACTTAAAATATCACACATAAAATGAAATTGTGGCTTCTATTTTAATAGAATAGATTAGAAAAATAGTAATTTGTTTCACACAATATTTTTAATATATTTTCGATTAAATTATTAAAAATAATAAGATTATTTTTTAAGACTTACTATTGATTTAGTTTTATTAATAATGATATTTACATTGATGATACAAAACTAATTTGAATATTAACCGTGAAACAGTGTTTGCAAACATGAATGAACACATGAGAGGGAATGTTTTACTAAATTTCACTTAGTGCAGTGGTTTATGTCTCATTAAAGAGGCTCACAACCCGGGTTCGAATAGAGAACATGTGCGTTTTTCAACCAACGCGATTGGCCTAGAGGTAGTTGAGGCCCAGAACCAATACGCTCTCCGCAGGTTCGACTCGCGTTGGCCACCCGGGCTAGGGTTAAATCCCAAGAATACGTGGAATGCCGTGGGCCTCGCGGGAATAGTCGGTTGACCACGGTCGCCGGAAACCCGCGGTTAGGTCCTGAGAATTCAAAATGAAAGTATTGATGTAACAAACCATGACATTGGCGTTGATTGGGGAGTGGGAATAAGATGGTTCCCTTGCTCGTGTGGAGCCTCCGCTTTTAAATCATCCATTCAACAATTAGTAGTTCAACAAATTATATTAATAAAATAATAACAGAACTGCTTTCGGTTCTTTTTGTGAAAGAAAATGAAGAACTGCCTCGTGGAGCAAGATATGCTCGTATTTGGAGTGTTTTATGCAGTCCATTAGCTTTTTACTTCACTTTATTTTATATTTATTTGTTTCACTTTAAAAAAAATAGTATATATATATATATATATATATTTATCAAATTACCTATTAATATAGTTATTGCATTTATTTATTACATTTATAAAAACTGTTTATGAAGTGTATGGGACGTTATGTGTTTAAGTTTTCTATTTATGTATTAGTATATCATATAATTTTATTGATATTCTATTTATGTATTAGTACATCATAAACTGTTTTCTATTTTCCATGTACGTACCGTGATTTGTAAAAGCAAGCTTCACTAACTAATTCAAATAATTTATTTTCCAACTTAAATTTAATAAAAACACTTTTGTAGTTTTGAAGTAATTTATTTGTTTTCATATTTATATGATATAAATTTTTTTTTGCAACATATATAAAAATAATATTATAATTCTTCATTTTTTTTAAATCTTATTTGATTTTAAACAACATTTAGTTTTGTATTTACACCATATTTATCATGTATATATTTAGTATTATAGTTTATTTTTAACAATATCTCATATATTTAAATATATTTTATGTAATACTAAATATATATATATATATATATATATATTAGTATATTTAAAATTTTGATAATAGCTACAATGTATAATTATTTGGTATCATACTTTATATTTTTTTAATAATTTATAGTTTTTTCAGTTATAAGTTTTTTTTAAATAACTACATTTAGTTATGAAATAGAAATGATAATATAACATATTTGGACCGCTTTTTATCCACTTTCACCATTCAAACATATATTTTGAAACGTTAGATCCGCTTGATCCACACTAGAACCGCTAGATCCGCTCTTTCAATCCGCTTGATCCGCCGGATGAGCAACGATTGATCCTCTTCGGAGCCATTGATATAACAACTATACACTTTGCATTTCTCATATCTTTCACTTTTTTTAACCCAATTGCCCATTTCAACTCATAACTATTGATGTTTGCATACCATACATCTAACCTTCTAAACTCGTTCCCAATGTAAATGATATCAGAAATTTGTCCATGATCAGCAAAAATCAGGTGAGGTACATCGCCATTTAGACAAACTTTCAGTAAACAGAAGAGGACAACGAACAGAAGATGATCAACACATTGCATTAAAAATCCTAAAACAAATAATTTACTGTTATAAGATAAGCATTGAAATGATCATCCACTTCTTTACCAAACTCAAGCACTATGATCATCCACTCCTTTACCAACTCAAGCACTATGATCATCTACTCATCAAGCACTATGATCACCCACTCATTTACCAAATTAAGCACCATCTTTGTTATTTTATGTATTGTTGTTCACTATAAATACCATCACTCATCTCACTCTTTTGTACACCATAAACAAGAACAAGAGTTTATAATCAAAGAACCATTACATCTTCTTCTTCTTCCTTATAATAAATTCTCTCCCTTATACTAGTGTTATTTGCTTCCTACGGGTATTAAATTCTACTCTTATTTAAATTTCTCGATACTATAAATTATAAGTTATTTCATAACACGTTATCAGCACGATCGTTCTGCAATTCGGTAAAATTTATTGTATCATATATACTTTGCTATAATGGTCGGTATACCGCATGTACTATTATTTATATTATGTTATAATGGCCGGAATACCGCCTATATTATTTATTAATATTTTAATTAATTTATTGGTCGGCCGAGCCGCCTTATATTCTATTTATTGTTAACTGGACGGCCGAGCCGCCTTTATTTTCTGTTTGTTGTTAACTGGACGGCCGAGCCGCCTTTATTTTCTGTTTGTTGTTAACTGGTCGGCTGAGCCACCTTATATTTTGTTTATTGCTAATTGGTCGGCCGAGCCGCCGTATAATTTATTTATTATTCTGCATTGACCGGCTGAGCCGTCGCATAATTTATTGTCATAACAAAAAATATTTATTCACCATAATTTTTATTTTTATCAAAAATTTATTAAATTTAATAGATTTGATTGATCGTTTAATACGATATTTTCAGACTGATTTTTAGTGCACTCGATTTAACCCCAACGGTCACAAAGAAAAATTTTCAAAATTTTTCTCTTTTTCAAACGGCTATGAACAGTATTTTCATCTATAAATACAACTCATTCTTCACTTAATTCACTCATCCAAAACATTTCATCTCCTCTCAAAATTTCAAATCGCCATATTTCGGTTTTTTCAATCGCAATGAAGATGAGTCGCTTAGCTTTAATTTTATGTGCGATTTATTTTTTTTCGGCTATGTATTTTATTTTTGTTGGAGGAACCACTGATGAATATTTTGGCATTAACATCGCCTTATGTTTGGTTACATTATATTTACTTGTTATTGCTTGTATGATTAATGTAAACAGTTTTTAAATTATGAAGTTCATAATAAATGGTTCATTTTAAAATTGCGAAATTCTAAAAAAAAAAATAAAAAAATATATATATATATATATAGTCATTTTAGACGATGATATATATATATATATCAACGCTTGTCTATATTTAAGAATAATAGTTATTTGATGAATTAAATTTTGCTTATTATACTTTAATATGCTTCATGGTTTAATGGTATTAAGGAAACATACTTTATGATTCATGGTCTAACATCATAAAAGAAATTATTTGTAATCGGTTAGTTTTGTGGTCGATTAGTCTTTGGTCTAATATCATAAAAGAATTTGGATTATATGTTGATATTTACTAATGTAATGGCCATGTTTATATGAGCAAAATTTAAAGTTTTCAGGATTGTGTATTCTCTCGGAAAGATATGTACAAGTTATCAGCCAATTCAGAAACGTGAACAGCTGAAACTTTCATCGCCGATATACTTCTGTTTATAAGATAAGTATTTTTATGCTTTATATACAAGTTTAACAAACTTGATTAGATAAATCAATTTGCATGAAGTTGGCAGTGATATAAATTTGTTCATTAAATTGATTGATAGGTTAAACTTTGTTAAAAAGCATGAGAGTAATAATATAGTCTATATAATAATTACTATGAAAGTTTTATTTATTTTCTGATATAATAAGACACCTTTGTTAATACATATTTATATATATTTGAAATATTTTGATTTTATTACCATTTATATTGAGGATTTTAAGTTTAAAGCTTGACTCTAAAAGATCCATAAGTTTTGGAAGATAATATATATAAAAAAGGTATTATCACCTGAAGTGATTACCTAAAGCTCATTTTGTATTTTGCATTTAAAGATTACAAGACCTGAAGTCGGTAAATAAAGCCAACTATGTTGGATGTTAAGTTTAAAAGTAAAATTTCTTCAAGAAATTGTTTTATGATGCATATATATTGAAAAATATCTATTGATAAATCACGTCTAGTTGATTATGATTCATTCTCCTGAAGAGAATATGACATTTAAAAAACTCATAAATAGTGGTTTTAGACGTGAGCATAAATGAGGTCAAGGTCCAAAGAGTTTCTTTATAGAACTCATACTCTCACTTAAAGTTGAGAAAATAAACATGGTAATAAAGAAAAGAAATTATGAATTCATCTGAAGATGAAAGAAAATTTATTGTGTGTACAATACAAGGTAGTAAAAACTTATAGAATGCTTAAAAAGAGGATATATATGATGCTCCAGAAGTATACATAGTATTACTGCACATAAAAATTTAATTTAAAGTTCTTAAGAATGCAATTTAAAGTTCTTAAGGTATTGTATTTTTATAAGTATCAAAAGTTAAAAGGATCTACGAAAAATACATAACCCATGTAGGATATGTTGTTGATTAAGAAAATGAGATACATTCGAGATTGATAAACCTGTAGTATTATAATCTCGAGGGGAAGAGTTAAAGAATCTCACTTTTTATGATAAGTCAAACATCCAGAAGATTATGTTTACACTAAAACTAAGATTGATGAATTTTTCTCAAAGTAAATCCGTAAGATTTTGAGACACTTATGTTGAGACAATAAGCAAACGAAATGATATATACATTTCAATCAGAAATAATTCTCAAAGCAGTATAAGTATTTTAGAGAAAATATCTACAGCCTCTTATATATTGTACTACACAAAGATTAGTATAATGAAGATAAATGTATAGTAAACTAGAAGTTTACATTTGGCATGAATCAGTTAGACCATTTTGGTTCATTAATAATGCGAATATATACTTAAAGGTCATATGCATAGTCATATAAGAACCAGAAGATTCTTCCGAATGATTTGACATATGTTGCTTACCCATAAGATAAAAGGGTAATATGGTTTTCACCAGCCAAAATAAGATATTGGCATAAATAACGAAGATGTTAGTGGACTGATCACCCACTATGCATTTTTATAATATTGGTGAATTCACTTCTTAAAGTCTTTAACGACTATAGCACATTCACTGAGATAAGTGCTAAACATTTTGAGCAACACTGGTTCGCATCAAGCCAATAAATATTCACTAGTTCTCCCCATCATTGGTATAGGATCAGAAACCAATCATTTTCATCTAAGAATGTTGGATGTTGCTCCGCCACAGAGCTTCAAATGAAGATGTGTTTTCAAATGAGGTTGGAAATATATGTTGGATATAAATCTCTATTGACACTTAAGAATCCAGAGCCATCCCCGAAAAATATAAGTAAGGCTATACATGAATTCTAAAAGTGAGTTAGTACTTCCAACATAAGGGGGAGAAAATAAACAGCTGGAAAAGAAAATAAGTTGAAATGAATTATCATTGATCCTCGGGCTAAACACAATGTGAAATAGAAGTCCAAAAGATAATTCATTTCAAAACTTACTAAAGCAGTTGCCAGACACGACCCATATAAATATAGTGATCAAGTCACATATACCAGCTGTAAATGCTCCAATAAGAATAAATGTTCTACAAGAACAATATCAAACTGCTAGTCACGCCTGCAGCGTGGTAGACAGATTGGTTCCCAAGATAAATCCTCGTAAATGAAAAGGAGCATATATTGATAATGGTCAAAACGAGGCAATATAGTTTTGTATGATCTCCAGAAGAGAAATTAAACATGACTGACGAAAATTCAGGTACCTGAGACAAATGAAGAGATCTCAATAAGTTATGTCATGTATGAAACAAAATGGAACCGATAAGAAAATTGACGTCGATGATATTATACATGCAAAGTAGCAGTTGATATAATAAATGAGAAAGAGGATCATGAAAGAAAGTCTATTGAAAAGTGTACACAAAGAAATGATTGGCCAAATCAGAAAGATGCAATAGACAAAGATATAAACTTCTTGTGAAATAGAGAAGTATTTGGACCAGTAGTCCATACACTAAAAGGTGTAAAACAAGTGAGATGTAAATGAACCGTTGCACACAAAGAAGGATCAATATGAAATTGATTGTGAAGAGACATAATTTCATATGGTAGATGCAACTAGTTTCAAGTTCCTTATAGTCTGGTAATAAAGGAAGAACTTGAATAAAACAATCCACTTGAAAAATGTTAATCCCTGAAAGTATAATCCATGAAGGATTGATGATATCAAAATCATTTTCCCGGGAACTCTGCATATTCGATCGAATTGAAACAAACTATTTTATGGGATATATGAAATATTATAAGGTTAACAAATGTATCCATTTGTATTTATCAAGAGATTATAAATCAATAGAATCATGATTTGAATATAATCAAAACTCCTGAAGAGTTATAGAAAAATTATATTTTGGAAGAAAACTCTTGACAATACTATATTTATGTATTCTAAACTGGAGATCTAAAACTGAGATGTTATCATAAAGATCCTTAAAGTATTTTATTTAAGACGCTCGTATATGTTTGGTCCTGAAATACCATACGTAAGAGTGTTATTTAAGAAAATTATTAATCTTTTTCATTACTGAAAGATGTAATTTCATATGAAAAGAAAGAAAATCATAATAGTAACTTCTATAGTTACAAATGAATAATTCGTATGTACGAGACAAATTTCTATACGATTATATGTAAGAAATTTGGTTTGAAATCCAAATAGACCAATAAACTATTGTCTAAGTCAAAAGAGAATTATGGACAAGAAGTCTAAAGGCCCTAGATATCATAATAGAAATGAATAGAGTTTATTCTCTTAAGCTTAATTCTCTGAAGATAGTTGATTGGAATGCATATCCTGAAGATATTGTTTCCAGAGAAAGAAATATGATAGTAAGTGTGGTTGTACTCTTTTTCCTTATCATGTTTTTTTTTATCCCATTGGGTTTTTCCATGACAAGGTTTTAACGAGGCAACAAAGAACATACAAAAGATAGACACCCAAAGAGAATGTTACAATTTGAGAGATGAAAATCTATCATTGTTCTAAAGGTTCTATGACTACTCATTCGAGGGGGAGCTTACGTAGTTGTACTCTTTTTACTTTTACTACGGTTTTTCCCATTGGGTTTTCCATGACTAAGTTTTTAACGAGGCACCACGTAATACAAGATGGATGATCAAGGGGGAGTGTTATAAGATAAGCATTGAAATGATCATCCACTTCTTTACCAAACTCAAGCACTATGATCATCCACTCCTTTACCAACTCAAGCACTATGATCATCTACTCATCAAGCACTATGATCACCCACTCATTTACCAAATTAAGCATCATCTTTGTTATTTTATGTATTGTTGTTCACTATAAATACCATCACTCATCTCACTCTTTTGTACACCATAAACAAGAACAAGAGTTTATAATCAAAGAACCATTACATCTTCTTCTTCTTCCTTATAATAAATTATCTCCCTTATACTAGTGTTATTTGCTTCCAACGGGTATTAAATTCTACTCTTATTTAAATTTCTCGATAATATCAATTATAAGTTATTTCATAACATTTACAATATTTTCGTAACAAACAAGCAAAACCAAACATCAAAAACCACCTATAAAGACAAACTTTGTGAATAAACAAAAAGCCCTCAGTGATCAAATAAAAATCTGTCATTAGTGGCGGCGCATCAATCTCCGGTTTTTCAAAATGATAAGTAGTTACCATCGCAACAAAGTAGTAGCAGCAGCAGCAGAGCAACAAAAGAGGAAGAAGAAGAAGAAGAAGAAGAGATGGTGTTAACAATGATGATGATGAAGAAGAGCTGCAATGATAACTTGGTGAACAAATCATTGAAAAACCAGGGCACCACTCAGAAAATATCGAGCTTTCACATCAATGGGCATGAAAAAAAAACCACTTTTTCAAGAAAATCCCTCAGATCTCATAGCTATAAAATCTGATCATTCACGGCTTTAAGTAAATGGATAAAACCGAGAAACATCACTACTTCGAAGCCGACGCACGTGTGTGTGTAGGTGTGTGAATGGGGGTAGTAAGGGATGGTGGTCGCGCTTGTGAAACGACGTCGGAGACGACGAAGCCATGTTTCCAAGGCTTAAAGGAACAACACACAACACGCCGAAGATTTACCCAGATACATCCGCTCTACTACATAAGTTATCCATCATTGGGCATTCAACAAGCAAATCGTATCAAAAGTGAAGACAAATGTGAGATGTTTTGTTCCAAGGTGTGAAATAAAACTAGGGCTTCGGTATATCAAAATGACGATTTTACCCTTCCACTCGTAAGTTTATTGGCTATTCGGCTCATGGGCTTTGTGATTTAGTCGACCCCATTATATCATACAAACGCAATTTATATGTACTTGTTGATAAGTTATGGAAACTTGACGATCATATGTAATATCGACGAACAACTTCAAGGACCATAATTTTACGATGTAGCTTTTCACGTAACACTCAGATTGATGGACAATTCTGCTTTCTCTGCGGTACACAGCCACAAAAAACTGCTGCATAAAGCTGCTTTTCTCTTAAGTCTTGCATCATATAATAATATAATCCGAAAGAAATTGCATCTTTTGAAAATTGAATCTCAGATTTGGTATAGAAAAAAAACTTCAGACCTCACCCACTAAATCACAGTTGTTTTGTTCGTTACAGAAAAAGTAACTTTAATGGAGAGCAAAGTAAGATGGTGGAAACATAAATAGTCGGTGGAATTGATCGCTGGTGTCTTTCATGGACGCTAATATTTTCAGCCACATTCTTTGTTTATAAAAAGTTTGTGGCTTCTTTACCCAGCGACAATAAATAGCTTAGTTACCGTCGTTTTGCGCTATATTTGATTCAGTCACCGTTGTTTTTTTTTTCTATCGCTACCGCTGAAGTTAGTTTCCGTAATTATATTGTCACTACTATGATGTTCGTCGTCTAAGTATAATACAATTTTATAGTAAACACAAGAAGATTTACCAAGATTGAATGGAGTTGAGGATAATGTTTAATAATTTAAATTATGAGAGTAATCACAAGTTTTGGTGGTGTGATTTGGTGCGCCACCACTCTTGCAAGTTGCATCTGGCAATATTTAAACGCAAAGACATAACCTCAGGATACCGTAAATCCGTAATCAATTTTAAAGTTCAATAGAGAAGTGATTTGCAAACGTTTATTTCAATTTTCAAGTTAGTATTTCTAACATACTCTCTTGTAGAAGAAACCGATTAGCTGATTTCTCTTAATAGTATGTTTCAACAAAAATAGTAAATGAATATAAATCTTGTGATTTTGCTAGCCAGTTATTTTTTAAGGAAATAAAATCAAAACCAACGAATGTTTGTTAATCAAAAGCGGTAAACGAGAAATGAGTCGCATTGACCTGTGAGAAACAATGGCCCTTCGAGTACACTTTTGGATCATCTAGCTGATATGAAATTATATTTTCAAGAAATTTGATTACATCACATAACTTGGTAATTAAACTATAACTTTCGATGTTAGGTCAATTCTTATTTTAATTTCCAATGGTTTTATTCTCCTCGCAAAAATCTACACATAGTGGTTGGTTGTTCTTTTGATTGGTCCACGCCGCAAAACAAGATCACCAACAAGTTTTCTGAGTTTTAGACCCATGAATAAATGATTAATCATAATAACAAGAAAAGACAATAATATAAAATTTCTAAAATTTTACGCATATTATAAATATTTATAATTAAATCTGTTTTTTATTTCTTCAATAAAATTGTTAATAGCTAGCAACTGATAACATTTAATCAGTTCAAATATTTTAAATTAATATTTAATAAAAATGCTCAGAAAATTTGAATTTTTTTATTTTTATTTTTATGGAAAAATGTCTAGAACATCTCTTTTAGAAATGAATGAGTATTTTAATTTTTCAAGCTATATTTATAAATCTCTTTTGAAAACGGGTAGAGTATTTGTTAATCAAAATACACCCAAACAAAACATAAATCATTTCGCTTTATTTTAATGTTATAAACTATATATAAATATACATAAAAACAACTTGGCAAATTAATTGAAGAAGTTTTTTTTACAACATTTAGCTTTATTTGAATTTTGCAATATATATATATATATATATATAAACAACTCGGCAATACAATTCAAGAAGTTCAAGAAAATCTTTCATCACGAACGTAACTTGAAAATGATGCGTAACCACGGGTTCTCTCTACTTGATGGACTCTTCACACCATAATCACACACGATTGGTCCTTCAAACATTGGTTCTCTCGTTAATATATAATTGTTTGACGCAAAGCAGCGGCTGCTATTATATATTTACATCAACTTCAACTCATATAAATCTTGTACTGGACACAAAATAACCATTGAATCTCTTTCACACACACAACACACACACGCAAGAGAGAAAGAGAGAGATTTTTGAATCATTCGATGTTTCCACTAGTTAACGAGAAGCCACATAGGTCCGTACAGACCACCGTGGGAACGCAAGAGCAGATGTTATGCCATGTAAGCTCTCTTTGACAAGGAATGATTGCCGTTCTCCAACCTGCTTTAGACGGCAAGCAGTGTGCTCGCTTCTCTCGTCTCTGTCATTTGCTTTGCTCTCTATCTTATCTTCTTTACTAAATACAATCTGATGTTTTAGAGAAAGTAGTTTGTCCCCCTTTTTTTTCTTTACGCATACTCATTTCTAATAGTATAATACTTGTAACCAATGTAACACCGGAGAAATATATCAAGTATGAGTTCATCAAATGAATAAAACTTTTGGATTATCTAGTGAATTTTTTGAAATTCATGTTTAAGTGTCGTTGAAAAAAAATGTAAAACTATACTCTCAGTTTTATAAAAAGTGTCACACATATTTTGTTAAAATACATTTATATTTTGTTAGTTACATATATTTAGCTTAGTATTTAGATAAATAAAATTATTTATAAATCAAAACATTTTGTAATTAATATAAATTTACTGTAAATAGATTACATTGAAATTTAGAATAACATTTTTTGTACAACAAAAAAATATCAAATTAACACTTTTTATAAAACAGAAAACATGATTTAATAATATCCTTTAAAAAACAGGAATATGTTTTTTTTTCTCTCTGAACATGAGAATGTACAGCTCTACAGATCCAAAAACCTCATAGTCCCAATAACCAAAAGCATATGTTACGTATAGTTTATTCACGTTTTAACAAACTTTTTTTTTGATGCATTAATAAACAACAGCATAAGAAGCAATGATCAAATGTAGAACACCGAAACATACATCTAATACAGAGATCTCTGGTGAAAGTAAAAACACCAAAAGAAGAGAATCTCTCCTGAATCATTACAAGAAAAACATTATGTGACATATTACATACAAAGCAGCTTTTTTTTCTTGCTATATATCATTCACAAGCGAGTTTAGTATCAAAACTGCTCAAACATATAGCAAAAGACTGAAACGCAGAGAGTGGATACCTAAAATCCATAGTGAACATGTCCTTTCCCACTTTCCCAAACTGTAATATGATCTTGTCTGGACCATCTATCTGACCTGACGTCTGAGGCTGAGGCTGGTTTGCTGCAATCAGCTGAAAGTTCTTAACCGATGCGACCGTTACACGTCCCCTGAAGTTCAAACACCAGCACTGAAGCTGTTCATGCCACCTTGGTGGCTTGTTTTTAAGCACAAGAGGCGACGAAACCCGCTCTTTTCCTTCTCCAAACACAGCTTCTCCTTCCTCTAGAATGTCGGAAAACCGCGCGCTGCTAAACTCGGTCGGGTAGTCGCTAGTGAACTTTCTCGACGAGGATGATGTAATGCTGCGGAAAGACTCGTCAAGAAGAGAGCGAGGGACAATGATCTCTGGCTGTCCAGGGACCGTTCCGCCTTCCGCAAGAGAAGAAGCGGGGATTGAGTGCATAGCACAGTGCATTCTCCTTGGACCTCGGGTGCCAAGAACGTTTAGCTCGTAAGACACTTGAGCTATCTTGTAGCTGCCGCTAGGGACTTTGGGAGATACTCTCTTCGAGTAAAACCTGCGGCTAAGGCCTAGCGGCTGGAGCGGCTGAGAGGGTTTGTTGTATGGAGGTTGTGTGTCGTATATGATGAACTTTGTACCAAGGAAGTTAGACCTGCAACAATTAAAGATGAGGAGATGAGTAGACTTGAGCGTCAAGTCAATTTGGCTTCATATAGTTTTACCTAATCTTGCCAATGTAGGTGTTGCTTGATCTTGAAATGGTGTCTGCGTGCATAGAGATCACGTACTCAGTGTAAGTACTTCTTCTTATGCGTTTCGCCGAAAGAAGAAACTTTCCATTCTCAACCAACAAAGCTGGAAAAATAGCAAGAACACCGACATAAGCCAAAGTATAACACAAACTTTGAGTTAAAGCAAAGAGAAGAGGAAGCTTTACCAGGACTGAGACAAAGGTATAGATGGTAAGTGAGATTAGACTTATCCCTTTTGATAAAGCATTGCATTGTCGCATCTCTTGGTCCAGGCTATAACAAGAAAGATCAAAATCATGATACTAACCATACAAAACATATGGGACTCTCCGGTCCTGAGATTTTTTTTGGGGGGGGGGGGGGGGGGGGTTTGCAAATTTGGGGGTTTATTTATATGTAATTTTTTTTCCTAAAATTTCAGTGGTTATTAGGCAATGCTTCACTAGTCTATGCTCAGGACCGGCCCAAGAAATCAAGATCCTTTACCTGTTTGAGGGAAACAGGGAATGTGATTTTGCCAGAAAGCTCAGGCCTTTGAACAATCTCTTTGCACATATCTCTCCATGACCTGCAGACAGAAGCACAAGCAACCACATGTCTACGAGCAGGCCAGGCGCTTTCGCTCTCTTCCAGCCTTTTGATCACATCGTGCAACAGCTCAGGAGGAAGACTCGCCCAAGGGGTTTCTTTAACTAGTACTAGAGGCTGTTGTTGTTGTTCCTCATGACAGTCTTGAACCGAACCACGAGATTTGCCTCCTTCTCTGTGCAGGCTGCTTAACTTAAAGTCGAATCTACGCCTTGATAGGCTTCCTATACTGTCTCTCACATCACGAACTATGCTGCGGAAAGACATTTCTTTTCCTCTCTCTCTCAAGGTTCTTCTGAAACACACAAAAGAAATAGAGTTTAAACGATACTTAATAGCAAAGCAATGAACAAAGGAGAGAACAAAAACGAATAAAGTAACAAAAGAAGATTCTTGTTAATGGACCAAAAGCAAGAACACACACCTACAGGCTTTTATAAAAAAATTTGCAGAAACATTCTTTTGATTCATATTTTTTATAATAAAAGACAGATAAAGAAACTAACTAATTTCAAAATTTTAACTCGGTATAGGATTCAAATGTAAGAATATTCGAAATTTTAAGTAACAAAAAGCAAAAGGAAACAACAGTAACTAACAGTCTTTGCTCCTCCCAAGAACAATGGTCCCAAACAAAAATAGAGATCTGATTCCAACTAGTATAAACAATATCTGAACTATATTCTTTGAAATCAATCCAACAAAGGAGGAAATTTTGGAGATTTGCAGATATAGAAACAAAGACGTTTGATTCCAGATCTTACCTAATTTATTGACAGAACATGAGTAAAGCAACAAACAGTTACTTGATTAAACTGGTCTATAAGATAAAATAGATCTAGGATACAGAGCATAGATCTGTAAACATTAGCTGAAACAGAGATAACAGAACAGAGAACCAATCAGTTTCAGAGATGGGTCTTACAAATTTCTTTCTTTGTTAGTGTTTCGATCTCCTCGTCTTCTCCGTTTCAAACCCTTTTAGAGCTTTTGTCTCTGTCTCTCTCTCTCTCTCTCCTGGAAACCAACTACGTTATCTCCGCTACACGAACACGAACACATCTTATTATTTATTTTAATCAACATTTTTATAGGACGATACGAAAATACTACTTACTCTTCTGTTTTATTATAAATGTCGTTTTAGATTCCGGCACACGCATTAAAGAAACAATTAATTTTATACATTTTCTATAAAAAAACACTATTACCTATACACCTAACCATATTTCAACCAATAAAAAAATAAATTTGGCATAAAATTAATAAATTTTGCATTGAAAATTAAAAACGACACTTATTTTATAACGTAAAAAATTCTCTAAAACAACACTTAATATGAAACGGAGAGAGTATTCAGTAAACTGTTTATTACACTGACTAAGAAAGAATACTTTCTGGCTTGTGCATGTTTAATTTAATAAATAGATCTTTTAATGATACAAACAAAATCTATTAATGTAAGCAAATATATGAAAAAAAATATATATACAGCAAGTTGTTTTTAGCCGTTGACCTCCCACTCCTACTTCTTATTTCTTGGAAATTTCCGAAAAGTAATTTTTGTAGAGATAATCACATTTTAATATCCTTAACTTACAAGTTACTAATGGTGACCTAATTGTATTATCATGTTTGATTTATGTGTAGGGCTGTATAATTTAGATAATAATTTCCTATGTAAAGAAAAAGATTTCTGTAAATGAAAAAAACACAATTAATTTTGTGAGTAGTGAATTTTGAAGGGCTTACCTACCAGTCTTTCATTAGATCATTCAAATTTGGTTTTTAACAAAACGCTATTTCAATATGGATCAATTCAAATTAATATATGAAAGTTTATGTGGGAACTAAACCCTTTTCGATATTTATTTACAAAATTTAAGATAATTTCGTTTAAAATAAATATTTTCAGTGGGCATAGTTTATGATTGTTATCTGCCTAAAAATAAAACAATAAAACTTAAACCATAAAATTATTATCTCTCTAATTATTTTGTGCGTTTTTATTACACACCAAACTTTATCCAAACACTTTCTTTAAATACAATAGTGTAGATCTATGCTGAAACGACAAGCTAGACTCAAAAAGCATTTTTAACCTTTTGTAGCAAAAATGATATCACTTTGATTGGACTTCACTTTATAATTGAAACTCCACTATCATTTGGTTATCGTTCATTTCTTCAACCTTCAAATTATTTGCTACCATTATTCAATTACCATTACCATAAAGAAATATACTAATTATATTCTAAATATAAAATGATGTATTACATCGATTACGTTAGAGTGTGATAGATATGTATAATGGATAAGGTTAAAAGAAAAATATATAATCCTTATATCTGAACGGCTGAGATTGATCAAACCGTGATGAGGTTAGTTGAGCGACACACTCTCGTCATAAAGACGAACTTATGAATGAAATGACCATCTTTCTCGATCCAACATGATGTTAAATGTATAATGTACTACATACAATTATAACTGACGAAGAGTCGTTTTTATAACAGCCACTGAGAATTTGAAAGATAGACAACTTTTTTTAAAAGGTGAAAGATACATAACAAACATACCCAATACATTATCCTAATTTGTTTTGTCAACTATATACTAGTATGCGATTTTTTTGCTGGTTAGTTTTAATTAACCAAGAAATATAAAAGAGAGCAAAAAGATCATGACAATACGCATAGGTAGAGAAAGATAGCGATGTGTTCAATTTATTATTCTTTTGATTGAATATTTATTAATTTTGGCATCAACGCTATGAACGATTCGCAAGCAAGAAACAACTAATTCGAATCGAGTTACAGCAAGATGACAAAAAGAATAAATTTCGTAGATTTGTGGATTAGATAAAAAGAATAAATTTCCTTTTGAAAAAAAAAATAAATCTCGTAGATTTGTGGATTTATGTTTTAAAGCGATACGTCGCGACCGGTGACTGGTAACCATCGAGGAACATTAGGAATGAATAGGAAAAAAATGAATAGGAAAAGAATGAATAGGAATAAATTTTTGGAAATGATGAAGAATGAGAATTCCTTATCAAGATTAACAAGGAAAAAATTTGCATTATAATTTTCTACAAAAAAAGAGAATGAGAAGGAACAAAGAGAAAAAAATATTCCTCATAAATGGTAACATTTTTTAGGAACGTTAAGGAATGTAGTGTTCTTCTTCATTCCTTTGGTTACCATTCAAATCCGACTTTGACCTGTGAAGCCTCCGACTTTCATAGAGGCTTAACTAAAAAAATAAAATTAAAGAAAATCATGTTTTGTACTAAAGCAAAGATCATAGGAAATTGCAAATATTTGATCCAAAAAAAAAAAGAAATTGCAAATATTTTGGCAGTTTTATAAATAATTTTTTTTTGTCGACGGCATTTTTATAAATAAAAAATGAAAATGTTAACTGTCAGATTATTTTGCTCATTTGTCAAATGACTATTTGGAATAATTAGCTTGATTTATTCAATTTTTTTTAATTCTACTAGGGCGTTGTTTTCTATGAAAATGCTAAGTAGAATATCATATTTGATCCGTGTACTCACGGATTATGTGTAATCTTTTTTTGTCTAAATTATGTTTAATGTAAAATAGTGTTAAGATTAAAATAATCATCGAATTTTGAAAAAAAGAAAAAAGATAAACGATGGCTATTATACCATTTTCTTTTAGTTTAATTGATCAACTTTTGATAGATGAAATTGAAATGTTCAGCATTGCTTTCATGTAGGTAACTTTAGTTTTTTCATCCGTGTAAAGCTTGCTCGTCTAATCATTAGTTAAAGAAAATTATTGTTATCTTTTCTTTTCGTATGAAGATAATATTTACGACAGACGGTTTTGTTGACAAAACAATAAGACTTTAGTTTTATAAAACAGTAATTTACGCAATCCTATAAAAGCACTTCCAGAAGTAGTTTTTTTAAAAATGGAGTTCTTAAGTTACATATTAATGTATGTATATATAATTATTATTATTTAATTAATTCTATACTAAAATTCTTGGAAATCCAATCAATAATATGTTAAATAAGATATTATTGGTTTTTTTTCCAAGAATTTTAGTATACTTTTATATACATACACCAATATATAACTTAACAACTGCATGGTAAAAACCCACCATCGGAGTTGCTCTAAGGTTCGTCGTAAGCATAATGCTTCTTATAAAATTTAAGATGGGTTCATTGGTATAAGTCTAAGCGTATCTTAAGTTAATTATTATTACATGTTTCAAGAAAAAATTCAGCGTACAATATAAAGTTGAATTAGTATAGAACATATTTGTAACCAAGAAAGCAAAAACAGTAACCATAGCAATGTAAAATACTTTCAAAAGTTGGCACTTAATAAATGACACTCAAATTCTGGACAACATTATAAATGACCCGTAGTTAGATGTATAATACTCAGAGAATTTAACAAAAAATATTCACAAATAAGCTGAATTGTATTGAACTCCGACTGTCGCCAAAAAAAAAATTATTGAACTCCGACTCGCAAGTTCTTGCGACGGTACAACAAGAGACACAGAGATGACTACTCATATGCATATCGTAAATATGAATTGAGAATACTCCTCTAAAGAAATGCAGAAAAATATTTTCACACATCATATCGGTAAATAAAAGCAAGTAGAAATGAAACAATGTTTTATGCTTTACTGCTTTTGTTATTAGAAGGCAATAAGTAAGCGTAAACCAGGTCGTTCTACAAAATACTTATCTCTTTATCAAGTGATGAATATAAGGGTTTGGCTCACAATACTGACTAGTAAATACAAAGCAAACATCATTTCATGTTCATTGCCTCTCAAGTCTCTCACATGGAACGTTCTCTAAAGAAAAGAACAAAGAGAGCTAGTTATGCATGTGTGATGGAGAAGTTGATTGAAGAAAAAGAGAGAGAAAGATTGTGTATATTTTAGATACCGGGAAGAAGTTGGTTCCGTAAGCAACACAAAAGAAAAAGATGGCCACTAAAGCCAATAGCCTCCAAAGACAATGCCAGTTGCAAATATTTATTTGATTTTCCAGCTATCTGGTGTAGGAGAAGGCATGACTTTTTCCTTTGATATAGTCATGATTGTACATGTCGAGCAGTTAACATTTAAAGCACTTGGAAGAAGTTTTAAAAGAGAGAAACTCACTGTCCATTTTAAAGCAATGAGCATGAACCCAAACCATAAAAGAGGTACAAAGAGAACGTAAACAGGAAGAGTTGAAGATGTTTAAAAATACATGCAAGGTTGTTTACTTTCCACTGTACGAATGGTGATTGAGACTGCATAAATCTGTTAGAAAACAACATGGGAAAACAAAGTGAGATTGGAGAAGAGATACAGTGGAAAACTATAGCTTAAAAGAGAGCACTGACTGTATAGCTCATTATTCTTTGGAAAATAGCTTGAGTGGTTACAATGCGCTGATGATAACACTGAGTCAAGGCTTCATGAGAACAATATCAGAAGCGCCTCGTGCAGCATATGTAGCAGCAGCAACATTGATACCACTATTGGCTCTCTTCAAAGCAGGAGAGCATCCATCACCAGTCATCCTACATACATGCTTCAATTCTTGCAACTTCTTCACAATCTCGTACTTTTGCTCTGGCTGAAACATAAACCAAAATATCGCTGTAGAGAGAGAGAGAGAGAGAGATCATGTTCATGAACAAAAAAAACTCTTCTTAACCAACCTGGGAAGACAGCAGCAAAGGCATCAGCATTCTCAATCAACTGTTCAACGGAACATCAGCTAGGCTTTCGTCTTTGTGATTACTAAGTAGAGAAGCTGATGTTGATGGATACATGTTTGATCCCATACCAAGCCTATGTCGAGTCTATTTGGCAATAGCAAGTTGATCCCCTATAAGAAAACCAATACTACATAAGATTAAAGCCAAAAATAGAAGTAAATAGACATATATTAACCAGTCATCTTTATGTTTATACTGTATTACAGTATCATGTCTTGGAGGATCAAACCAAGGCAACACACCAACGAATTCACATGGACCACTATCATCAAAAGAAAAAGATTTTAAAGGTTAAATCATTAAAGATAAGAAACAATACTAAAACTTGAAGTGCAGTAAAACAAAATCAGTTCGTAGGTACCTGCTCTGGAGCAGGGAAGAAGTGAATCTCTCTGATACCAACCATTATCTCTTTGTCAGCAAGTATTCTAAATTTCCAACCATAACAGCATCGATAGCATCTTGTTTTCTCAATGCTTTTGAGACTACATAAAATTACAATATGAAACAGAGCTTATCTATACTATTAAAGCAGAATCCTATTGTCCTTTTTACCTTAGCATGCAATTTTCTTTACTAACATTGCATGTTTCATTAAGGGCAATCAAGTAATATTAATAACACATCTATATTGGGCCATTTTTTTGGATCAAGTCCACTGTCCACATCAGATCTCTCTTGGGCCATTTGGGCCGATTAAGAAATCAGATCCAATTCTCACTTTTTTTTTCCTTTGGGCCATTGAGTCCAAGTTCAAATAATTTTTTTCCAACCATTCTTAATTTTTTTTTTCTTTTCTTAATATAATTTAAGCATTCATAAAAAAATTGATTTTTTCATTGAAAAGTATAAATCTTTATTAAAAGTATATAATTATTTTTATTAAAAATATTAACCACATAATAAAATTAATTTATCAGAGTTATGCCAACTTAATTCATTAAAGAAATACAGTTTAATTTTTTTAACATAAATAGTCATTTAAAATGAAACACGATAAAGAAAGATAAAAAGTTTAAGTCTTTTATAAAATAAAACACAAATATATGAAATATGACGCTAAATATTTGTCAATTGAAAAAAAAAGGAAAATAAATCCGCGCTTTCAAAGCGCGGATCAAAATCTAGTAACCAATTAAAACAACACCAATATATCCTTGAAAATTAATTGAATATAAAATATATCAATTTTCCTGAAGAACAAAAAAAAATTGAGACTTCGGATAAGATCAGTCTCACACGATCAATCTGCTGTGTTGTCAATGTGGTCTTTCCTTCTCGGCCTGCTCAAATCACTGTAATAATTCTCTAGGGCGGTGGATTTTTCTTGGCAGCATCAGAAATAAAAGGCAAACCTTTTACCTTAATACCGGCGGGATCCCTTTCCTAATCAACCTATTCAACGTGTTCGGAGAAATTAGAGAGCAGGAGATACGTATCAGAAGCTATACACTGATACGACTCTATATTAGCTTTATTGTATCTTCTTGTGTAACACACTAATCCAACACTGATACGACTGGATCAAACCTTAAACCCATGGATTAACGTTTCGACCAACTGCAAGTAATAGTCAAACAGTACATATGAGTGACATGAGCTTCAATTTAATTGAGAATATATTATTATAAGGTAGTCCAGTTTTTCGTTATTGGTTCTGGTGTTTCAAAAAAAAAATTGTTTCTAAAGAAAAAAAGATTGTTATTGGTTCTTGCCTTTGTCCCTATTTGAGATCGTTTCCCTTTAATTTCCTTTTCTGAAGCTTTGGTATTGCCGATTGTGTTGAATCTGCAAAAAAAACTAACTTTTGAGTGGCGTTAGTGATTAAATGTGGATCCGTCGTATTCATAATCTGACCGGAGAATGCAAAGCGGCGTCGTAGCAGGAGACTGCAGACTCGAGGAAGAAAGAAACACTCATGGTTTAAGAGACTATGATAAGCTGATTTAAAGCTTCAGGAGACAATACCATTAAGTCCTAAAGAATCTTGATCGGCAGACGTTTTAGGAAGAGAGAACGTCTAAAACTTTCTTCTTGTTGATCAGCAGAATCTTAATTGGCAGATGAAAAAAATCTCAAACCTAAACCAAACGAAGCCCACACACCTAAGTCAATTCTAAACAAATTTTAAGCCCATACCCGAAAATGAAATGTTCTGATTGGTTGAATATTTTTGATGACATGAAATGCTTAGATTTCGAGGAAATCCCCCATTTATTATTGTGATATTGTAAATATACTTGTTGATATATTATATCATTCAAGATTTATAGTATAACCGTGTTATAAAGAATACTGTATAGAGGTTAGTGTAAGGAATTACATAAAAAACAAAGCAAATTCATTGGAAGATAAAAGCAATTCAAAATATCATTCTGTTTAAAACTGTTTTAAATCAAAGTTGGCATGAAAAAATGGAAACCAACCCAAAAGCAAAAGTCCACCGAGTCAATAGTGTACCGAACAGGAAGGCTGAGCATTTTATTCTTTAATTTTGATTCGATTCGTTATTCGTTTTGATTTGTTCCAAAAAAATTTGGATATCCGTAAAATTTTGAAACAAAAAAATGCTAAAAATAAATATTCCTTAAAATTGAAACAAATCACAAATACTAAAATTTTGAAAAGTGGATATCCGCTCCGATATATAAATACATGTATATTTTGATTAAATTTAGAGTTTTAAATGTATAAGTCTATATAATTATTATTCTAGCATATAATTTAATAAATTATATTCACATTATTATTTATAAAAGTATTAAATCAACAAAACCTTTTATAACAATTATAACTTTTTCTTGAGTTTTGTCTTACTATTATTGATAACTCTAAGATTGAAATTTACAAAACATGTACTTTCACTACTTCTTTTAATATTTATTTTATATATTATGTATAAGAAATATTTTAAAGAATAAATTTAGATCAATTTTTCTAGATTATTTGTATTAAGTAAAACAGATTTGATATCTGTAAATGTAATTTGTAAATATCTGCAAATATCTATATATTTTTCGGATATCTGGTTTTCTGGATATCTGTATTTTTTTGAACCAAAACAAATAGAAAAATTAGATATCCGTCACGTACGAAACAAATCACAGATACCAAAAATTCAGGTCGTATTTTCTCTGTGCCCAGCCTAACCGAACAGGTTGAATGATTGCTGTTCACTATTTTAAATACGGAAAACATATGTATAATTGCATGTAGAAGTGTGAGCGAGACCCAGTCACCTAACTACCTTAGACTATGAGAGGCTTCAACATACGGCAAGAGAATATAATTAGGTCAATTTAGTTATATTTCTTTATCAATCGACTAATCTAACTCAGCTGCTGAGGATTCATCCTGTAATCTTGGCTTAACTCAATAATCATCTCAAGCCTAAACGAATCTAATCAATCAAGAATCAAGCAAGAAAGAAATAAAAACACACGAGATTTTGTTTACCCGGTGTTCACCGCACTTCTCCCATGTGGAGAAGCCGCTATACATCACCGGGGAGAGAAACGGTCTCTCAGCCAATACACTATAATCAATGTGAGTACAGAGTACATCACCGGAGGTTCACTCGTCTTCTTCCTCTCTCGATTACACCTAATCCGAGTTACAAGATTGAGGAAGAAGATTAAGCTCTGAGCTTAGATAAACCGAGAATCACATCTCTCTCTAGCTCACTCTCACCAACCCAATCGCTCTCACTCTCTCATCTCATCTTGAGCTCTCTCGCTCTCTTCTGATTCTGTTACGGACTCCCCGTTAAGGAAGAAGATGACAATGAGATACACAGAAGATAATGATTCTTTTTTGCCCCAACTCACGTGCTCCTCACGTGTACGTTATCAGCTTCGGCAAAACCTTTCTTTGACTTAGAGACTTAGAAGATTGATGGCACAATTCTACAATCTCCACCTTGGCATCGATCTTCTTGATGTCTTATCTTCTCTTGAGCTTTTCTCCGGTGATTAAGCAAACCTGCTCAACTTCTGCAACTCCTTGCACCTTCCTGCAACCTCTGCATCTTCTTGCAATATCCTGAGAAATCACCTTCTCAGCTTCATACTCCTATGAATAAAACTTCATCCAGCTTTATCTCACTTCGAGCTTCACCACTCAGCTTCAACGCTTCCTGAAACTTGTTTCCTTCCAGCATCTTATCCAGTATCTATCTCGATATACCTGAAGACTCTCTTGCCGCTGCTCCTTAGAACCTTGTAAACCCAGCTCTAGCCTTGACAACTCCCAGTCTTCAATCACTTTTATCAGCATCAATGAACCACACACGTTACTTTGTTGTGATGTGAATCACAATACCATTCATGCGCCACTAACACACACACGTCTTCTTAAGTGCCTTTCTCAGCACTTCACAACCTTTTTGTCATGCCAAACTTCTTCATTGATCTTCCTTTGGCACTTTCCATAACCTGGAAACTTGAGATAACCACTCACCAGCAACTTAACATACACTCCATAAGCTTCTCTTTTGACTAGTATAGATCAGCTTATGATACTTCACTTGTTACTGCAGCTAAGGTCTTCAAATAATCTGCCAAAACCTAAAACGATGCTTTCTTGAAACTCTTGTAGAAACTGAATCATCACTGCCTCACACCAGAAGCACTTTGACTCAAGAAACCTTGTAGACAACCTCAACAGCTAGTAGAAACTCACTGCTTATCCTGAAGTTTTCCTCTACACCAATCTGTATGAACTTTAAACCTGAACATCACTCTGCGCCGCTGCTTTGACCAGCAGAACACGCCGCTTAACTCAACCCGGTTAAGAAGATTTTCGATGTAGAAACTCTCTGCTCAAACCATGTTCAAACAAATCTGCCTCAACAGAACTTCAGACCACAAATCTGACCACCTGTTGACTTCTTTTTCCCTGCCTCATACTCACAAAACCTGTGACAACTCTTGAGACACCTTTGCTGTAGCAAAGAACCTGTGCTTCGCTAACCTGTGAACCTTACTAGACCTTGGTATACAAACGCCCCTGCTTGTTCCAGACTTTACTGAAAACTCCATTTTTTTTCCAGTAGCTCAACCCTTCTTGTATTCTCTTCTGGCAATACCAACAACACTTGCTGTCTCTGTGTAACTACTCTTAGAGAACTCCTTGAGCTTGTTCAGCTTGGCTATTGACTCAAACAGCTCCACCTTGAACTGTTCTTCCTGGTCCCTGTGAATACCTCCAAAAAACACACCTTACAAGTATTTTATATATTGATTTATCATACCTGTAGTGACTCTGCCTTGATGTCGTTTTACTACATGCTTCCTATGGAGAACCCATACTAACACTGCCGACATCCTCTTCACATCTGTGACCACAAGCTGAACCCCTTTACTCTATTTGCTTATACCTTGTTGAGCTTTGAACCTGCTGACACTGACTTGGCTCTCTTTTACTCTACTTGCTGCACAAAACCAAACTGAATCTCTGTTGCTCTTGAAAGCTCATCCACAGGACCTCTGAAATCTTTTCACACTGAAGTAGACCTGAGATATATGACTGGAAAGATAACATTGCTCCACCTGAAGTCAAAAAACATCTAGCGATGTGCACTACAACACTTGTAGAGGCAAGACTCCATCTGAAACAATAACCTTTCAAAACCCCAACGTGTTCCTCTTCACACGAAGATTCACTTCTCAGACTTATAACCATCATGCACTTTCTTCTTTGATTCACTTAACCCCTTTGTGTAGCTGACTGTAAACATGGCTTCTTGCTTCTGAATTTTGTTTCAGACCTTATCAAAATTATATTAATTTGCAGCCATTCAACCATAGTCGCTAATATCATAACCACCAAGTGTCGCAGCTTCTTCCGAGCTCCCCAATCTGATTTCACTACCACCAAACTGACCGTGCTCCAACCTGTTATAGTCTGTGCCAACAAAACATCTTCACAGAACACTTCAAACCCTGTGAGACCCTTCTTACTTTAACCCATCAGAACCTGTAGCAGATAAACCCGAAACCAGATTCTCTCAAACTGATTTTACTCCATTGATTTTACTATCAGTAACGCCATGCTTCTTGCCTTTATATCTTGGCATACAACTTCTTCTCATGCCTCTGAAACCTACATCCTTGAGTGACTGCTGCCTGCTGTGCTTTAGTCCTGCTGTCCCATACACACTAACATTTCCTCACAATCATTCTTTGAAGTTTCTCTCAGATTTCTCCATCTCCTGAAACTTCTCATGTGTCTTAAAAAAAATACAGAACAAAAATGCCAATGACCTGAGACATCCTACACAGACTTGAACTTGTAGACTCCATGTTCAAAAGAACTGCAACCAGCAAAACAAACTCCTTGCTTTCCTTTCCTTGAGCCATAAAACCAGAAACTTGTTTCTTCTCCTTGGCTCCTTATCACTGATATTTTATCAGCCTTCTTTCTCTTTAAGAAATCATCGCTTTTAAACCTCTGCAGAAACGCCTTGAGCGAGACAGTTAAACCTATACCACGAGCTGCCTCTTCCACTCATACTTCTCCAAAGCTATCAACTTTGATCCCACAAGAAACTCTATTCCAGCATATACTCACATTGCTCCTAGAACTCTTGTCTTTTCTCTTGACGCATCCTTCTGGAAACATAACATGTTCCTGCAAACATAACATGTTCCTGCTTCTGCTTCTTTCTTGATGACTCCACGCATTCTTCTAATAAAAAACGTCAGGTGATATACCACATAATCCCATCTGTTTTATCACTTTACTAGCTTTGAAGAATTTCTCAAACGTAACAGCCTTGTTTCATTTGTGTAGAAACAATCCTTGCTGCTACAAGCTCCATTGTGATCCTTTTCTTGATCTTGATCATTACCACTGAGCTTCTTTCATTCACCAGAACCTGACCCTTAATCTCTGTGACTGAACCTGCAACTCAAACTTTCTGAAAACTTGAACCAGCTCCTCAAAATACCAAACATGTCTTGTTTCATAACCTCCAGAAACTCATCATGAACCATTCCCTGCAGCTTACCTTCAAACTTGAATCCTGAAAACTTTAACAGTACCTGAACAGCCTTTGACACACATACAAACTCACTTCTAAAGCGTCCCTTAAACCTGAAATTCATAAGTGCCACCAATTGCCATTCTTCCAAATATCCTGAAACCACAGCTGCATCTTCCTTCCACAAACAAGCTGATCAACACACAATTTGACACCAAACCCGAGTCTTGATCATTCTTTGCAAAGATAACATAAATCCCTTGTGATTCAGAGAGCTTCCATTCTTTATACACTGCAGTAGATGAGTATCCAGCCATCACAACAAGGCTTTGTGACTGTAGCAGAATGAGACCATTTGTCTCCATGACTTGAACCTGAGGGAACTATGAACTGACTTTGATTCTGTAGCCTTAAGTCTGATATTGACTTAACATGAACCAATTTTAACCTGAGATCCTCCACCTCAAACAGCCAGCATCAAACCAGTTCCAGAACTGCAGAATAGCTTCGTATATCTGATACTTCATACCTCAGTGGATGGATCTTTTTACTCTTGTGAACATATCAAACTCTCATGCAAGTTTCTTTATCCTAGCAGCTCACACGATCTTATAACTCATGAGATGAGAGAGAATAACTTAGTGATGCACTTGATTTCACAAACCAGAAATTATCTGAACCAATTGCATGTTCCTTCGTGAGATTCCTTTGCTACGTCTCCGACGTCGTCGTCTACCACGAGCCAACGTCTTCATCTTCTTTCTTTGCATTTGACATTGCATATCTTGCAACATCTACTGATTCTTCACTCTCACAACAACGATGCAATCGAAACTTCAACTCCTCCGATCCTTCTTCGATTCTCCTTCAGAACCGATCTTGATCTGTTTCCGATGAATCCTTGAATCGCCTAAACTGAGGCTCTGATACCACTTGTTGAGGATTCATCCTGTAATCTTGGCTTAACTCAATAATCATCTCAAGCCTAAACGAATCTAATCAATCAAGAATCAAGCAAGAAAGAAATAAAAACACACGAGATTTTGTTTACCCGGTGTTCACCGCACTTCTCCCATGTGGAGAAGCCGCTATACATCACCGGGGAGAGAAACGGTCTCTCAGCCAATACACTATAATCAATGTGAGTACAGAGTACATCACCGGAGGTTCACTCGTCTTCTTCCTCTCTCGATTACACCTAATCCGAGTTACAAGATTGAGGAAGAAGATTAAGCTCTGAGCTTAGATAAACCGAGAATCACATCTCTCTCTAGCTCACTCTCACCAACCCAATCGCTCTCACTCTCTCATCTCATCTCGAGCTCTCTCGCTCTCTTCTGATTCTGTTACGGACTCTCCGTTAAGGAAGAAGATGACGATGAGATACACAGAAGATAATGATTCCTTTTTGCCCCAACTCACGTGCTCCTCACGTGTACGTTATCAGCTTCGGCAAAACCTTTCTTTGACTTAGAGACTTAGAAGATTGATGGCACAATTCTACAATCTCCACCTTGGCATCGATCTTCTTGATGTCTTATCTTCTCTTGAGCTTTTCTCCGGTGATTAAGCAAACCTGCTCAACTTCTGCAACTCCTTGCACCTTCCTGCAACCTCTGCATCTTCTTGCAATATCCTGAGAAATCACCTTCTCAGCTTCATACTCCTATGAATAAAACTTCATCCAGCTTTATCTCACTTCGAGCTTCACCACTCAGCTTCAACGCTTCCTGAAACTTGTTTCCTTCCAGCATCTTATCCAGTATCTATCTCGATATACCTGAAGACTCTCTTGCCGCTGCTCCTTAGAACCTTGTAAACCCAGCTCTAGCCTTGACAACTCCCAGTCTTCAATCACTTTTATCAGCATCAATGAACCACACACGTTACTTTGTTGTGATGTGAATCACAATACCATTCATGCGCCACTAACACACACACGTCTTCTTAAGTGCCTTTCTCAGCACTTCACAACCTTTTTGTCATGCCAAACTTCTTCATTGATCTTCCTTTGGCACTTTCCATAACCTGGAAACTTGAGATAACCACTCACCAGCAACTTAACATACACTCCATAAGCTTCTCTTTTGACTAGTATAGATCAGCTTATGATACTTCACTTGTTACTGCAGCTAAGGTCTTCAAATAATCTGCCAAAACCTAAAACGATGCTTTCTTGAAACTCTTGTAGAAACTGAATCATCACTGCCTCACACCAGAAGCACTTTGACTCAAGAAACCTTGTAGACAACCTCAACAGCTAGTAGAAACTCACTGCTTATCCTGAAGTTTTCCTCTACACCAATCTGTATGAACTTTAAACCTGAACATCACTCTGCGCCGCTGCTTTGACCAGCAGAACACGCCGCTTAACTCAACCCGGTTAAGAAGATTTTCGATGTAGAAACTCTCTGCTCAAACCATGTTCAAACAAATCTGCCTCAACAGAACTTCAGACCACAAATCTGACCACCTGTTGACTTCTTTTTCCCTGCCTCATACTCACAAAACCTGTGACAACTCTTGAGACACCTTTGCTGTAGCAAAGAACCTGTGCTTCGCTAACCTGTGAACCTTACTAGACCTTGGTATACAAACGCCCCTGCTTGTTCCAGACTTTACTGAAAACTCCATTTTTTTTCCAGTAGCTCAACCCTTCTTGTATTCTCTTCTGGCAATACCAACAACACTTGCTGTCTCTGTGTAACTACTCTTAGAGAACTCCTTGAGCTTGTTCAGCTTGGCTATTGACTCAAACAGCTCCACCTTGAACTGTTCTTCCTGGTCCCTGTGAATACCTCCAAAAAACACACCTTACAAGTATTTTATATATTGATTTATCATACCTGTAGTGACTCTGCCTTGATGTCGTTTTACTACATGCTTCCTATGGAGAACCCATACTAACACTGCCGACATCCTCTTCACATCTGTGACCACAAGCTGAACCCCTTTACTCTATTTGCTTATACCTTGTTGAGCTTTGAACCTGCTGACACTGACTTGGCTCTCTTTTACTCTACTTGCTGCACAAAACCAAACTGAATCTCTGTTGCTCTTGAAAGCTCATCCACAGGACCTCTGAAATCTTTTCACACTGAAGTAGACCTGAGATATATGACTGGAAAGATAACATTGCTCCACCTGAAGTCAAAACATCTAGCGATGTGCACTACAACACTTGTAGAGGCAAGACTCCATCTGAAACAATAACCTTTCAAAACCCCAACGTGTTCCTCTTCACACGAAGATTCACTTCTCAGACTTATAACCATCATGCACTTTCTTCTTTGATTCACTTAACCCCTTTGTGTAGCTGACTGTAAACATGGCTTCTTGCTTCTGAATTTTGTTTCAGACCTTATCAAAATTATATTAATTTGCAGCCATTCAACCATAGTCGCTAATATCATAACCACCAAGTGTCGCAGCTTCTTCCGAGCTCCCCAATCTGATTTCACTACCACCAAACTGACCGTGCTCCAACCTGTTATAGTCTGTGCCAACAAAACATCTTCACAGAACACTTCAAACCCTGTGAGACCCTTCTTACTTTAACCCATCAGAACCTGTAGCAGATAAACCCGAAACCAGATTCTCTCAAACTGATTTTACTCCATTGATTTTACTATCAGTAACGCCATGCTTCTTGCCTTTATATCTTGGCATACAACTTCTTCTCATGCCTCTGAAACCTACATCCTTGAGTGACTGCTGCCTGCTGTGCTTTAGTCCTGCTGTCCCATACACACTAACATTTCCTCACAATCATTCTTTGAAGTTTCTCTCAGATTTTAAGCCCATACACCTAAGTCAATTCTAAACAAATTTTAAGCCCATACCCGAAAATGAAATGTTCTGATTGGTTGAATATTTTTGATGACATGAAATGCTTAGATTTCGAGGAAATCCCCCATTTATTATTGTGATATTGTAAATATACTTGTTGATATATTATATCATTCAAGATTTATAGTATAACCGTGTTATAAAGAATACTGTATAGAGGTTAGTGTAAGGAATTACATAAAAAACAAAGCAAATTCATTGGAAGATAAAAGCAATTCAAAATATCATTCTGTTTAAAACTGTTTTAAATCAAAGTTGGCATGAAAAAATGGAAACCAACCGAAAAGCAAAAGTCCACCGAGTCAATAGTGTACCGAACAGGAAGGCTGAGCATTTTATTCTTTAATTTTGATTCGATTCGTTATTCGTTTTGATTTGTTCCAAAAAAATTTGGATATCCGTAAAATTTTGAAACAAAAAAAATGCTAAAAATCAATATTCCTTAAAATTGAAACAAATCACAAATACTAAAATTTTGAAAAGTGGATATCCGCTCCGATATATAAATACATGTATATTTTGATTAAATTTAGAGTTTTAAATGTATAAGTCTATATAATTATTATTCTAGCATATAATTTAATAAATTATATTCACATTATTATTTATAAAAGTATTAAATCAACAAAACCTTTTATAACAATTATAACTTTTTCTTGAGTTTTGTCTTACTATTATTGATAACTCTAAGATTGAAATTTACAAAACATGTACTTTCACTACTTCTTTTAATATTTATTTTATATATTATGTGTAAGAAATATTTTAAAGAATAAATTTAGATCAATTTTTCTAGATTATTTGTATTAAGTAAAACAGATTTGATATCTGTAAATGTAATTCGTAAATATCTGCAAATATCTATATATTTTTCGGATATCTGGTTTTCTGGATATCTGTATTTTTTTGAACCAAAACAAATAGAAAAATTAGATATCCGTCACGTACGAAACAAATCACAGATACCAAAAATTCAGGTCGTATTTTCTCTGTGCCCAGCCTAACCGAACAGGTTGAATGATTGCTGTTCACTATTTTAAATACGGAAAACATATGTATAATTGCATGTAGAAGTGTGAGCGAGACCCAGTCACCTAACTACCTTAGACTATGAGAGGCTTCAACATACGGCAAGAGAATATAATTAGGTCAATTTAGTTATATTTCTTTATCAATCGACTAATCTAACTCAGCTGCTGAGGATTCATCCTGTAATCTTGGCTTAACTCAATAATCATCTCAAGCCTAAACGAATCTAATCAATCAAGAATCAAGCAAGAAAGAAATAAAAACACACGAGATTTTGTTTACCCGGTGTTCACCGCACTTCTCCCATGTGGAGAAGCCGCTATACATCACCGGGGAGAGAAACGGTCTCTCAGCCAATACACTATAATCAATGTGAGTACAGAGTACATCACCGGAGGTTCACTCGTCTTCTTCCTCTCTCGATTACACCTAATCCGAGTTACAAGATTGAGGAAGAAGATTAAGCTCTGAGCTTAGATAAACCGAGAATCACATCTCTCTCTAGCTCACTCTCACCAACCCAATCGCTCTCACTCTCTCATCTCATCTCGAGCTCTCTCGCTCTCTTCTGATTCTGTTACGGACTCTCCGTTAAGGAAGAAGATGACGATGAGATACACAGAAGATAATGATTCCTTTTTGCCCCAACTCACGTGCTCCTCACGTGTACGTTTAATGGGTGTTATTGGTTTTGGAAGTTTAATGGAATTTGATAGAATGTAAATCTGAAAAGAAATCCATTGTTATTCAATTGGGATTTGATGAATGTGAATTAAAATCCAGTGTTATTGGATTAAGAATTTGTTAAATATATTTCATAGGAATTGAAATCACCTGTTATTCAATATCCAAATGGATTTTATTGGAATTGAGTTTTAATGGAATATGATGTACTTTTCATAAAAAAATAAGCCTAAACCAAATTATAGACTTTTTATTTGGATTTTGAAGTACTCACGTCTCTTCCTCCTCCGTTCTTCACCACCTCGCGACGTCTCTTCCGAGGGCACCAAACTTTTGCCGGATCCCTAACCACTCGGCGTTTCTCTCCTCCTCCACCGTGCACCTCGTCTCGCAGTCCTACAAACCTTCGGCTGGAACCTCCGTGCACCACCGATACCCAAATCCTCTTTCTTCCTGTTAGACCTTTATGTTCATCATTTTTTTCTTTTCTTCACACTCCAATCTCAGAATTTTCTCTTCACCTAATTTTGATTGTCTTCACACTCCAGTTTGCTAAAGTCTTTAGATAATCACACTTCATTCTCAGAATTATGTATAACATGAAAAGGTTGGTGTTTGGTGACAGTTGATCTTTGGTCTGAGATAATTAGATCAGAGGAAGAAGACGGAGATGGGTTCAGAGAAGTACCTCAGGTCGAGGTTTATCAGAGAAGGAAGAAGCTTGAGAAGCCTTCTGCAGCCAAAAATTTGTAATTTTGGGAAAAAAAAACTTTCCTTTTGTTGATGTTTTCGGCTCTCTAATCTAACAATGTTTTAATTTCGATGTGTGTCTGAGAAACAGAGTGTGGTCGGTGAAAGGGGCTCGAACTAGTTTTATCAATGGACCCAAGAGAGATAGCTGGACCCAAAAAACCTTCCTTTTTAGCACACCATGTGTTCGTTGAAATGTCAAGGGTTGATAACTGTGGCAGAGGGAGGGAGAGTATTGCAGTGGGATTAGAAAAAAACTCCAATAAAAAACCTTAACAAAAATCAAAATGAATTTCAAACCATTCTATTCAAATCTTTCTCACGATGAAAGATTCCACTCAAATCTATTAAAAAAATCCTAATTACAGTTATTTTCAATTCCACTAAATTTCCAAAACCAATAACACCCTATTAGAAGATTGTTGGTACAATTCTACATCAGCGTACACACGAACACGCACAAATATATAAGATGGTTAGAACATAATAATAAGACTTAGGGGGTGACAAGTAAGTGATGTGGCTTTTATTTTTTGGCTTTAGAATAGTAACCGTAGATTTATTTGCTGTAAGTTTATAAAGCATTATTTTTTTCTCTAGAAATAGAGTTCTCTACAACATTTTTTTTGATTTTTCAGAGATATTTTTGCTGTAGCTTTTTAAAAGAAAGTAAAGCATGATTGGTTGACATGTATGACTTTAAATTAAATTTTGGCTTTCTAGAGCATCTACAGCCATAACCAATCACCCCCTTATTCTTGGGTTTACCCCTTTTTTTATATAACGCTGATTTATTATGACATTACACTTATGAGAAATATTACGTAAACGATTCAACAACCGACAATACTACCTGCCTTATGAAGATCTACGCCTAACTGCATCACCTGAGCCGTCCTATGAAGATCCACTCCTCGCCAGATTTACTTGCACCATGTTGAAGATCTCTTGTAAGCCCTTCGTTTGTAGTCTTCATTAATAAATCGCTCTCTCCGGGACTTGAAACCTGATTTCCTGTAATATGCAAGAAATTGCATAGTCTGGGATTCAAACTCCAGACCTGGGTGTAGAACCTTTTAAACCTTAACCAGATAGCTATGATACCCCCTATGATGAACCTCTAGGCTTACCAACCAATATGATTTTGTTATTTTATATTTGATATCTTTTATAAAAGGAAACAAAATATAGTCAAGTTATATTATGTTTTTAAAATAAAAAGGTAAAAAAATAGTAGTAATTACAAAAAAAAAAATAACCACCAAAACACTAAACCCTAAATCCTAATATTTAAACCCTAAACTCTTGGGTAAACCCTAAACCTTTGGACAAATCCTAAACTCTAAATCAAAAACACTAAACACTAAAACACTCTAGGGTTTAGAGTTTAGGATTTAGGGTTTAGGGTTTTAGTGGTTAGTGTTTTTGATTTAAGTTTAGGATTTATCCAAGGGTTTAGGATTTAGGGTTTAGGGATTAGGATTTAAGCTCCTGGTTTCAATCTGAAATCGAGAGTCATACATTAACCCTACTTTGTTGGAAGTTGAAGTTGATAAAGAGAGAACTTAAACACTTAAATCGAGATAACTTTTCTAATATTCAAGAAAGAGTGAGTGAGGCTAACCGTTTGTTGCAATGTATGCAGGTTCAGGCGCTCCAATCACCAACACAGGAGAACTTCGAGGCTGAAAGAGAACTCCACTTCCGCTGGTCCTTCCTTCGCACCATAGAAGAAAGCTATTTTAGACAGAAATCAAGAATCAATTGGCTAAGAGAGGGGGATTTGAATACAGCTTACTTTCACCGCATATGTCAGGTCCGAGCAAGTTTCAATGCCATTAGAGCCTTCATGACTCCGTCTGGATCCTTGATAACTGACCCTATGGAGATGAGCATACACGCTGTTTCACATTTTGGATCTATGCTAGCGCCTGCAGTAATCTCACCCTCCTTTGTCTACTCTGCACCTTCCTGGTTTGCTGAACTCACGGGGTTCCAGCTCTCTGAGTTTGAATCTCAACAGATGGTACTTATGCCTTCTCGGGAAGAAATAAAGGCTCTGTTCTTCAAGCTCAACCCAAATAAGGCCCCAGGGCCAGACGGCTTAACATCTGGTTTCTTTAAAGGTGCTTGGTCAGTGATTGGTACTGAGACTACAAACTCGATCCAGCAGTTCTTCTCTTCCTGTTTCCTTCCGGCTACAGCAAACGCCACGATCCTCTCCCTCGTACGTAAGTTTCCAGGAGCAAGCAAGATATCAGATTTCAGACCTATAAGTTGTCTCAATACGGTTTATAAGGTTATATCTATATTGCTAGTCAAGAGATTAAAGCGGTTCCTGCCTCAACTAATTCTACCGAGCCAAACAGCTTTTGTCAAGGATCGGTTGCTACTGGAGAACACCACCCTTGCCGGTGAACTAATCAATGGCTACCATCGAAACAAAGGCTCAAAGAAGATTACCATAAAGGTGGACATAGCAAAGGCGTTTAATACTCTCTCCTGGGACTTCCTCTTCTCTTGCCTCTATGGATTGGGTCTCCCTCCTCTCTTCCTCTCATGGTTGCGAGCCTGCATATGTACTACAAGTTTCATGGTTGGGTACAATGGCACGGTGAACGGTTTTTTCAAAGGAAGTAGAGGGTTAAGACAAGGGGATGCCCTATCTCCTTACCTGTTCGTAATTGCAATGAACTGCCTCTCCCATATGCTCAACAAGGCGGCCGCAGAGTATAGAGTTAAAGTCCATGCCAAATGTGAAAAGGTTAAACTAACACATCTTTCCTTTGCCGATGACCTCCTGATCTTTATCGATGGCTCTATAGACTCTGTCCAGCAAGTACTTCAAGTCCTTCGGGAATTTAAAAACAGATCGGGTCTCGCAGTGAGTCTTCAGAAAACATCTTTCTTTGCCTCTGGAATGAAACAAGCATAAATTGAAATGATTAAAGCTTCTACTGGCATGTCATGTGGGTCGCTTCCATTCCGGTACCTGGGCGTCCCTTTAAACTCGAGAAAGCTTTCGATAGCTGGCTGTGACACCCTACTGCAACAAGTAAAAACAAAATTCAATTCCTGGTCAGTAAAGACTTTATCTTTTTCAGGACGCTTATTGCTAATAAAAACGGTGATATCCACATTCTGGTGCTCGTCCTTCATACTTTCTAAAGCCTGCATAAAGAAAATAAACTCTTTATGTAGTACTTTCTTATGGAAAGGTGACACAGATTCTGGAAACTCTGCGAGGGAAACAGTTACACTGACAAAGGAACAAGGAGGATTAGGAGTGAAAGATTTACTAACCTGGAACAAATCATGCTGTCTGCGGCTAATTTGGATGATTTTCTTTGGTCTGGGTCTCTTGGTTTAAAGAAGTCATTCTAAACGGGTCGGTCCACAACTTCTGGTCTAATAAACCCAGTAGCTCCTACTGTTGAAGTTGAAAAGTGTAGTATATCCGTCTTCAACTGCAGAATGGGAAAATGGGCATGATAACTGGAGTCCGTTTGGCTGCCTTTATGACTATCTAGACGCACGGCTTGGAATTCCCCTAAGTGCGACAGTAGCCTCGCTCTCTAGGAATGGTGCTTGGAGCCTACCACCTGCAAGATCAGAACATTCAGTTGAACCTACTCTCTTACCTAACCACTATCCAATTAACTGATTCGTACTATTGGGAAATTGAAGGCACACCAATGTTGAGATATGAAACTGGAAGGATTTACAACTACCTGCGGGGCAATATCGACAGCGTTCAGTGGGCATCAGCTGTTTGGTCTCCCAGAAGCATCCCGAGGCACTCATTCCATGCTTGGTTAGTAGTTCTTGATCGCACCCCAACCCGTGATCGTCTCATCAAGGAATAACTTATACATGGACTGCCCATTCAGTTTCGATCTCAACTGGTCTACTCTCATCAACCAGATGACCTCTTTGCCACCACCAAGGTCAAAGAAGCTCATCTGTCTCCTTGCAAACACCTTCAGAACCGTCGACTCTCTTCTCAAAACCATTGATCTCCAAATCAGGAATCAAATCCCGCTCTCTCTTCAAAGATGATTCAGCTCTGGTTCTCATAAATCTTCTCACTTGGTGAAATCAACTGCAAGTCTTCCCCACTGATCGATTCTCAACCTTCCCGTCTCTTCCTCTTTCCAATTGGGCCTGCTACTCTCAAACTCGGCTCTACTTTCACTATAGGGGTTTCAATTATGGTTCTTCTTTTGTACTGGGTTGGGTCCTAGAAACCATGGTCCTTGACGTGTCCTCTTTTTTATTAATGAAAGCCTAAGTTTCCAAAAATATATGATTAAGGGAGAATAAATGTTTTTTTTTACAGTTTATATTATGTTTTACATAACTGCGTTATAGTTTATTTAGAATTGTCATACACTATCCTTTTGGCAATTGAGAATTAGGTATATAACTGTCTGAGACATCGTTAAATGTTTGTGCCGACCTATTTGACGGGTTCATGTTTTTTCTTTCACAACTGTCTTTGTCATTTTTTTTTCTTTAAATGGGTATAGAGTTGTCATACACTATCCTTTTGGCAATTGAGAATTAGGTATATAACTGTCTGAGACATCGTTAAATGTTTGTGCCGACCTATTTGACGGGTTCATGTTTTTTCTTTCACAACTGTCTTTGTCATTTTTTTTTCTTTAAATGGGTATAGAGTTGTTTTTTGTCTCATTTTATTTGTAGTTCAGTATGATATTTGTATTAGTTAGAATGCAGGAACAAAAACAATGAAGCTTAGAGTTTGTCCAAAAAAAAAAACAATGAAGGTTAGAGATGTGAGTAACTGAGTATCTCAGTTATATATATCAGTATCTAAGCTATTTTTAGTTCAGAACATGTGAAGTGCATGGTGCTCGCTTAAAAAAAATGATCGAAAACTAGCTCCTATGCGCCTGTAGGTAGGACGTTAGAAAAAGAGGGACGCTACAAAGCAACCAGTGCAAGTAAGACAATTTATGATTTCACAAATCTTGGAAGTTGGATTTGGAAGAGTCTGATGGCTTATAGGGACACAGCAAGACAATTTATTACTTGTACCGTTCTGGCCGAAATGCACTCTTCTGGTTGGATGATTGGACTGAGATGGGTTCTCTTCTGCATTTAACGGGAACAACGGAGCCGCAAGTCTCAGGAATTTCTATTACTGCCTCTGTCTTTGAGGCGTTAAGCGAAGGACGCTGGACTACATCACGTAACAGACATCCTACCCTATCTCTACTTCGCTCGTGCATGCCTTCTCCGCTCCCTTCACTGGATTCTGAAGAGCCTGACTTCTTTTTATGGAGGAACTCCCCTCATGACCCACCAGATATTTTTTCTGCCTCCAAGGTCTGGAATTTTCTAAAACCTATTGAAACCCTTGTGCCTTGGTTTTCCTTAGTTTGGTTCAAACAGAAAATTCCAAAGCATGCTTTTATTGTTTGGCTTACGTTTAGAGATAGCTTGGCCACCAGAGATCGCCTCAGCACATGGGGCATTCAGTTTTCACCAGATTGTATGCTGTGTGGTAATGATAATGAAACCAGGAATCATTTGTTTTTTTGACTGTTGCTTCTCTAGAGAAGTGTGGAATTCCTTCTTCGACCAATCAAGTCTGAACCCACCAAATACCTTTGAAGGTGTGGAGGCTTGGTTGAGGTCCTCAGCAGTCAGCAAAGAACTGAAGCCTCTTGTTCTCCTAATCTTCCAAGCGACAATTTATTTTCTATGGAAAGAGCGAAATTCCAGATTGCATACTTCATCAAGCAAACCATCTCAAGTTGTTATAAAGGAAATCCAACTTCAAATAAGGGCAAGACTTCTGGGTTTGGACAGAGAGAGATGGTCCACTACCCATTCAGTTACCACAGCAGCATCGACACACATAAGAACAACAACATATCTATCTCTTTGGTTTGAAAACTTCCAGCTTCACTAGTCAGATCCTTCATCATATTGTCTGCTTTACAGGGGTTGTTTGCTCTTCTTTCTTGTATCTTTCTTTCATGTTCTTCCACTTTTATTTTATTTTTTTTATGTTGTAAAGGTACTCTGGAAAAAAAGGAACATGAATGAATAAGTATTTAAAAAAAAAAAACCAGTGCAAGTAAACAAAAACTTGAACAAGTCGAGTAGAGCTAGATTCTGTTATTTTTCTAAACAACCATAAAACTCAAACTGAAAAGTCAAATAGGCCATCTTATGCATCTCTAAATTAAATATAAGGTTACTTGAAATGAGATAACTGGGTTTGCAGCTATCGATTTGGGCTAGGCCATTTAATATAATGCCCAAAACTAAAAATCATTTTTGAATCTTATATACCCAGCAATAGCAAAGCATATTGATAACATATATGTACATATGCATGTGTGTCCGATGTACATGATGACCCTACGAGAAATAATACCATGAGCAAATTTAAGTGATAACGATGAAAAATCATTATAATTAATAATGGGTCCCCCTAAATAACTATTTTTCTATCTTATATATTAAAACAGAAGTCACAACTTTGATTCATATGTGTTTTTTTTTTTAAAATGGACCTAAAGGACATATTCCTAAAAAGTCATGTTACATTTAATCTCTAATCTTATCATTTAAATTTTGGTCATATCAAAAATTTTTATTGGACTATCAATAATTGGATTTAAACAATAGATGATCAATTTATAGATAGTATAAATTAAATAGATATAATTTAATATTGTAATACTATACATCCACATGTTAACTATTTAAATATTTGTCGATGTTAACTTTTAAAATTATAAAGATTTTTTTTTAAATAAAAAAAATCATATTATCTAACAATGATTAATCTTTACTATCTTAAACCAATGAAAACAAATTTTAAACTATATAGTTTATTTTAAAATTTAAACAAAAACTAAATGTTTAATTATTTACTCGATAATATAAATCTATCAAGCGAAAAATATATTTTTTTTATAAAAATTTCTAAATTTGTGATATGTTACAATATTTTTGAATATGACAATAAAATAATATTTTACTAATCTTTATAAATATAGTTACGATTTTAATAATGAAATAATAATCCGAAAATATATATATAGAAGAAGATACAAATAGGTGTTCAAAATAAAAAAAAGAAGATACAAATACATGTGAAAGTTTGAAATAATCTATTCAATAAAAAATATACCGTAAACTCATTATGTTTTAAAAATTGATAGACATACATATATATTATAATATATACCAATTTAAAATTAAAAACAAAATATTTATATAAAAATAAATGAAAACAAAAATCTGCGCGGTTGCACGGATCGAGATCTAATTGTAGTTTAAGTTCTTAGTTTGGGTCAAGCCAAGCAAGGTTACGGTAAAATCAAAATATGTCAGTGATTCCGATTATTATAGTTGACATCGACCTGGGTGATAGCGATGGACGGTAACGAACTTGGCATAACAAATGAGGTTGGACAATATAACTTAACCTTTTTACAAACATTGATTAATCTTTTTTTGTGTAAGGGTTTAACATTGATTAATCATAATTAAAAATTTAAGTACTTTTTAACGATTTATATATAAAATAAAATATACCTAAGGATTAGATTAGCCTTTTTTGTTGACAAAAAAATATAAAAGGAAATAAAACAACCAATCACCACTGTGGTTATTTGCTGTAATAATATAAAAGGAAATAAAACAACCAATCACCACTGTGGTTATTTGCTGTATCACTGTTTTTATAAAAAGTAAAGTGGTTTGCTTAAGAACTTCATAAACAATTTTTCTTTTTAGTGATTCGTATGGTTTGTTTCAAGTGTTTTATTGCTCAAATGTAAGCATCTCTCACTCGATTTTGGTTGGTCTTATTTATAAGTTAGATATGTTTTTCTTAGGAGGTAATTGGCACAAGAATTCTTAATAAAGTTATTTTGAGATTCTATTGTTACTGGTATATGAATATTTAAAATTCTTTTGTAAAGTATATTGTAATTGTTATTCTCTCTCTCTCATGATGAAATTATTTGCTATCTGTGAGTGATTAATGATAATGATGGATCCTGTTTTAGGTAAATTTGGGTTCTTCTTAACCTATATTATTCTCGTATATATTTACATTGAAACTTGCAAGGATGGTTCACCAAATAATAATTAGTTGACAAGGCATTTTGTCTACTAATTTAGATATTTAAGTATTTTTGATGTTTTGAATATTATTTACCTATTTTAGATATTTAATTTTGACTCTTTGTATATATTTTTGAATATGTTGAACAACTTTAAAAATATCTCATATATTATGGATATTTTTTTTAGATATTAAATCTAAAAATAAGTATATAAATCAGATTCAAATCTATTTGGATACCAAAATATTTTAGTTTGGGTCTGATACGGATCTGGTTTTGTAAATACCAAAATTTTAAACATGTTCATATATTTAACCAGTTTCTGTTCGGGTTCGGTGCTACTTCTCTCCAGCTCATAAGGACATACTCGTTGTTGTTCCTCCAATGGTCCCGAACACATTCCTTCTTAATCTCTGAAAACTTTTGTAAATTGTTTCACAATAACAGTTCCATTAGAGAAGACATTCAAGATAAATGTTATGTGTGAGCGAATGCGTTTGAGTTGAGACAATGAATCAAAATAGTTAATTGCTTGAATCTCAAGGAATTTAATGTCAAGTACTTTACCATGGACGTGGAATACTTACCCTCTTATTCTTGACCAATCTGAAGAAGCTCAAGGACTTTAATGTCAAGATGATAAATATTTTAATGTTTTTAAAGACCCTTCATATCTAGTGTTGAACAAAAACTCCCTTATTTGCAGTTTCAAAGACAAAATTAAGAGAGAAATTAGTGGATGTATTGTTTGTACAATGATCAATCCTTCTATGAAACTAAATTCAACTCATTGCCATTTAATTCTTCAATAAATCAACATTCATGTCAAACATTATATAAACTCCATTGCTACTGATCTTAAAAAAATGTGTAAAGGGGAAAATTACGGAGTGTACTCACCTCACACTAGCTGCACTTTCGGATTGTAATCTAGAAAGCTTCGAGCACGTGCTTCCAACCATTATCAGGGTCGGCTTAGGGCATGGGGCAAGGAGGCGTGGGCCCCAGGGCCCAAACATTTTTTAACAAAAATAGTATGAAAGAGGGGTCCAATTTTTATAAAAATAAATAGGCATAAGGGCCCAAAATTTTTAAATTGTCTATATATACATGTAAAAAAAACCTAATTTTTTTTGTCCAAGGGCCCACTAATATCTTGAACCGGCCTTGACCATTATTAATCATTCATTGTTCATGTGTGTATCTTGTTCACATTCATGAATTAGGATTATAATATCATAAATGAAGAAGAGAACCAGTCCCAAAATACAGGGTCAGATTCAGTCGCTTACCATAATCTTGCCATGGTGGATGTCCAAGAGGAGGAGCCGCTGCGGAAAGATTCAGTGAATAAATCCACAACTTTCCGGTATTCTCCGCCGTAATCCTCACATGAGAGCTTTCCACCTCTCATGGTTTCAGTTTTTATGTTGCTTCGTTTCCTCTTTCGCTGCTCCACTTCTCCGTTTTTGGCTCGGTCTTCGCTCGTCTTGGCATAAACACATCCTACAATCTATTTGGCCACATCTCGCCTCCACCGCATTAACATTTCCACCGCTCTTGCAGTCTATCTCACCTGAGAGCTAGCCATTTTTCAATAGATTGATAGGATGATTTCGAGAGTAGGGATGCTAACCTTTTTAAACTCGAAGTTCCACCGCTTTTCAAGAGTAATTTTGAATTTAAGGTAGATCGTAGATGATGATTCAAGAATGACATTAATAGGATGAATCTATAATTGATGGATTTTTGAATCGTTAGGAAGAAGATAAAACAACTTGATCGAAAACCCTAGAGAGTCGTCTGATATCGCAACGACTCGGAAGAAACAAGATCAAACAATAGAATTAAAAACGACACGTTTCGAGCATAACCACTTACTCTCTAAAATTGGGCTTTATGAAGCAAAATGAAGGCCAAAAATGTAGACAAAGCCCAAACGAAATGTACACCAAAATAAATGAAATGATGCGGTTTGCTTAACGGGACACGTGTCAACTTATGGCTTCGACTTTCTGACATGTCCGCTTACGTGGCGCGCCCATGAGAGAGCAAACCTTACTTTATATAAATAGATATATATAAATAGATAGATATAAGTAATCTATAACATCAAATACAATATTGATCATGTACTCAACATTTTTAAGATCACTTATAGTCCATAGTATAGATGGTTCTGGTCTTTGTTTTACTTATATATATACTTATCTTGTAATATTTTATACTTCCATGCAAAACTAAAAAGCATGTTAATGTGTTCTTAAATTTAGATATTTCAAGTAAACATTATAAAAACGTATATTGGTTTCATGACTCGAACTATAAGAAATGGAATGATATTTTACTTTAAAACTTATGAAACATAACATAAAACTATATTTTTTATTTTTCAACTATTTTTAATTGGCACATTTAATATTCAAATATTAGTTACGTAAAATTATTCCTAAATTTATCGTCGTTGCTGACTGTGAAAAATTGAAATTAATATAATCAATATATACTTAAAAATAGACGAAATCATTATTTTCATTTATAATAATCAATAATTAATTCATGAATAATTTTGCTTCATGAATACTTAAATATTGAATATACCAATAACAATTGATTGGAGAATAAAACATTCATTTTCCCATCATTTGAACCGTCCTCGAACAATAGGAGTCCATTGGTGACAAAATCTCATTCAAGAAAACAATTTTTTTCAGTGTTTCAAAAAAAAAAAAACATTTTTCTCATATTTCACACCATTTCCGTGAATACATGGATTGATTACATATTAGAAAATTAACCTTATTATAAATTTGTCCTATTATATATGTATATTACGTATGCGGTATATGCCTTAATAACGATCACGTTATTCGCTACTCACGCTGATTAAATATTAGAAAACTATATTAGCCTACCATATATATATATATATTTAAACGGTCTGCATACGTAGAAAGGAATCAAGTTGAGTTCACTTTACAGAGCCATACGTAGTGGAAATACAACTGAATCCAGCTCATTTGTAACCACTGCTTTTAATTCATTTCCTCTCGTTTTATCTATTTTTATCCCCTTATAAATAAAAAGGGAACTAATAATTCGAATACATCTAAGCAAAAAGTAAAATGAACATAACTTAATCAATACAAAAAGAAGAAACAAAGACATGCGAAAAATGGGGATGAGTTTGGTGTTTCAGACAAAAAAAACAAACTGCCAGTAAGATTATCCATTCTCCTATTAGTGTTTCACTGTTTTGCTATACTTAAACAAAACATCTCCATAACTAAAATGTGATCGCTTTCTCCTAAATGTGTATATAAATTTTAATGGCTATTTATTTATAAAAGTATCCATATATACACAAATTCATAATAAAAATGCAAAAATATGATCTTACAATTGTAAAGAACAAACCTTGCTCTGCGCCAACAAGATCAGAAACGATTTGTAGAACCGATGCGGCTTGGAACAAACAATCAAAGCAAGCCGGTCTCGCCTGGATATTCACAGGAGAAGGAATCAACTCCAAGCTGGAAGGATCAAGTACGCAAGCGTTCGTCAACTCCCCCGATAGCCGAAGCTCTCGCGATGCGACTCGCCCTCATCAAGGCAGCGACCCCAAAGATCTTTTTTCTCATCAGGATGTCCTCCGATAATCATAAAAGCAATTAACAATGACATGCAGGTGAAAGAAATTCATAGAATCGTTTGTGATATCTAGGCAATCTGCTCTGTGTTCATAGTTCTCATGATTTCAACAAAAATGCCGACGCGTTAGCTAAGCTCTCTCTTAGATCTGCTTCTGTATTTGACCCTTCAATGAGCTGATTTGGGCCCGAGGCTTTTCTTTAGTATAAAATTATTAATATTATGAGTTGTGTACAAAAAAAAGTTTGGGAAAATTTTTTAACTGTACTTTTGTAAGAAGCAGTTTAATTGTGTATTTTATTGTAATAAGTTTTAGGGTAAAGTATGTAATCTTCTTAGTTCAGGGACATGAATCGATTGTTATATCCACTTCCGCAGTTGATGAGATTCGAATATGACACTTTTACCTTTGAGAAGAAGGCTTTACTAATAGAGATAGTATTTTTTTTTTTTTAATAGAGATAGTAGTTTCGATTATTTTAACTGTATTTTTCTGATAATTAACTGGGAAACATGATTATATAAAACTATAAAATAACTTTTATATACGTTATCTTGAGCCCGTCAATAAAACTTAAAATCATTATCTAGTTTTAGTAAGTTCATCGTTAAGGTTGTAAAAGCGTACGTAGTAACGTATAGTCAAAACTGGCAAGTGAAAAAAAAGACACATCTAATCTATATCAGATAATCAGAAAGAAATACGTAACGGCAGGGAAAAAAATTAAAATCAGTGGTAGTCCAAGAACATATTTACGTGAAAGATAGATACATTACTTATTAGGCACCGAAAATATTCCAATACCATTAAATAAGGTAGGTCATAAGCTAACTAAACCATGTCTCTACTTGCTTTTTCTCATAAATGCATTGATATCCGCCTAATAACCATATAGAACTCAGACATTTATCTAACTCCACGTCTAATTTAATACCGTAACTTGAAGTTACATCAAAACTTCCACATAGGCCTGAAACTTTTATTCCAGATCCAGATTCGATTCGGATCCGATCCGAAAATCCGGATATTCGGAGAGGCTGAATCTGGATCTGGATAATAAAACGTTGGATCTGTTAAAACCGGATCCGGATCCGGATCCGGATATTTTAATTTTTTAGTCCGGATATCCGGATTCGTAAGTTTTATTAATAACTATTTGAAAAATAGTAATACCTATATATAAAATTAATTTTATAATAATATATATAAATTTTATGTAAATTTTGTAATATTATACCTAGAAATAATTAATAACATTATATATTTTTTTATTTTTAAATTATTGATAATATTTTATATATTGATATTATTTTTTATTTATTTTAAGGATCTAAATCTGGATCCGGATATTACAATTTTTAGAAGGATATCCGATATCCGGATATCCGAGAATTCTGAATCCGGATAAAAATAGTAAAATTATAGATCTACCGGATAAGAATTCAGATATAGATATTTTAAAATTGCACGGATATCTGATCTGTACCAGTCCTACTTCCACATGCAATATTAATCACACCACCCCCGTTTCTACCTCAAATCCGTCAATAAAACTGATAAAATGTAATGTTTCAACATTTATATATTAAAATGGAAATGATGTATCATAATAAATACAGACGGTGAACAATGACGTGTCAGTTATTGGGTTACAAACTAGTTGCATGATTAGATGAGATATGTCAACATTAGGGGGTAAAAAGGTAAATTAACAGTCATCACCGATTTATCCAGCGGCGGTGAGAAGCTAATATGGGCCCACGTGGGCTCATGCTACCCGAATATTATCCCTATCGTCTATATCTGCAGCTGTTCTTGTTGATTACCTTAATTATTTTAAATTTTAATTAGAATTTAAACGAAAAGCACCCATTGTGATGTCAATCATTTTAAACACTAATGTAATTATATCCTTAGGCTTTTCCAATCTCCACAGCTCACAATCTCCAACTATTGTTATTATTTCATATGGAATCATCAGCTTGATTATTTATTTAGGGTGCAACTAAGATGTACTTCTTAGAATAAATTTTTTAAAATACTTAATTTTTTTGCATTCCAAAAATTATTCACCAGTTACAATAAAAAAATGAAAAAGTATTTCATTTCATTCAATAATATTCTATATTTTTCTAGAAGAAAATAATTTTGATTTGCAAAATCATTCCAAATTGAAAATATTTTGGAATAACTGGAATATTGATTTCATTCCATTAAATTTCATATATAATAATTTTTGTCATTTCATATATTTCTTTAATTTGTCACCAGTTACACTTTTATTGTTTATTGCACTATATTATACTCTCTCCGTTTTTTTAATATAAATCGTTTTAGAATTGTGCACATAGATTAAAAAATCATTAATTTTTTATATTTTCTAAACAAAAACGTCATTAATTATTTATCTAACCACAAATCAACCAATAATAAAATAGAGTGTATATTATCATTAGTCATATAACATTAAGCGTTAATAAATTTTACATAAAAAACCAAAAACGTCATATAATTTTGAATATAAAAACTTATCTAAAACGACTTATATTAAAAACAGAGAGAGTATACTTTACATAGTATACAAATATGCAATTCCCAGTAATAATTTTATTTAGGTGTGATGGAAAAAATTCTAAGTGATTTAAAGACTTCGATTATATATCCACGTTCGAATTTTTTTTAATAATTTATATTATAATAGTTGAGTTTTTGTTCACTACTCAGCGTGTCACGTCAGCGTTTTGCAGACTCCACTTTAAAAAATGATGAAAGAGTGTCGAGTCCATGACTCGAACCCGGATTATTGAAATAAATACCAATATTTATACCACTAAGCTAAATGATACTTTGTATATTGGTAGCCGGACTAATATATATTTATGAAGGACGAAAGCCCTTACTTCTTCGGCTTCCTCTGAGAATCGGGCCTACAAGTGTATTATGGGTTTTATTTTTAAATGGAATTCATCACGTTATATGAAAAAAACTCAAGTTTGTAACAATTATAGTTTTCCCATATTATAAACTGTTTTCGTTTAACATGAGTTTGAGTTATTTTCATCATTGTCTCAAACAAGCCTGAGTTACAGAGTTGCGCCGTGTATCTGTTTGTAATCTATTTTTTCACCGGTGAACTCTTCATGTCCACATCTTAAATCGATTGATCATAAATGTTCGTGATTTGTAGCCCCTCTGTAAACCCTATATATATATATATATGATTCTCATCTTTGATGAACCCTATCTGCATCTCCACAAAACTCATTGATTTCTCTTATCTTTAACCATCTTCTAGAAAATATTTAAACTCGCAGATGTGGTTGGGCAAATCCGTTTTGTCCAGCGCTCTGACCTCACCAAAGAAGCAACTCGAGTCGTTATCAGTCTCCTCATTGATCCGTATGAAACAATCAACACATGATCCCCTTTATATTACTGTCTTTGTGCTAATATCAATAATCAAAAATATTTCCTACCCAAGATTTGTGGTCGTCTATTTATCTTCTTTACTTATCAATCTAATTTTACACAAATCTTTATTTTACAGCTTAAAAAAGACCACAATAACCCAAACAATCAAAACACCAAAAACTAGTATCCCAAAAAAGACGAATCATGAATGATCACCTCTCTTTTTGTCTAATCTTACAAATAAACTTCGAAACAAATATATACCAAACCAATCAACTCAACTAAAACTCAAGGACACATACATTGAGCCAGCTAAACAAATACAAACTACACGACCAGCTATTTAACAATTTATAAACTTACTTTTGCAGATGCTTACGAAGAAGACGAAGACGACAACCAAGATCAATAAAATTACCTAAACAAAAAAGCAGAGCAAGTTACAAACTCTGATAAATACAACTACTAATGATTTTTGTTTACATATTACCCCATAAAATAAAAGAGAAACAAACACAGACACACCAGGAGATACAAGAGACAATCCCAACAGATACAAAGGCAGCAACAACATCTCCACTTGCTCACTCCTCTTGTCTTATGAAAATAGCTTACATGCTCAATGTCAACAGACCAATGTTATTGTCTTCTTATAAGAAATACATATATTCATTTAAAACTCTTTAAGGCTCAAATACTAATTGTCACTCATTTTATAGTTATTTGTACAAGTCTTCATTTATTTGTTTTAAAGGTCGGGTAAAAGCAACAAGTTTAAAAATAAAATAAAAAACATACAACCAACATAATAAGAATTAAAAAAATTATTACTTAATACACACAACTTACACAACTAAACTGGAGAAAAAATATCCAGAAACAAAAAGTACTCTCAACAACCTTAATATAATTTATGTAAGCTCAACAGTACAAGTAACAAATTAAAAAGACAAACAAACAATAAGTTTCAGTGACACAAAAAGCAACATCACGAACTATATAAATCACATTACTAACACAGTTTAGTCTTTCATGAGTGGAGAACAATGCATACACAGTTCATCATCACAACTCTAACCCTATAACAATAAAAAATTTGAAAAACAATGATCAACCCAAAATCCAAAACCCAAAATTCACAGATACAATAATCCTAACAAATATTGAGATGAAACAAGAATTCCGTTCGCAATTCCGCGCAAGCGCGGAGGCAATGCTCCTAGTTATATGTAAAAGTATATGGATTGACGATAATGAATGAGCAATTGTATCTTGTATCGGAACGTAATTTTAGAGTTTATAGAATTCAGTTCTAGCAGTTCATTATTGATATCAAATTATTCAGTCTAATTAGGGTTTTGATTTTTAACCAGTTTTGGTACCACAACCGATGGCAAGTTTCTGGAATTTCATTGCCTAAAAAGCTGATAAACCAATCACTAATCAGATGTTACACCTACTGAGATAAAATATACATAAAACTTTAATTTATATGAAATTATTTTTAGCTACCAAAATTTTCTTATAAGCAATGAGAAGATTCCCAAATTTAAAAAGACAGAAAGAAAGTGAAAAGGTTTCCCTTTAAAGTCCCACTCCTCCTTTTGTGATATAGAGAAAAACTAATTATGCAAAATATATCACGTACAAAAATGTATTATATTTATAAGATCTTGATATATGGTCCATCCCACCCAATTAAAAAGATAAAATCACGATAGACGAAAAAAACAGAAAATTCAACCACAACCTTCTCTTCTCGTCAAACTCTCATAAACTCTCTCTGAGACATCCGGATTCGAATCTTTAGTGTGTCTGGAAACTCTTCAGGACTGTTAGATAGCTCCGGCAGTGGCGACATGGGCGGTTCAGGCGAGGATGAGAAAGATATGAAAATGGAGGAAATCGGAGAAGTAGGCGGAGGAGGAGGAAACCGGTGGCCAAGACCGGAAACTCTAGCTCTCTTGAGAATACGTTCGGAAATGGATAAAGCCTTTCGTGACTCCACTCTCAAAGCTCCCTTGTGGGAAGAAATCTCCAGGTTTTTTTGTTATATATATTCTGATACATGCATATATATTCATACTGGAAAATGAAATGAAATTTTACGATCTTGTTGTATATACGTTTACACATTTTGCACATGCCTATATTGTCATACTTTCAATAATTTTATTTGAATGATCCTATACAGCTAGTTATATGTTTGTATATATCTTAAAATCTACTTACAAACTACATTTAATTATGTAAAAAACTAGATAAATCTAATCGCAAATTTACATTTAAATATGTAATAAACTAGATACATGATGCATTAATATTTCATACTGAAAAAACATAAACAGAAATTTTATGATCGTTTATATACCTAAACATTTTTGGATATATCTATATTATCATATTTTCGGTATTTTCATTTGAAAATTCCTATATGTTTATATGTATCTAAAAGTATAATTATAAATTTACATTTAACTATCTAGGAAAAATATATTTTTGTGATGTTTCTTACGGTGTTTATTGTTTGATAAATAATTAGGAAAATGATGGAGTTTGGTTACAAAAGAAGTGCAAAGAAATGCAAGGAGAAGTTCGAGAACGTGTACAAGTACCACAAACGTACCAAAGAAGGTCGTACCGGAAAATCCGAAGGCAAAACTTACCGGTTTTTCGAAGAGTTACAAGCTTTGGAGGCTCTCAATTCCTATCCACCCGAACCCGAGTCACAACCCTTAAAATCTTCTACAGCCACCACGACCGTGACAACAACCACTTCTTTGATACCGTTGAACCATCATCAGGTTAGTGTGAAACCAATCGCCACAAAACCTACCTTCCAAGCCAAGCAACCGTCTCCTACAACACCTTTCCCTATATATAGCAACAACCATGCAACTACTATTGATACTGGTTTTAGACCAACTTCAAATGACTTGATAAACAATGTCTCATCGCTGAACCTTTTCTCGAGCTCAACTTCTTCATCTACTGCATCTGATGAGGAAGAAGATCATCATCATCAGGACAAGAGATCGAGAAAGAAGAGAAAATATTGGAAAAGATTGTTTACGAAGTTAACTAAAGAATTGATGGCGAAACAAGAGAAGGTGCAAAAGAGGTTCTTGGAAATTTTTGAGAATCAAGAAAGAGAGAGAATCTCAAGAGAAGAAGCTTGGAGGGTCCAAGAGGTAGCGAGAATCAATAGAGAACACAAAACACTAGTCCATGAGAGGTCTAATGCCGTGGCTAAAGACGCTGCAATCATATCCTTCTTACACAAAATCTCAGGAGGACAACAACAACAACCACGACAGAAACATAAAGTACCACAAAGGAAACAATATCACAGTGAACATTCAATAACATTTGAGAGTAAAGAGCCAAGGCCGGTTCTATTCGATAGCAACCATTCACTATCTCCTAGTTCTTCAAGATGGCCTAAAACCGAGGTCGAGGTCTTAATACGGATAAGGAAAAATCTTGAAGCTAACTATCAAGAAAATGGTACTAGAGGGCCATTATGGGAAGAGATCTCTGGAGGGATGAGAAGATTGGGATACAATAGAAGCGCTAAAAGATGCAAAGAGAAGTGGGAAAACATAAACAAGTACTTCAAGAAAGTCAAAGAGAGCAACAAGAAACGACCTCTTGATTCTAAGACGTGCCCTTATTTTAACCAGCTCGAAGCTTTGTACAATGAAAGGAACAAAAGTGGGGCATTGTCAATATTACCTTTAATGTTGACTCCGCAGCTTCTCCCACAAGAAACGCAGACTGAGCTTAAAACTGATCAGGGGGACAAAGGTGAAGAAGGAGAGAGTGAAGAAGATGATTACGAAAATGAAGATGAAGAAGGAGACAATGAGACAAGTGAGTTCGAGATTGTGTTGAACAAATCATCACCTATGGACATTAACAATAATATTTTCACCTAAATGTTTTTTGTATTCCTCTATATAAACTTATCTATTAAACTACGCAATGGGGTGAAAAAGAACATATACAACAAATGTAAGTAAATGGATTTGATTTTTAGAGTTCCTTTTCGTGGTGTTTTATAAAATAATTAAATTTCTAGATATATATATTACTATGCGTATATCTAATTATAGAACCACAAGGTTCAATGGGATCAACCGATGAAATTTGAATTAAAAATTAGCTCAATTGGTGGGGAGAAGCCAATGGTTAATCAAGCATCCATCTATATCCATGGGTACCGACACACCTAGTAAAAAATTGGACCTACGAATTGATACTGGGTCGTCGCTTTCATCATTTTTTTTTCCTTCGAATATTATTGCAAATTGTGAAATGTTCGTATTCATATTCCCATTATAAATTTACCTAAAATAATCTAATCATAAGTACCGTCCGTGTGGTGGATGGCATTTGTGCGTTTCTTTCTGTAATTTGTGCCTACGCACCACGAGGTGGACCAAACAAAAACACATCATATTCGAATTTGTACAGTATAATTTTTTTTCTTTTAATGAAAAGACTACATTGTCCTTGTAACATTTCAGTAGACATGTGAATTCAGTTAATAATATTTCCCACTCAAATGATATATTCAAAAAAGAACAAAAAGGAAAATAACGAATAAAGAAAATTACACAAAATAGTATATTTGAAGTTCATAAGGTGCATAAATTTCTCATTTAGTATATTGGATTCTAAAAATTTCATTGAAATGAGCTGCAATTTTATTTGGATTCTAATAATTAGACTAAATTTAAATAAGTTTATTATTTACATATAGTTTAATTTTTATCTTGTATTTGAAAATACTACATATATATTTTTAAAATTGGTCTCTAATTTTTTTAACCCATATTAAAAAGATAAATACATACTTATCTTTTTAGAACAAAAAACATTAATAACAAGCAGTCATATTAATTCAAATTCATCAAAGTACATATGTAATTATTCTGTAAAATTAATATTGGGTCGCATAAAATAAACTGATTTTTTCCAAATAATATTCTATACTATTTAGCTTAATATTTTTTATTTTCTCCTTTAATTTTTGTGTATCAAAATTTGATGATTAGTGATATTACAAAGGGTTACAAAAGTATATATTATTGAAAATAGTGATAGTAAAACTTTGCAACTGTAGAAAAGTATAGATTAAAGATGCTTCATGACATAATATAGTTTTAGACAATAGACTTTTGTTTCTCAATCGGTCAATCCTCAGCGCCATGAATCTTCTGCTCAAAATTTATAATGCATGCCCCCTCCCTACACGGCTACACCCCACGAAATGTTGAATCTTTTCCGTGTCAAAACAAATATAAAAGCTAAATTTGATATTATATTATATACAAACTAATTTTTCAAAAATCTATTTATGGCAAAATATAATCACTTTCTTTTTTACTTTCTTTAATATGTCGCTTCTTTTAGGTTAATTAAAGCAAATATTCCTGTAACATCTTTAATCGAAAATGGGATTACAAGATATTTGAATTTATTATTGGTGTGTATGGGATAATAGATAGACGGAGGTTGATTCTATTTCACTTCTAGTTTGAATCCCAATAAAAAGGGTTTAAACTATGATTCAAATTTAAAACAAAGACTAGGGAGAGATCAAAGCTAGAAGCCCAACTTCTTTTGAAATAATCGAAAAATCTGTATTTTTTGTAATATTCATTCCGCTTCAAAATATTTATATTTTAGGAAAATTGTTTCAAAAAGATTCATTTTTATATTTTCAGTGTATTTTTATTAAGCAATAATCACACTTATTTTTTTTATATTTTAGAAAAATTGTTTCAAAAAGATTCATTTTTATTTTTTCAGTTTATTTTTATTAAGTAATAATTGTAATTGTAATTTTTTTTAAAAAAATTAAGTGTGATTATTGAATTTATATTAGATAAATATTATAGGTAATAGTTACTCACAAAAACAATATATTTATAATCAAAATAATAAAATTTATTTTTAAATATTTGAAAATTTTAAAATATGAATAATTTTTAAAACATATAGAATATTAAAGAACTCATCAATTTCAAAGGATTCAATGAAAATATGCTCCAAAATATGTATACCTAGTTTCCATCATTTTCCCCCTTGTACAGTCTATAAGTTTATTTTTAAAAGTGTACTTTTATGTATGAATATACATATTGTTATAAGTAAGACGAGAAAATAAACAATTGATGTATATTATTTCATGAATAATGAATTCTTTATATAAAGATACGACATAATAGAAAATTTTAGTTTGAAACTATATTGAACTTGAAAAATAAATAAACTTTGATAAATAAGTAAATTTAGGATTTTACATATAGGATATAACATAATATTTATAATATATATTCAATATTCGGGTCGTCATCATCGTTGTAGCCCCTCAAAAAGAGACATAGAAATAGAAATTATGGTGATGTTTGGTGACTACTGTAGCTAGCTGCTGTCCACTCTTTTTTTTTTGTCAGCAGCGTAGATAGATTCACGTAGTCTCTGCAAATCAAACTGGTAGCTCCGCATCCATATGGACTACAAACGACCTTTGTTTTCTTGCACTACATGCTAGACTGTCTGTCCTTAAATTTTGCGTACGTAGTAAATGAATGAGCTCTGAACTGTTGATACTTCTCTTCAAGGTCTTGATATCTTCCAAATAACTTGCAAAGCCTGATCATTCTTCTGGTTCTGAAACCATCTTCACCAACTGAGAACAATCCATTGCAAATGTAACTGTATGCATTTCATTGCCCAAATAAGAAACTCTATCTCCGAATGAAATGGTGACTGACTCGCCTTTGTATTCCTCGCTCCCATTAAACCATCAAAACCTTCTACTGTGATATATCGCCTTTGTCCCGAATAGTTATCTTGATTTTTCCAAGATCCATCCATAAAACACCATCTACCTGGGATAGCCGAAACTATTACTTCTCCTGATAACCGAGCTTGTCGGTTCCATGTGTAAGGGAAATTTGTGCTTCAACCCAAAGTAGTGACTCTCACTACAAGAAAACACAAGTTTAGCGAGGAAACTTAACGAAAAAAACTAATCCTCGTAAATTTACATCGACTTTACGAGAAACTTACGAGGAAATATAAAATCAACGTTATTTCCTCGTAAAATAACGACGAAATCATTTTGTCGTAAAGTCGATGTAATGTCACGTGGCTTTTACGAGGAAATACGCTTTCTTCGTAAACTCGACGTAAATGTAGCGTGTACTTTACGGGGAAATATTTTACGTCTACTTAGCGAAGAAATTTTGAATCCACCAACTTTGTAGTTGTAACACGTTTTTCTTTCGGCAACCTAACTAAATTTCCTCGTAAATTCCTAGCAAAATTACAACTACCAGATTCAAAAATTTCCTATAAATATGGACGTTTGAACATCATTTTAAACACACCAACAAGAAAAAAAAAACGTGAAAGAAAAAAAAATGTCGGGCTCCGAGAATATTTTCGAGTTGCGGAGGTGGATGTATATGCATAGAGATGCTAATGGGAGAGTGACGAAAGAATACCTTGCGGGGCTGGAAACATTTATGCACCAAGCAGATTCCACACCGCTCGCCCAAGAAAACGGTAAGATGTTTTGTCCTTGTCGGAAATGCAACAATTCAAAATTGGCAAATCGTGAAAATGTTTGGAAACATTTAATAAATAGAGGTTTCACGCCAAATTACTATATCTGGTTTCAACATGGAGAAGGTTATAATTATGATCAAAATGAAGCTAGTAGTAGTAATAGCAATTTTCAGGAAGAACCGGTTGATCATCATTTGCATAATGAACATAGTTACCATCAGGAGGAGCAGATGGTAGATTATGATACGGTTCATGATATGGTAGCTGATGCATTCGTAGCTCATGATGAAGATGAAGAACCTAACATAGATGCAAAAAAGTTTTATGGAATTTTAAATGCGGCGAATCAGCCACTTTACAGTGGTTGTAAAGAAGGTCTCTCTAAATTTTCGTTGACTGCTAGAATGATGAATATTAAAACTGATCACAATCTACCTGAAAGTTGCATGAATGAATGGGCAGACTTGTTTAATGAGTATTTGCCGGAAGAAAATGTGTCTGCTGATTCTTATTATGAGATTCAGAAACTGGTTTATAGTCTTAGGTTGCCTTTAGAGATGATAGATGTTTGTATCGACAACTGCATGATCTACTGCATCGACACATGCCTTCAGACTTAATGCATGTGATTTGATGGATTTAATCATGAAAAACTATTTATATAATTTGATTTTGTGTAAGGTAATGGGAGTTTGTATTAGAAATAAGAGATTGAGATTATAAGTTAAGGAATTGTGGTTTTAGAATTTGGGGTTTGGAATGGAAAGAATAGATTGATGTTAAAGGGAAGATGGGTTTCGGGTTTGGAATATATGAAGTAGAAAATAAGGAAGATGGGGTTTGGGGTTTCGGATTTTAGGGATTTAAACATAATCCTCGTAATTTCCTCGTAAAATAACGAGGAAATAACGACGTAATTAAAATATAAAGAACGCGGGACTCGTTAATTCCACGTAATCCGAAATCGTCGTAAAGACCTCGTAACCGGAAAACACGGGCCTTGCTAATTCCTCGTAAAATAAAAACAACGGCCTTGCTATTTCCTCGTAAATGAACGACCAATTAGGGACTACCGTTGTAATATTTGAAAAAAAAAGAGAAGAAAGATACTGGAATCACAGGTGGGAAGAAACAAGGCGAGACCTACGTAAGTCTAGCCTTGTCTCCGCCCACATGTGTTCCAGTATCTTCTTCTCCTTTTTTTTCTTTCAAATCTTTCTAATTTGAGAAGCAAACTTGTGAGTAATTATCTCTAATTTGAGAAGCAAATTGGTGAGTTTATCTTTGATTTGAGAAGCAAACTGGTGAGTATTTATAGGAAATTTCCAAAGGGTTTATGACCAATTAGCTTCGTCTCATTCCTCGTAAATAAAAAAGCGGGCCTCGATAATTCCTCATAAATGAACGAGGACGTTACGAGGAAACCAAACACGAGCCTCGCGAGTTCCTCGTTAAAGGGAAGAAGGGTTTGGGGTTTCGAATATATGAAGTAGAAGATAAGGAAGATGGGGTTTGGGGTTTGGGATTTCGGATTTTATGGATTTAAACATAATCCTCGGAAGATGGGGTTTGGGGTTTTGGATTTTAGGGATTTAAACATAATCCTCGTAATTTCCTTGTAAAATAACAAGGAAATAACAACGAAATTAAAAAATAAAGAACGGTTAATTCCACGTAATCTGAAATCGTCGTAAAGACCTCGTAACCGGAAAACGCGGGGCTTGCTATTTCCTCGTAATTTAACGTGGGATTTACGAGGAAACAAAACGCGGGCCTTTGTAATTCCTCATAAATTTACGAGGACATTACGAGGATACCTAATCTCTTATATATACTCGTGAACGCTCGCACTTTCATTTCGTCTCAACTTCCTCTCTATTTCGTAGCAATGGTAACTCTCTCTAATTCCTCTCTAATTTGATTAGTTTAGGATAGATTAGGTGGTTAGTGTAGGAAATTTAGATAGGTTTACGGATTTTATGTTAATTAGTGTTGATTAGGTGGTTACTGTAGGGAATTTAGCTAGAATTATAGAAATTGTTAATTATAGAATTTGTTAATACTGTTGATGTTAACTTCAAAGATTAAATTTTTTTTGCAGGGCATTCGAAAGAACATGCTTACTTCCCATTACAGAGAGTTGTTCGGTGAGCCTGATAGTTGTTTAGACCCGCCTTTTTTGGCACCCGGTTCTTCTTCAGCTCCCGGTTCTTCGGGTCGGAGACTGTCCCTGAGACTCAGTCTTCTCAGAGAGTCTCTCGGTCACCTTCTTCTTGCACCAGCGGTTCCTCATGTGCATCCTCCGATGCCTCCTCCTGTGCCTCCTCCGATGGCTCCTCCGATGCCCCCCGAGATTCATCCCGATTTGATGGTGCATCCGAGTGCTCCTTACTTGCAGTACACTGTTGAGGACCTTCTCGATCAGCCAGGCAGAGAAGGTTTACAAGTCATAGACCCCGACCGACCGGACGGAACTTTGTGGTATGTTACATTAATTATTTTTTTTTAATTCTTTTAAAATTCATTTATAACATTAATAAATAATTTATACTTTAAATTTGTTTTTTCAGGTTTGGGGTTGACGGATGTCTTGCATCGGACGTAACCAACACGATCAAAGGTTACTTCTCCATGCCACATCCGAACTGACGCCGATCAACGTCAGAAAGACGTGGTTCAAAATTTACACTGTAAGTTACTATTAATTAATTATATATACTTTAATTTTTTCATGATTTATATATATTTAAAAAAAACTAATTATTAATTTAAAAATTTTTTTACAGCAAAAATATCATTGGTCCATGGGGGTCAATGAGAGGGTGAGGAAAGCGTTTTACGCGAAGGCGAAAGTTCGCATGTTTGACATGGTCTCCAACTGGAAGGGTGACTGGATCGAGAAGAGGTATGAGCGTGGCAAACCCGCTGAGCTCACCACGGATGTGTGGGATGGCCTCATCTGTTATTGGCAGGATTCTGACGCCATTAGAATTGCCCAGTCTTACTCTGCCTCCCGTAACATGGTAGATGAGCACGGCCACGGGCCGATGCTTCACTCTACTGGCCAAAAACCCCACGCCGGTGTCTGTTTGAAAATGGTAATTAAATATTTTATTTAATTATATTTTAATATATATATATATATATATATTCTAACTTTCTTTAATATTTTTTAGGCCAAAGAGACGGTACAACTCCCGTTTCTTTTGCAACTTTACGAGAGGACCCACAAGAACAAGGCGGACCAATTTCTAGATGGCAAGTCCGAGCAAATCTTCAACGACTTGGTTGCTCGGGTTGACGACCACCAGACCCACCTGAACCAGCAGTCCACCGACGGATTACCCGTCACCTTATCCACACTTGAAGTGGATAGAATTTACGAGGAGGTAAATTTTTTAAAATTTTAATTTTTTTTATTATTCATTTATTTTAATTTTAATTTTTTACTAACAATATTTATTTTTTGTTTTTAAGGTTGTCCCTAAGAAAAAGGGACGTACGTTAGGGATTGGTTCCGTCAATGATGTTCCGAGAACGACATCGTCTTATGGTCAGAGACGGGATGAGGAAGTCACTGAGCTGCGTAACGAGTTGGCCTCGACAAATGGTCATATGGGTGGAGTCGAGGGCTTCTTAGACGTTATAGCGGCCACAAATCCGGAATGAGAGTCCATGTTGAGGAACATGCGATAACAACATCCCATCCAGGCGAGTCATCTGGCACACATAACGAGGCGGATGTTGCGAGGAGGAGTGAGGAATTCTACCAGACGATGAACGAACCTTAGTTCTTTTTTTTCGGCTGTTGTATTATAAATTCAAAACTTATTTATATATAAAATATTTTCGTATTGATTTTTATTTTAAATTATAATTTTACTAATAAATTAAATAATTTTAATTATATTTTTAAATTCTGTAAAACAAAAAAAACGAAGTAAATTCGTAGCTAAATTACAACTTATTTATGGAAAGTTTACGAGAAATGACGAAGAAGGTTAAACGAGTATTTTACGAGGAAATACTTTAAAGGTATTTACGTGTATTTTACGAGGAAATACTTTCGAGATATTTATGTGTAATTTACGAGGTAACACCTTTCGAGGTATTTACGAGGATATAGCGACCTCCTTACCTGGAATGATTATGTGGTCTTTACGACGAAATGATGTACTTCGTCTTTACGACGAAATGTTTTCCTCGCTAAGTTACAACGAATTGGCGAGGAAATATGCGTTACGATGAACAAGTAACGACGAAACATGTTTCCTCGCTAATTCCTCGTAAAGCCTCTTTTACGACAAACTCGCGAAGAATACCGTCGTCGTTAATCTCACGTTTTCTTGTAGTATCTGTTTCTGCCAATTTAAGAGTATCTCTAGGATCATTATCCAAATTACTAAAGACTTTGTTGTTTCGCCCTTTCCATATGTACCATAAAATCCATGCAAATTGATGATCTTCCAAATCCGGAGAGACTCTCCAAAATAAATAATCTATATTTGTAAACAGTGATTGAGTAGGGAAGATATCTGGATTCGATGGAATTTGTGAGAGCGCCCAAACTTGGAACGCCGGCGGACTTTCAAAAAACACATGATTTATGGATTCTTTAGGGGCCCCACAACGTGCACAAATTGTACCCCCATGAAGACCTCTCGGTCTTAAGTTTTTCTTTACCGCAATACATCCTGATACCAATTGCCATAAGAAATGTTTCATTTTTGGAGGCCACCATACTTAACAGCAGAAAATCTTCAGTGGAGAGACCGAGGGACCATACTCTGGAAGCGTTCTCTCTCTGTCTGGATACACTCGTTCTACTTGATAACCATATATATTTAGGCTTTGAATATTTTTTCCGCTCTTCACCGCACCGCAGTTAACAGTAACAAAAATCTTTACATATACCATATATCTATATGTTTTTATATATCTGTTAGAACCGCACCGCACCGCACCGCAGTTGTACCACTTATCCCGCACCGGAGTCTTACTTCCACAGTTTATCTGTAGAGTTACGGCTGTGCTAATGTTTTAGAGAGTCAAGTTTCTAGGGCTTAATTTTGTGGGCTTTCTAAGATAAAAATATATTTATTTTTAATTTATTCAAATATTAGTTTGTAAACAATAAATATATGGTATTAAAAAGAGAGTGGCAATTGTTCCCAATTCAGTATGAAACGTGGTGGTTTTGGATTAATATGAAGATTATCTCCCTTGAGATTCAACTATTTCAAAACAAATATAGAGCTTTTATATGAAAAATCTTTGGTCATCCACACGCAAGATAGATTTGTCTTTGTTTACTTTGGATCCCTACTGGTGTATCTTTTTCTATATTTGTTTTGATAGTTCTCATTGTTTAGAATTCTTTGCCTAGAAGGTTTAATAATACAATCGACAAAAAAAAACAATAAAACCGTAGTTCTAAATATATATACATGCTGCCGTATAATGAATGAAACTCTCGTAGCCTTAAACATTTTCGTAACTATTGATTTATCATTATACCAAAAAAATAATTTTATAGATTCATGTTTTATGAAAAATTTAGAATTTTTAATTTATTCAGTAAATTTTATTTTGTTTTATTAAAATGTTGTTTATTATATGTATATAATACTAATTTATATCCAATATGTATGCCACTCATGCTTAAAAAAGCTACAACTAAAATCTCACAACCAAATGTTTACATCAATAAAATCTATAGTTATATAAAAAAATGTATAGCAATTAAAGCTACAACCTTTACCAATCGGACACATGTGCAAAAGAAGAAAATGAAAATTTCTAGGAAAATTGTTTGAGTTTATTTTCACAAAAATAATTTTTAATGAGGAAAATAACCAAAATAAGTTTTATTAAAATGTAAAAATACCTTAGAGTTAACTAATTTAGAATTAGGGTTTAGAGTTAAGGGGTAGAGTTTTGAAGATAGGTTTTAAATTTCAAAAAAAAAAAAAATTATTTAGTCATTTTTTGCTTGAAAGTTATTTTGTGATAAAAATTTGGGCAATTCTCCATAATGGCACTTTTGAAGTTTTTGTCACCAAAATAGCATCAGAAGGAGAAAGTCACAAAAATGACATTCATTAATTGGCAAAATGTCTTTGATACCCTTGTTTTAAAATTAATTAAACAAACAGAAAAAAAAAATCAGAACGGCCTCTCTCTCACGCGACGCGACGGCGATTCTTCTTCTCGATCTCTTCGACGCGACGTGACGGCGGCGACGCTCTCCGATTTCGTTTTATCATTTCCAGTGATCATCTCACGAAGATTCGACTCTCCAAGGTATGATTCCTCTTCTTAGGGTTTCCTATTTGGGGATTTCGATTTGTTGTTTGAATATTTGATGTTCCAAGTTCTTTTTGTTGATAACTTGTTCCGATTTGATATTGCTTCAAAGCTGAATGGTGTGTGTTGTTCTTCGTTTTGTTATAGTTCTCTTGTTAATCTAAATTTTTTAGAATTTCATAGTTAAGAACACGCACAACAATTGTAGCTTTTTCTTATGCTTTAATCGTTATTATCAATGGTTTATGAAGAAAAAGTACAATTTTACTTTGTGCTTTAATGGTATGTTGTAGATTCAAGCTTCTTTGTGAGTGATCTCGTTGTCTACTGCTTCTTGCTTGTTTATAGGCTTGGTGAAATCCGAGAGTTCACGAGTGTGTGTTTTTAGTTCGTGTTGCTTTTGAATTTGGGTCTGAGGTCTGAGGTATTGATAGAGTTATACATATTTAGGATTGCCTTCTTAATTTTTCTTGTTTTACTATCAAAAATGACTTATATCCTTCCTAGATCGTGTCGCTTTTGAATTTGGGACTGAGGTATTGATAGAGTTGCATTGATAATGGATAGGATTGTGAAAGTATGTGTGTGTGTGTTTCTTTTTCTCAATTCAGGAAGGGTATGTATTGTTTCAGGAAAGCCTTCCAGAAAAGTTTGAAATTTTTTTTTCCCCTTGTTTACGCAGGATAGAAACAAATGGGAGATTCATTACCTCTCACACTAACTCTACCTGAGCTCAAGTACCCTATTGGTTCAGAGCCAAAGGAAAAAAAGGTGTCAATAAACCAACATTCAACCTCGATGTATATCTCCATTGTTGAGAGTATTCTAACAGCAGATGAGATTGAGAGAGTACGAGGGTTTTTGGGACCTGTAATGAGGCTCAGTGGGAGGAGTAAAATGAAATTATCAGGAAAGACTGTCTACGGTATTCTCACAAGAAGCATCGTTACTGTCAAAAAGAATGAAGCTTGGTTCCATTTCGCTGGTCAGCCAATGAAGTTCTCTATAAGAGAATTTCATATGGTGACCGGTTTGAAATGTAATGGTGAAGTAGAAGGACCACGAGGGGAATATGAGTGGGACTTGCTAAAGGGGCGTACTCATAAGTTAAGCGACGTGTTGAACCAGCTCAAAAAGACAAGAGTAGATGCTTCTGATGAGAGAGTTTGCCTCGCAATGCTCCTCCTGGTAGAGAGCATATTGCTGCCGAAGAACAACAAAGGGACTTTCCCTTTGGAGTATGTCAACAAAGCAAAGGATATGATGTATCCATGGGGAAGAGACGCTTACCTGGTGCTCCTGAGGTCAATTCAAAAAGCTGTCGCAAACCACCTGGAGGATACTTCAAAATTCGAGTTGCAAGGTTATCCTCTAGTATTCCATCTTTGGATACTAGAGTCCATTCCCTTGCTACGAGATAAGTTCAGTAATTGGGCACCGACTGTTGATGTTCCTGGACCGATTTACTTGTGTGAGAAATACACTGAGCTAGAAAATCCATCACTTGAACGGGTTTTACAGATTGAAGCTCATAAAAAGGCAAGCTTTTACAGTGACCTTGTTTTGATATCTTTCTCTGTTTATTTCGCTTCTTCTTTTTAAAAACTTATTCTCATTGGTTTCTCTTTTTTTATGCTTTCAGCTGAAGGTCACATGCATCCTACCTCCTATTCCTCATGATCCAGAAGATGATGTCTCCATGGAAGACGAACATAGTGACGAGTTGGAATCTGTGAAAGATATATCCAAGAAAGGGTACAAGTTTAAAGCCGATGATTGGAAAAATAGGTCTGTAGACACATTGGACACATTGGATGCTCTTATTCATATGACGATTCATATGACGGAAAATGTGGAGACTAGCCAAGCTTCTGCTTCGATGGAAGATGACTCAGAAAATACCAAACTAAACAAGATCATCGAGTTAATGATGGAGAATTCCAAGAGCATGAAGGATCGAATGTCCTTACTGGAAGCAGAGAACATGGAGCTTAGAGCCCGTGTGTCAGAGTTGGAAGGAAACCAGAATGTTGCTCCACACACTCAGACTCCAATTTTTCCCACTAATGTGACACAACAGGTAAATTCTCAAAAAATCTTGTTTTACATTTGGACTTTTCAAGTAATTTTTGGAAAATCTTGTACTGTTCTTGAATGCCCTCCTAATTTTTGACACACAGATCCAGTGGGACACCTTTATCTCCAATGTCTCAACAGCCTGAGACCCCTTCCCTTCAGACGCAAGAATTCTCTCCTAAATTGCCACGAGAGGTATATGCTCAAGATATTGTTTTACATTTTGAGTTTTGAAGTAATATTTGGAAGCTTTTAAACACACTTGGGATGACTTTTCCTGATTTTTTGCAGACTGGGAAAGAACCATTTAATGAGACCCCTTCCCTTCAGACTCAAGAATTCTCTCCTAATTTGCCACGAGAGGTATATGCTCAAGATATTGTTTTACATTTTGAGTTTTGAAGTAATGTTTGGAAGCTTTTGTGCACACTTGTGATGACCTTTCCTGATTTTTTGAAGACTGGGAGAGAGCCATTTAATGAGACCTCTTCCCTTCAGACTCAAGAATTCTCTCCTAATTTGCCACGAGAGGTATATGCTCAAGATATTGTTTTACATTTTGAGTTTTGAAGTAATGTTTGGAAGCTTTTGTGCACATTTGGGATGACCTTTCCTGAATTTTGCAGAGTGGGAGAGAGCCATTGAATGAGACAACTTCCCTTCAGACTCAAGAATTCTCTCCTAATTTGACACCAGAGGTATATGCTCAAAAATATTGATTTATACTTGGAGTATACAAGTAGCTTTGTAAGCTTTTGTACATATAAAGGCATTACTGATTTTCTTGCAGAATGACCCAGAGCGATCATATGAGACGCCATCCAATGCTAATGAAAAAGAAAATCTTAGCGATGAAGTAAGATTTTTTTCTAAAATTATAGTTGATGGTATTTTGGTAGAGAAACTAATGAGAAATTTTTTTTCCCAGGATGCTACAGAGCCTACGACGGTGATCATTGAGACTCAAGTTTGTACTCCAGTTCTAACGCAACAGGTACATACTCAAAAAAATCTTGGACTTTTCAATTAATTTTTGGAAGCTTTTGTACTTGTTCATGATCCAAATCCTGTTTTTCTCTGCTTTGCAGGTGGGAACAGAGGCAACGAATGAGACACCTGTCTCTCCAATAGCTCCACAGAGTATTGAGACTCCAGTTTTTACTCCAATTCAGACGCAGCAGGTACATGCTCAAAAAAATCTTGGACTTTTACATTAATTTTGGAAGCTTTTGTACTTGTTCATTATCCCATTCCTGAATTTTTTTTTTGTTTTGCAGATGGTAACAGAGGGAACGTATGACTCTACAGAGCCTTTGACTGAAATAATTTCAGCAACCAATAAACAGGTAAGCATAAAAACTCTTTCATAGATTCAACTTAAACTTTGTTTAAGTTGATATCTGTGTTTGTTCATGATCCAAATCCTGTTTTTCTCTGCTTTGCAGGTGGGAACAGAGGCAACGAATGAGAGACCTGTCTCTCCAATAGCTCCACAGAGTATTGAGACTCCATTTTTTACTCCAATTCAGACGCAACAGGTACATGCTCAAAAAAAATCTTGGACTTTTACATTAATTTTTGGAAGCTTTTGTAGTTGTTCATGATCCCATTCCTGACTTTTTTTTTTGTTTTGCAGATGGTAACAGAGGGAACGTATGACTCTACAGAGCCTTTGACTGAAATCATTTCAGCAACCAATAAAGAGCCTTCGACTGAAATAATTTCAGCAATCAATAAACAGGTAAGCAGAAAAACTCTTTCATAGCTTCAACTTAAACTTTAAATCGTAGAAACTCATTCATAACTACCTCTTTTATTTTATTACAGGAGGATACACATGTTGTGCATAACACACCTTCCTCTCCAGTCTCTTCACTAATTTCACGAGTTATTGAAGAAACACATCATCTTCAGATAAGTGCATCTTCACCACTTTCTACTCTCTTTGAAAACGGGGCAGATGTTGAGATTGCAACTAGCGATGACGCTACTTTTCGAATCTGGTATCCTGGAAATGTATTTGCTACAAATCTGTGTGATGGGGTAGAGAAGGTGGCAGTAACACTGTTTGCGGACCAAAAGAGAGTTACTGTAACAGCAGACAAAATCCGCCCTAAGCCACCCGCTGATGACAGAGAAAAGAAGTTTGAGATGATGGATAATGTTGAGGCATTTTACAGTAAAGGCTGGAGCAGTGGACAAGTCAGAATGATTCTGGGTGAGAACACATTTTCTGTTTATCTGAATAGCTCGATGGAAACACTTGAATTCAAAGCTTCAGATTTGAGAATTCATAGAGAATGGCTAGATGGAGTGTGGAAGATGGCAGATGAGGTAATTTATATATCTTAGATAAGTTGAACTACAGTTCTCTATGCATATTTAGGATTGCCATCCTGATTTTTGTTGTACTTGCACAGACTCCATTGCATGAAGCCAATCCAGATCAGACGGCTTCCAGACAAAATGAAGCCAATCCAGATCAGACGCAGCAGGTAGATGCTCAAAAACATATTGGACTTTTCAATTAATTTTTAGAAACCCTTGTACGTGTTCATGTTCCCATTCCTGACTTCAGGATACTAAGGAGCCTATGAATGAGACCATTTCACAAAACATTTCGGACACACAGCGCCTTACTCGAGCTCGCGCAAAAATTTTAAGAGAGCAAAATAAGGTATTACTCATTGATGTTATACATATTTAGGATTGCCTTCCTAATTTTTCTTGTTTTACTATCAAAAATGACTTATATCCTTGAATAAAAATCATCACAGAACGAAGAACCCAGAGTTCAAACTCACTTTGATGTCGGTGCTAATGTGGAGATTGCATCAAAAGATGAAGACAAATATGTGAAATGGTATCCAGGAATTGTGTTGAAGACAGATATTCGAAATGGGGTTGAGATGTTGAAGGTTGAGTACTCAACACGGTTTCGTGACAAAGAGAAAAAGACAAAGAAACTTCAGGAAAGTGTGTCCATTCACAGTATCCGTCTTCAACCACCACCTGGAGATACAAAAGGTTTTGAACTGATGGATAAGGTGGAGGCGTACCACAATGACGGCTGGTGCAGTGGAGAAGTTCATATAATTTTAAGTAATGACATATATTCTGTCCGTTTCAACATTTCTACTGAATTCATTAAGTTCAACATTTCTGATCTGCGCATACCTAAAGAATGGGTAGATGGTGTTTGGAAGATGGAAAAAGAGGTAAACCAAATGCCTAAGATCCACTTAGATTGAAGTTCACTTCAATATTCTGATATATCGGTTTTGTTTCAGAGTGTGAAGCCAAGACAAGACGATCATGCAAAAAAGGTATGAAATATTTATACATCATATTAGGAAGGCTTTCATGAATAAAAGATAAAATAATCCTGAATTTTGGTCTTTCTAAGATACTTTGTATTTGTTTTTAATGAAAGGGGAAGCCTGTTGTTGGTATGAAGAGGAAAGCAACTGCTCATCCAGTAGATCATGCAAAAAGGTATGAAATATTTATACATCATATTAGGAAGGCTTTCATAAATAAAGATAAAATGATACTGAATTTTTGTCTTTCTAAGATACTTTGTATTTGTTTTTAATTAAAGGGGAAGCCTGTTGTTGGTATGAAGAGGAAATCAACTGCTCAGCCAGTAGATCGTCTTGCTTTTCTTCAACGAGAAAAGAAGAGGCCAATAGTACCTAGAAACCCTCCTATGCATGTAACACCTGAGGTTATCCTTCCTATTGATCCATTTGTGACACCTGAATTTCCTCTGTTTTCTAGGCTTGGATATTGGATGCAGCTATGTAGCATACATTATGTGTAAGCAAATTCTGTCCTTGTATAAAATATTCCTAATTTATTTTGACAGAGATTTGATTGATACTTTTAACTTTTGTCAAGTACATGCCTCTCTATATCAATGGAAACAAAATAGAGAAAGATTTCTTTGAATACCTTGACTATGCAGAAAACAATCTCAAAGAAAAGGTAATTAATTTAAAATATGTTTCATATCCTACAACTATTCTTTGTGCATATGAATAGGAAGAGATTAGGTTGAGCTATACTAGATGTTCTTGTTATTGCAATTGTGGATTTTGTCAAAAAAGAAAGTTGGTTTCGGTGGTTACATAGCGTGATGTTATTCTTGTTTATTCAATTTGTCAAAATTCCACTGTGTCTATGAAATCTTCTAACTATATTATTACTTTGGCAGCACGTAGATGCTGCATTTGCAATGCTAAATCAAAAGAGAATTGAGCAATCTTCTTGGTTCAGCGAGCAAGGTATCCCAAAAGCTTGCTTTGTACCAGTCCAGTTCTTAGAAACGGTTGGATACTGTTATGAAAATCTCCAGAAGCCAGATAAAAAAGGAATAAACATCTTAAAGGGTTGGGTAGGCGAAGTTGTGAGAGGTTTAATACGTCCAAATAAGATGTGGATGCAAGATGTTGACATTGTCTATGGTGTCGTTCATGAAAGACTTGTGGATCACTTCATCGGGGTGGAGATACATCTGATGGAGAACACAATCACAATCTTTCATTGTGGCGTTCACAAGGTTAAAGAAAACCCTCTAATCCAAAAACTGGCAGGTAAATGTTTGTGTCTGTTTAATGTCTTCTTTCTTAGGATTTTGTTATGTTCTGATGTGTTAGGATTGTTTCTCTGTTTTTAAGCGCTCTGTTCTTGTTTATATATGTGAAAATAGAGTTATCATTGAAATGAGTAAGCATAGGATATCATTTGTCAAATTCAGGATGGCTTTCCAGAAACGAATATGAAAACATTTTTTTGTGTTCTGACAGTGTTGATTCCTGCCATAAAGTTGGAAATGATGAATGAAGAGATAAACTTCAACGATATCGTCCCGTTTCAAGTTAAGAAGGCAGAAGGGCTCCCGAAGACAAAACTTCCTTTCAATTGTGGTCTCTTTGTTGTCAAGATGCTAGAATGCAGGTCATTAGGATTGAAGAAAATGTCCAGTATAAATGATGATACTGCGATGGATTTACGAAGCAAGCTATGTTGTGAGATGTTCGATCAGTTTATGGATAAAGATTTCCAGGAAGGTTGCAGAAGGTGATCATTCAGTTTCTGTTAGATGTTTGTGTCTGTTTAATGTCTTTTTTCATAGGATTGTGCTCTGTTCTGATGTGTTAGGATGGTTGCTCTGTTGTTTAAGCAGTCTGTTCTTGTTTCTCTATGTGAATCTACTGTTAAAAGTTTAAATTGTTGATGGCTTTCCAGAATGGCTTTACGAGAGATTAAGCTGAATATGAGTGTGAATGAATTGAAAATAGAGTTATCATTGAAATGAGTAAGCATAGGATATCATTTTGTCAAATTCAGGATGGCTTTCCAGAACCGTTTAAAAAAATGGATTCCAAGGGGAATCGAACCCATGACAAGTGTATAAGTTTCGAAAGATAGGTGGTTTAGCCGCTAGGCCGAGGAGAATCATCTGGTTGATTTTTCCACATAAACATATTTAACCGTACAAATTGTGATTAACAAAATTTGGAGAAAAAAAAAATATACACATCTCCCAGGGTTCAAACCTGAAATGTCTGGGAGGAAAGGCGAAATAAGGTCTATCACTAGACCAAGTGTGTTTCAATCGTTAGGTGATGTAAGTAATGAAATATATTTCTTTTATCTGTATTCAACTATAATTTAAAAAAATTATCTGATTCCGAGGGGAGTCGACCCCAGTCGAGACAAGTGTTTCAAATTTGGAAAGATAGGTGGTTTAGCCGCTAGGCTTAGGTGAATCATCTGATATATGTGTCCACATAAATGAATTTAACCGCATTTTGTGTCAAATTCAGGAATGCATTCCAGAAACGAATATGAAACCGAGATTAGCCATATATAAGACCACTAATCATCTACATTTTAATCAGTGTTTTTGTTTTGTTTTGACTGAAACACAACACAAAAGAAGATGATAACATGAGATTACTCATAATGTGGTTTCTTAAAATAAATCATAATGTGGTTTCTTAAAACAAATCATAATGTGGTTTCTTAAAACATAAAAAAAAGAGAAGATCATAACATGAGATTACTCATCCAACAGCCACTTTTCCTCAAGCTTACACCAATCAGGAACTTTGACCTTCACATCAGCAAGCATTCCATCCGCTTCCATGAGTTCTTCTTTGAGTTTTTCCAACTCAGCAGTGAAGTCCAATTTTCCTTTAGCCTTGAAAATCTCTTCAAGCAACTCGATTTGGGAAGCAATGGAATTTGCTTTGCTAACTGCCTGATGCCATTCAATTTCAGATAGCCTGTGTTCGTTGGACAAACGAAGAAGAGCCCTGTAACGTTCCACAGTTTCCGCCTTTCCTTTGTTGAAACCATCGGAAGCATCAGATCCGTAAACCTCCTTTATGGGACGCTTCATCATCTTCTTTGACCCTTCCATTGAAACTTGATGAATGAGAAAAGAATAAACACAGAAGAAATGAAAGTCAGTAAAAAAGAGATCTGATACCGTCCCTTGTATATATAGAACGAAAAGTAACCCTTCGATTACTATAAAATGGTTTAGAAAGCAACCTTTCGATTATTGAACGGTTACTGAGATAAATGATGTCTGTTTTAGAAAGGAACCGTTAAAAAAAAATCTGATTCCAAGGGGAATCGAACCCAGGTCGAGACAAGTGTATAAGTTTCGAAAGATAGGTAGTTTAGCCGCTAGGCCGAGGAGAATCATCTGGTAGATTTTTCCACATAAACATATTTAACCGTACAAATTGTGATTAGCAAAATTTGGAGAAAAAAAAATAAAAATATACACATCTCCCAGGATTCGAACCTGAAATGTCTGGGAGGAAAGGCGGAATAAGGTATACCACTATACCAAGTGTGTTTCAATCGTTAGGTGAAGTAAGTAACAAAATATATTTCTTTTATCTGTATTCAACTATAATTTTAAAAAAAATCTGATTCCAAGGGGTATCGAACCCAGGTCGGGACAAGTGTTTCAGATTTGGAAAGATAGGTGGTGTAGCCGCTAGGCTGAGGTGAATCATCTGATATATGTGTCCACATAGATGAATTTAACCGCAAACGTTATATTATAAACTTTGGAAAGAAACTCTGAGTTTCAAGATGGGATTCCAGAATAGTTGAATATTACTGTGTTTCTTTCTAGCAAAGAAATTTGAACTAAAATTGAAATGAGATCAAAAGATAAGATTGTATAGTACAAAAAATAAGGAAATTTCAAATTGTGATTTGGAGTTTTGGAGAGTAATGCATTAAAACCTAGGTTGTATATTACAAAAATTGGAAGACATCATACTTATTCAGAATAGGGTTCCAAAAAGGCAAATGTATATATCGTCTGGTCCATATCATGTAACCATCAAATAACCAACATCCATGAATGATCAATAAAAATGTAAAAAACATGGAAATGAAAAAGAATAGAGCAACGATGAATAAAGATCTTCATCCTATAGGCCTCTTGCATGTGATCTTGTTGTGTCCTCCTATGCCACATCTGCTGCACTTGTGGGACTGAGATTTAGATCCAGGAACACCAAACTCGCCAACGGATCTCTTTCTCTTTGTAGGAGGACGTCCACTTCTCTTTTTGGTAGCTGGAGGTGGGCAAGACAGTTCGTCAATATTCGCTGGATAGGTGGACGTTGACAACTCTCCACCAGGGTGTATGCTTTCGGCATAGGCTTTAGCCCACGTTTCTGTCAAGTGAGAAGTATCGACGTAACGGTTTTCATCTCTCTTAATATACTTAGCAGCAGCAATTGCATGAATGCAGGGGATCTTGTCAATGTCGAAAACATTACAAGTGCAATGCCGTTTCTCCAAATCAACAACATACTTCATAGTTTCATCCTTCACCTCAAACTCGTTTTGATCAACTTGATACACATTCAGCACCATTGCAGCCCCAAACCTGGATACCAACTTCTGCACAACTTTTGGAGTAACCAGGTGCTTATGTTTCGCAGCCGCTTCGCGTCGCTCAAAAAACCAAGTGGTGAGTGTCAATCTGATCGTCTCAAGGAGAGAGATCAGTGGCAACTCACGAGGCAGCTTCAACATAGAATTGAGAGACTCTGCAATGTTGGTAGTCATGATATTGTACCTGTTCGCAGGCGCAAAGCATCGTGCCCACTTCCTAAAATCCGAATCTTCCAGATACTTGGCCAATTCAGGACATTTATCCTTTATGTCCTTGAAGATTAACCAGAACTCGTGACACGTGTAAGCATCAGCAGCGCTTTCCACCAGAGGTAGCAGACCAGTCTTCGAATATGTAGGAGTGATGTTGCGGAGCAGATGGATCCTGCAGATTCCATGGTGAGATAAGGGATAAACATCCTCCAACGCTGAAGCAATGGAGTTAGCCCTGTCTGATACAAAAACAAGATCCGAAGCGTCCGGGATCATCTGGCTCAAACCTCTAAAGAACCATTTCCAAGAGGCGCCATTTTCTGCGTCGACCACTGCAAAGGCCAGAGGATATAGATGATAATCCCCATCTTGAGCACAAGCTGCCAATAAAGTCCCATTGAATTTTCCCTTCAGAAATGTACCATCTACTGCAATAACTTTCCTCATCAATGAGAATCCCCTTATCGATGGACCAAAAGCCACAAATGCATACTTGAACTTTCCAGCAGCATCCACTTGTTGATAAGTTAACGAACCAGGGTTTGTCTCTGTGACTTTGTACAACCACCTAGACAAATTGTAATAGCTGTCTTCAGGAGTCCCTCTAACCAAGAACTGAGCTTCTTCTTTCACTCTCCAAGCTTGTTTGTAATTGATGTGAACGCCATGCAGGATCCTGACCTGTTCAATGATCTGTTTCGGTTTGAGACCTTCCTTCTTTTCTCCATAATTGCTGCAAATCAAAGAACCCAACAACTTTGCAGATGCTTGTCTGTGGTTGGCATTCCTGTGTGTTGTATCGCATGTATGCTCATGAACATACTTTTTAACAACGAAAAAGTCTGAAAGAGGTAGCTTAGTAGCAAGCATCCTCCACGTGCAATTGTCATCAACACAACTCAATAACACTCTTGACTTGTTAGAAGAGACAATCTTGTACTCAAACTTCCACTCTAAAGCCCATTTCTTCATCCTCAACATCAACTCTCCCTTGGTCTTAAAATATCTATTCACCTTAATATCACCAGCTCCTCTCGTTGTTGGTGAAAGTCCAATATGGACAAGACTAAAATCCGGAAGAGAATTCAGAGGAACTGTAGAAACACTTTCACAAAGAAGACGCTGCAAAATCAGGATGTTCTGGAAGGATTAGTACTTGGTTAGGAAGCCTATCCTGAACAGTCTAAGAAAGAAGAAAATCATACAAACACAAACAGAAAAAAAAAAGGAAATTAGAGACGATGTACCTGTCTTTCTCTCTGCACTGTAAAACAAAACACTGGAATGACATTCAATGGAACAGGAACAGGAGAAGCAAATGTATCACTAGTTTTCCTGTTACAGCTTGCTGGATCAGTATGAACCTGCAAAGGTCAAGTTGTTTTGGAATGCTTAGTACTTGATTAGGAAGCCTATCCTGAACAGTCTAAAATATCATACTAACATAAACAACCCAAAAACAAAAATAGAAACGATGTACCTGTATTTCTCTCTGGACAGTAGAAACAGGCGAAGCAAATGTATCAGAAGCTTGATTGTTACAGCTAGCTGAATCAGCATTAACCTGCAAAAGTCAAGTCGTTCTGAAAGGCTTAATACATCATTAGGAAAGGTATCTTGAATAATTTAGTTGAAAAAATCATACAAACCTTAACACACAACCGACAGGTTCCATCAAATGATCTACTCTTCCCAATAAAGCTTCTGAGATGGCGAGCGTTTGCAACGGAGATGGGAGGGAAACCTTCAACAGTGCTTTTGATGTCAAGCGACATCCCATAACTCAAACCAATCACTTCCTCTTTAAAATCTTCAGATACAATCTTCATCAAATCTTCAAATTGAAGATCTTCTTCTATGGAAATGAAAGATGCATTCCTGTTCAAATAGACATGAAACTCCCACTGGAATGCATCTTTTGACCTCCATTGTCCACAGACGCAAAGAACTTCCATAGTGCTACAAAACAAAATAAATCAAAAAATCCTCACATACCAAAGACTGAAACGATTCCTTTGCAGCCAAAGTAAGCGAAATCTCCAATTCTAGCTGTTTTGATACAACGAAATAATCTGATTCCTTTGCAGCCAAAGTGAATCTTAGCAGCATTTCCTTTAATACCTTTACGGCGGATGGCGGTGGATTCCTTTGATTACCGCAGCAACGGATCTGAGTGACGGCGGAGATGATGACGCCGACTCGCCGAGGATGAACGACGCCGACGCTGGAGAAGTGGAGATGATGATGAAAGAAATGATCGACTCCGATCCGAGAAGCCGCAGCAACGGAGCTGAGTGACGGCGGAGATGATGACGCCGACTCGCCGAGGATGACCGACGCTGGAGAAGTGGAGATGATGACGGAAGAGATGATCGGTTCCGATCCGAGAAGCCGTCGCCTCTTGAGAGAGATGAGGATCTCCAGTCAGAAAAAAAAATGTAAATAGAAAATAAAAGAAGATGTATTATGATAAATGAACCTTTTAATGAAACCTCGTTTTGTGATTTTGGGTCTTGAATGCTATTTTGGAGACATAAACTTAGATTGGTGTTATTTTGGGCATTTTCTCTAAAAATTTAAAAAAAAACTATTTGAAAAATTTTGTCCAAGAAGAAAAGAAGCAATAATATTAACATTTATGGAAAAGAAAAAGAAGAAGATTCCGTTCCTAATAAGTAGCCACCATTCTTTCTCATAAATCATTTTCCCATTTACATTCCCACTTCGGATTTTTTTTTTTTTTTGTAACTTTCCCACTTCGGATTTTTTAAGTTTCATTTTCTGTTCTTTTAATTTTCAGTATATAGTTTTGAAAATTATTTAATTTTATGCTAACCTAATACAAACATGTATAATTAGACATTAACTAACCAAAAAGCAACTATAAACTATATACATTGTGTAAGAAGATTAAAATTTGGGGCTAGATCGTAAGGATGACTGCTGCATCGAACTATATATCTAGATTATGTATTTTATTTTTCAATGCAAAAACATATTTACTGATTATATATAAAGACTAAGGTGGGGATATTGGATCTAGAAGTTTGATGAAATTGAAGGAATTATAGTTTTCATTAAATTCTACTGTTATTCAATCAAGGATTTCATCAATTCTTTCAAAATCTTGTGTTATTGGTTTATAGATTTGTAATCAATTTTTTAATTCCTTTAAATTCTAGTGTTATTCAATATTTGATAGATTTTGTAGTAATGTTATTTGGAAAGAATTTAATGGAAAATGTAATGTAAAAATGTGAAGAACCAATTCCTTTCTCTTATGAGGAGATTTGTGATATATTTCCTTGCAATCGTCCTCATTTCCGTTCTTCTTGCAAGTATGGTATTATCATTGACGAGATGGCTATTCAACACACATTGGTAATTTATGACCACCTTACCAGTTTTGAACGTGATTTCTATCGACGAGATGGTATTAGTCACGTTTCATGTTTCATGTTTCTTGTATCGAGAAGCACCGACGTAATGGTATTAGTCATGTTTCTTTTTATTTCTTAAGTAATAAAAACAAAAAGTAATAAAATAACACAAATATTTTTCATCGTCAAAGTGCTAGCACAACGAATATACCCTTATTTTATTAGTGTTATGCAATATTAATAAAATTGCTTGTGAAATTTCGTAGTAGTAGTAACTGTTATTTTCAATCATTGATGTATGAGGAAGCATTAGCCTTTCTTCCAACCTTATCTTAGAGCGCACGCCATCAGAAGATTATTGTCTTCGTTTATTGCGTTTGTGTTTCTTTGGAGAGGATAACCTCTGATATTTCTATCTACCATCTCTTATGACTTACCTATTAGTATGATCTTGTATTTTGTTTTTGTAACATTTTGAATTTTTTTTGTCCATTTGACTTAATGATACACAGCGTTAAAAAAAGTAACTGTTATTTTTCTTTCAGTATATTTCATTATCTTTTTAAATATAATAAGATTTAAAATTTTCATTGATTTTAAGAAATTGACATTCTGTCAAATTTATGTGTATTCTTTTAAAATCCATAAGAAAAAAGTAAACATGAGAATTTTTTAAATGCATTAAACCCTCATCAAATCTTTTAAACTACTGCAAAAATTATTATTTATTATTATTTATGAATTCTTTCAAATTCTATCAAATTCCTAGATTGAATACCACCCGTAAATGTCATTTTGTGAAATTAGAAAAGTAAATAAGCAGAAAATAGGTGGGAAAAAATGATTGGAGAGCATTGTTTTCAGATACAGCGATCAAATGCTGTCCACTGGTTGATTTCTTTTCATGGAGGTACTTACTAGGTACCACAAATTGTTCGAATTGATTACAGATCTAACGTCTACACCATGTTATACACGCATTACAATTTTATATATTCTTGAAATAATGATGACTCTGAACGAATAGTGTTATATATATAACTTTTTTATGGACAACACGAATAGTGTTATATATATATATTTGTATATTTAGTTATATAAAGGTATACGATTAAATACTTTACAAAAGCCACATCATACATGGTTTTTTTTTTTCAGCCAACGTATGTGGCTCTACTGGTGTACTAAAGGACACAGGATCTTCCAAAGGAAATGGACTCGAAGATCACAAGTTTAAGTTTTGATGATATATAGATAGGAACGAGACTGAATTAATTAACAATTTAACATACATCATGGACTCTTATACAAATAAACTATGAGTACTCAAGATTCGGAATTTCTTCGTAAACACAACAAAAAAGGAATCTTAGAAAAATGTGTAACTAAACGATGATAATTATTTATTCTGTTTTCCAAAAAAAAATGTCAAAAAATATTTTGATTAAATACTTTACAAAAGCCATATCCTACATGTTTTTTTTTTCAGCCAACGTATGTGGTCTACGGGTGTACTAAAGGACATAGGATCTTCCAAAGGAAATGGACTTCAAGATCACAAGTTTAAGTTTTGATGATATATAGATAGGAAAGAGACTGAATTAATTAACAATTTAACATACATCATGGACCCTTAATTATACAAATAAACTATGAGTACTCAAGATTCGGAATTTCTTCGAAAACACAACAAAAAAGGAATTTTAGAAAAATATGTAACTATACTAGGATAATTAATTATTCTGTTTTTACCGGTGTTTTTAAAACCGGACCGGGAGCTGAACCTAAAAATTTTTGGGTCACGGTTTAATATGGTCTGACCGGGTCAAACCTGGTTCAATAATCTGGTTTAATATATTTTTAGTATATAAATTTAAAAATAATGTTAGTAAATATGATACATAATTAAAATATAAATAACTTTTAAACATAAAACATTATAAATATAAACTAGTTTTATGTTTATATGGATGATTTATAGATTTTTGATAGTTTTCGTAGTTTAATAATTTTAAGATCTAATCCGGCTACGTGATCGGTTCATGGTTGAACCAATTATTAGACCCAACTCGTTTATATACCCGGTTCATGGTTGAACCCGGTCTAACCATCGGGTCGGTCCGGTTTTAACAACACTGATTTTTACAAAAGAAGTCAAAAAATATTTTATACAAACTAAGAAAACTATGAAAGGTTTTCTTAATTAAATAATTAACGAAATATACCTCTTAAATTTTTTGAAAATTTTATATTAAAATATTTTGGTTTTTTTAAATATAGACATTTCGAACGAAAAAAATAAAAACTGACAAAAAAATCAAATTTCATTAACCCAACGGAAAAACTCATATACAGATCGAGGAATTCACAGGAGCAAGCTAAAATCCACCATGTCAGCTAAAGCATTCACAACTTTGACCACCAATAGACGCCAAGCCAAAACAGGTCAGGTGTTGCTGGCATCGGAAAGTAAACGCCGACCTTAGCCGAGTCAAGAAACGACCATCAAAACCATAGACGAACACCAGAAAAAATAAAATAAGGAGACCCCAATTTGAAAACATGAAAAGGAAGGAGAAAAGTAAAGCGCTTATAGAGATCGTCAGATCTAACCAGTTTTCCAGTTTGGTTTGATGAGTGAATACGAAGAAAGTACATCCAAACAACTGTCTCGCCTTTTCCGCCACCAGAGTAAACACTAAACCTAACACTGCTGCCGTTCTCAAAGCGAGCATGGAGCAGAGGTGGGAAACCCTAGTGGTTCAGATCTGAGATCACCTTCGCCATGACATCACATCTTCTCATTTGGAGAGTTCCCACCACCACATCGGAAGAAGCTATGTGAATTTATGGAGCCAAAAACAAAAAAAAACTTGGAGGGTTGTGACCCAATTCTGCCTCCATAGAGCCTATACACGAGGCTTTGAACCACTACAATCACCCAAAACCGGTGTTTTTAAAACCGGACCGGAAGCTGAACCGAATTTTTTTTGGGTCACGGTTTAATATGGTCTGACCGGGTCAAACCTGGTTCAATAATCTGGTTTAATATATTTTTAGTATATAAATTTAAAAATAATGTTAGTAAATATGATACATAATTAAAATATAAATAACTTTTAAACATAAAACATTATAAATATAAACTAGTTTTATGTTTATATGGATGATTTATAGATTTTTGATAGTTTTCGTAGTTTAATAATTTTAAGATCTAATCCGGCTACGTGATCGGTTCATGGTTGAACCAATTATTAGACCCAACTCGTTTATATACCCGGTTCATGGTTGAACCCGGTCTAACCATCGGGTCGGTCCGGTTTTAACAACACTGGTTTTTACAAAAGAAGTCAAAAAATATTTTATACAAACTAAGAAAACTATGAAAGGTTTTCTTAATTAAATAATTAACGAAATATACCTCTTAAATTTTTGAAAATTTTATATTAAAATATTTTGGTTTTTTTAAATATAGACATTTCGAACGAAAAAAATAAAAACTGACAAAAAAATCAAATTTCATTAACCCAACGGAAAAACTCATATACAGATCGAGGAATTCACAGGAGCAAGCTAAAATCCACCATGTCAGCTAAAGCATTCACAACTTTGACCACCAATAGACGCCAAGCCAAAACAGGTCAGGTGTTGCTGGCATCGGAAAGTAAACGCCGACCTTAGCCGAGTCAAGAAACGACCATCAAAACCATAGACGAACACCAGAAAAAATAAAATAAGGAGACCCCAATTTGAAAACATGAAAAGGAAGGAGAAAAGTAAAGCGCTTATAGAGATCGTCAGATCTAACCAGTTTTCCAGTTTGGTTTGATGAGTGAATACGAAGAAAGTACATCCAAACAACTGTCTCGCCTTTTCCGCCACCAGAGTAAACACTAAACCTAACACTGCTGCCGTTCTCAAAGCGAGCATGGAGCAGAGGTGGGAAACCCTAGTGGTTCAGATCTGAGATCACCTTCGCCATGACATCACATCTTCTCATTTGGAGAGTTCCCACCACCACATCGGAAGAAGCTATGTGAATTTATGGAGCCAAAAACAAAAAAAAACTTGGAGGGTTGTGACCCAATTCTGCCTCCATAGAGCCTATACACGAGGCTTTGAACCACTACAATCACCCAAAACCGGTGTTTTTAAAACCGGACCGGAAGCTGAACCGAAATTTTTTTGGGTCACGGTTTAATATGGTCTGACCGGGTCAAACCTGGTTCAATAATCTGGTTTAATATATTTTTAGTATATAAATTTAAAAATAATGTTAGTAAATATGATACATAATTAAAATATAAATAACTTTTAAACATAAAACATTATAAATATAAACTAGTTTTATGTTTATATGGATGATTTATAGATTTTTGATAGTTTTCGTAGTTTAATAATTTTAAGATCTAATCCGGCTACGTGATCGGTTCATGGTTGAACCAATTATTAGACCCAACTCGTTTATATACCCGGTTCATGGTTGAACCCGGTCTAACCATCGGATCTGTCCGGTTTTAACAACACTGCCCAAAACCCCATACAACTACTAAAGCATTAGACCTCATCATTCTAACCGAAAGCATCAGAATCAGATTTTGAAATAAAATTCATGGCAAAGAAACAAGAAAATAAAAGAAAAAGAGGTCATTTAATAGTGGCCGAAGGTGAAATTAACTCCAGAAAAATCAAGGTTAATCAATGGAATTTGACTTTAACAAAAAAGAAATGAAAAACAGAGCAAAAAATAACATTGCTTTTTAAAATTAAAAAAAATGAAGTTAGAGTTAGAATATTGGTTATAAGTTTTCATTAATAATATTAAAAAAATTGTAAGACAAAACTAAAATTTGAAAATGATATTGCTTTTTGAACTGAGGAGGTAACAGACATGTTAACATCAAACCTCGTTACAGCTCTATGTTGGAGAGAAGTTATTACCCTCGCAATGAAACTGAAAACCGATCCAAGATATATTTATATACTTATAAATAAATAACATCTAATCATTACAGAGAGAAATTTATGTACGTACAAATATTTCCTACATCGACTATCTATATCCTTTTTTTTAGATTGGACAGGCAATTTTAATTTTCAATACTACTATTACCTCCTTCTGTTTCTGTTTCTGTTTCTGTTTCTGTTTCTGTTTCATAAAGAGTATTATCATCAGATAATTTTTTACGCATGTTAAAAAGTATTTTCAAACACTATTTTACATTATCTTCAGATGCTAAGTACTTTTATCTCTCTAATTAATACATTAGTATAATGGCTTAGAGCCATACTTTTATTTTAAAAAAATTCATTAAAAATATATAACAATACTCATTTTTAACCATAAAAAAATTTAAAATAAAAAGATTATTAAATCAACTCTGATGTATTCCACTATTTTACTTCTAAAATAGAACAATTATAAAATAGAGATATATTTCTTTTCAATGTATTTTTTTTATTTTTACTTCGAAAATGCATATTTTCAAAAGATTCTATTTAAATTTTATAACAAGTACCTTTTATTTATGAAAGTTGATATAACTAACCCTATGTATTTTTTATTTTTACAAGATTTTCATACAATTATGATTTTTTTTTAAAGTAAAGTTTCTTTACAAGACTATTATATAAATAAAAAGTGTGATTCTATGTTTATAAAAACTGTATTTTTTTAAAACAGGGAAAAAGCTTGTCGGATGATGCTGGTACGGTGCTTTAACCCCTTCTGGAAAGCCAGACCATAATATCGAGCTAGCAGCTTAAGAAGCAAAGGGACAGTGGGGTGGTATTAAATCCGGCTTATTGTTATTTTGAGCAATGTATAAGGCAACTCAAAATAGTTGTTTTGGTTATAATTATAAAACTTTAAAAATTAAAAGAATATTTTGTAAATAAAAAGTATGACTATATAATAGAAGAATGTTAGTTTTGCTTTTATATTTAGAGTAAAAAATAGTAATTTATTTTAGAGAAAAAAATATAAATAGATTATAGCACTTTTTCTCTATTATAGCATTTAAAAGTGAAAATAGTAATGGGTTGGAGAGGTTCTTACTATTTTAAATATTTCTAATGGCAGTAACTACTTTTCACATATTTCAGTGATTATCTATAACTATTAGCATGTTGTATGCAAGCATATAGACTAACCCGTTTCATTTATAGCTATATATATGGCATGAAATGTACTGACCGATCAGGATTAATTAGTGGCGTCGTAATTTTATATATAATCACAATTCACAAGCATCTACACATGCATATTACCTAACGTAGGCCAATTTCGGATTTCATTGTTAACATGTGTAGAAAATATATTCCTTTTATAACATGCTGAATGTTCATGAACTGAAACCAAACTCATTCATGAGTATACGCAGAAAATGTTTTATTTTTGCCTTTGCAACAAGGGCTTATATGTTTTAAGCATCTATTCAATAAGTGTGTGTGTACATATATATGATATAAGTAAACATATACTCCCTCCGTTTCAAAATAGATGATGTTTTAGGGAGTTTTTGATGTTTCAAAATAGATGATGTTTTCATATTTTAAAGTATCTTTTAACTTTATCAAAAACTGTGTAACCAATCATATTTTGTAGTATATTTTGTGATTGGTTGAATAATTTTAATTTATATTTTAAAGATATTTTTCAGATAAAAAAACAAGTTTCTAATTATTGTCCCAACCTAAAACTTCGTGTATAAGCATACATAAACGTTAGGAGTGACGATCATTAGTAGAGACATCATTCTTTGGTTATTATACAGATCCGGAAATGCGACCAAACATGTGTTGCTAGGACTTAGCAAGTAAACATGCATGACACTTTTACCAAAAAAAAAACATGCATGACGCACCCAATCATCGTCTCAAATAAGAGTTGTGTATATACATCGTTGGATCTGTCACGTGCGTTCGTTTCAATTTATGACTTACCTTTACAAAAATAAAAGAGAGTGTTGTACTTCTAGGGCAACGAAGAGGACAGAGAAGGAGATGAAGATTCCTTTTTACACGTGGACCCCAAACCCCATGCTATCTCTCATTGTGTGCATGTGAACTTTGCATCTTCATTTTTTTAGTTAGAGCATGATTATTGCGGGTTTCTTAAAGTGAGATTTTTAGCGAAATATAAGAACCCATCTCTTAATTTTTAACTAAAAAAGTTAAGAACCGGTTCTTAAAACTCTTATTTAAGAGCCGATTCTTAGTTTTTTTAATTAAAAGTTAAGAGACGGTTTTTTATATTCCGCTAAAAACCTCACTTTAAGACCACCCATTGGAGGTGCTCTAACAACCCCCAATAATCATGTTCTTATAAACTTAAATATATACTCAGTTTTATTATATTTATTTTACCAAGGTAACTGTCACTGAAAAAGAAAAGGATGAGTAACTCTCGTCTCTCTCGGAACATGATTAATTTGGGTTTTTAGGACGAGGTTCTTAGCGAAATATAAGAAATGGTTTCTTAGTTTTTTTAGTTAAAAAATTAAGGGACTGATTCTTATATTCCGCTAAGAACCACGCTCTAAAAACTCCCCACTAATCATGCTGTAAAAACCTCTCATTCATAATGCTCTCAGTCCCACCTTATAATCAATTCTTTTTATATATTATAATGTAGACATCGTCACCAGCAGTCCAACAACAAGAACCATTCATTTATTGGTTCTACAGGCATTAACACTACTAGTTACAGTTTTTATCACTTGCTTAAAAACCCACACATTGTCCCTATCGATTAACACTTCTAATTTATTTATTATCCCCAAAACAATTATATCACATTTATTTAATATTTTCAAAATATTAATTTTTCCTCAGTATATAAAAATCAAAGATAAAAAACACCCCTTCCAATATTTAAATTCTCTTCTTCTGTATCAAAACTTACAAAGATTACTAGTCTTTGTTATTGCTCGGTACAAGCTCAAACTCACCTCCTTCCTCTTCTTGATTCTCTTCATCGTCTTCCTCATCATCATATGCTTCTTGGTCAGTACCTTCTTCATCATCAAAGTTCTGATCCAACGGCTGTGGAGGATGTTGATCGGGTTTAGCCGTTGCACCAACCGTAGTTGCCGTAACTGGAGGCCATTGTTGCTCCGGTTGGACCATCAAAGGAACCGAATTATCCGGTTTGACTAAACCGGATGTTGAAGAAGAAGATCCTACGTTGTTGTTGGTGTGGAACTTGTTCCTCTCTCTATATAAAGCATCAAGCTGGTGAAAGTAAGGACAAGTCTTGGAATCTTCAGGGCGTTTCTTGTTGCTCTCCTTGACTTTCTTGTAGTATTTATTAATGTTTTCCCATTTTTCTTTGCATCTCTTTGAGTTCCTGTTGAATCCTAACCTTCTCATCCCTGCAGATATATCTTCCCATAACGGTCCTTTAGGTCCGTTCTCTTCATATTTTGAATCAAGATTCGTCCTCAGCTTTATCAATGCCTCTATCTCCACTTTTGGCCACCGCGAAGAGCTCAAGGCTCCTGCCGACACTGGAGTCATGTTCTGATCACCATTGTCCGTTTTCATAGTGTCTAAGGCCGGTAACGGCTGAGGAGGGGGAGGAGGGGGAGGAGGGGGAGGAGGTGGCGTTTGAGACGTTTGCTGCTGTGTCGCCTGCTGGTTGTTGTGGATAACCTGCATTTGCGGTTGTTCGATTGACTGGCATTGAGGGTTCGGTTTTTCTGAAAACTTCTGAAGAAACGCCGTGACCGCGGCGTCTTTAGCCGCGGACATGGAGCGTTCTTGAGCTAAAATCTCGTGCTCGCGGTTTATTCGAGCAATTTCTTGAACTCTCCAAGATTCTTCTCTAACCATCCTCTCGTGCTCACGCTTTTCAACAGCTTCCAAGAACTTGCGTTGAAGCTCCTCTTGCTTACCAACAACCTGTTTCATTAACCGCTCGAAAAACTCCTTCCATTTCCTCTTCCTCTTCTTCTTCCTCGTGGTTGTCGTCTTCGTGTCGCCAACCTCAACGTCAGAAGAAGTCGAATAAGAAGACGAAGACGATGTTGAGTTATCCGACAGAAAGTCTCCAGAGATGTTTGGAAACGAAGGAGTGATGTTTCTTGTCGGCGGTATAACAGTTGTTACCGGAGGAGGAGTGGAGAACATGGAGCTGTTGTTGTGAGGTTGCGATTGCGGTTGATGGTGGTGTGAAGAGGAGGTTGCGTGAGTCTCGAGAGCTTCTAACTGATCGAAGAAGCGATAAGTTTTGCCTTCGGATTTTCCGGTACGGCCTTCTTTGGTTCTTTTGTGGTATTTGTAAACGTTTTCAAATTTCTCTTTACATTTCTTTGCGTTTCTTATGTAACCAAGCTCCCCCATTTTCCTGACAACAAAAAAAACCCTCACAATTTAATCATTTTCCATCTCTTAATATATAAAAAATATTCAAATTTGTAAGAAATGTTCATTAAAAATAGTAGTTTTGTTTGTTTAAATATCGGATCAGTAAAATGACGACATATATGTAGTTGCCTAGTTGGGAAGTGGATCAATCAGCATGAGTTTGAGTTTGTGAAAGTACTAGGCCTTCACAATCTTATCATGAATAAAACATTATGTAAATTAACAGCTAATAAATTACAAATTAAGAAAAAAAAATAGACACACCTCAAGAACTATCCGAATCTGAATAAATTTTCGTACATCTCATTGAAGAAAACATTTTACGAAATGAAGGGAAGCAAATTCGCAGAATAAAACTCAAAAAAAAAAAAAAATAGTTCTACAGAAAAATGGCAGATCTTAAACACTGTCACTTAAACTATAATTAATAATATTAGCTTGGTAATAACCATTTCCATTCGAATTTTTTTAAGAAAATAAAGAATTTTTTTTCCAAAGAAAGGGACAGAGGAATAAAGGAAGAACTGGAAAAGCACCTGGAAACCTCTTCCCATAAGGGTCCTTTAACGGTTGCGTCTCCAAACGCTATTCCCATGTCAGATCGTATTTTCAGTAACGCAAGCGTTTCCTGCCGCGGCCACCTGTTTCCTCCAAAACCACGGTCGCTCATCTCCTCCGACACCTCAAAAGCTCCAACCGCTGCTGATGTTGCTGCCGCAGCTTCTGTAGCGGCTGACTCGTTATGTTGTAGCGGCACCGTTTCTGTTGCGGCGGATGTGGTTGTACTACCACCCTGCTGCATCATCGTTAAGGGTTTTGATTTGTTCCCCTAGATTTTTTTATTTATCTTCACCCTCTCTTTTACGGAGAAGTTACAGAAATTAAAATTTTAAAATAAAAAAGGGAAATAAAAATTCATAGAAGAAAGAGAAAAAAAATGAGTGAGAGAGAGAGAGAGAGAGGAGTGAAATCTCTAGGTGGAGGGTTTTATGGAGTTGAAGAGTTTGTAAATATTAGCTAGCAAAAAAAAGTTTTAAATACTTTAAGTTAATTTTATTTTATTTTCCCTGGTGATGGATTGCTTGTCAACCTCAAGGAGCCATTCTAAAATTATTAATATTATATTTTCTCTCTTTGCATATTTTATTCAATTTTATTCAATTTTATTACCTTTATTTGATATTTTTCCTTAATTTGAGACACAATAGAATCTTCATAATTTCTTTCCCCTTTATATTTCCAGTTTTGAATAATTATATTTCAATTACAATGTATTACCTTAGCACAATTTGTATACTGTAATTGTGATTTAGATTTGACAACTAACTAAATATCATCAAAATTATCCTAGCTATGAGAAGAAAATTAGAATTATTAGTATTCTTATTAAGTAAGTAAGAGTGTTTCAAATTTTAACTTGATTTAGATTTGTTTGATAATTATATATTTATAGAACTGTATCAATGTAATAGTTAGAATATCATAAACGAGAAAAAATATTGGCTGATTTTGAGATCGTATAATAAATTAAACATTTATACTAACTAAATTATTAAAAGTATATACATTGCTGATTGACCTAATTTTACATATATTACAGTTATGATAAAAACATTTTAATGATATATTTTTGTATATAATATTTTAAGTTGTTAATAAAATGTATTTAATATATGTAGATTTGAAAACCGTTACGGTTAAATAATAAATAACATAATTAGAATTTGTATCATAGTGATTTGTATTATTGTTAACATGTCAAAATTTAAATTTGAATCTAATAAATAGAATACAGTTTTTAAAAAAGAAATGTAACTACTACCTAATTCTTTATTCTTTTGAAAAAAAATTAAATGAATAAGAAGTAAAAAAAAAATTTCTATGTAAAATAAGGTAAAAAAAAAAGAAAATGAGAGAGGGGAAGGGAATGGGGACATCTATTCTATTGAAACATGATAATAACCTATTGATAAATGTTATATCCAATTATACCGGTTATACTGTTATATTGTTTTGGACGCTGGATATAATATTCAACCGTTTGTTACCATTTTAATCAAGAGATGGGTGGACTTTCAACGACTTTTATTTTTAAAAACCAACTATACTACTAGTCTAACCGGAGACTACATGTCAGATTTAAATCGTTTATTATCAAGACTTGCACGAACATCAATATTTGATTGAATCATTAACAAATCATAGAATTTATATCACACATCTGTTTACACAACTAACCAATTTAAATCGATGTCAAAATGTAAAAGTATATTATTATTGTAGAGATTTGCAAAATTCTTTCGAGCTAAACCCATACAACAATGATCACTCTCATAAATATAATGGTTACAACTTAATTTAAGTAATCATACTTTTCATGTTTGTCGCAATTTTTTAAATATCAAAGCTCATTTGAAAATCATAAAGGCACATGGTTAAATGTGATTTTATTTAAAGTTAGTGAAGACCATATTAACTCATTTACATATCTTTATGTATTTAATAAAATATATTAAGAAATATTTTTTTCTAACATTTTTTAAAAATTTGTTCGGTTTTCAGTGCATATTAGATTTGATATTAGTTTTTGGATATAACATTTTAAGAACAATTCGAGTATATAGGCCATGTCTAATAAAGTATGAGACTTTGATTTTCGAGTCGATTCCAAGTTGGGTCTTTTGGATAAGAATATTCTTGATTAATTATGTTAGGTAACTAGTAAGAAAATATAATATGTTGCAGACTTTAATAATAAAGTTTAAAAATAATTTCTGAAATGCATATGATACAAGTGTATAGTTATGCAACTTGGCATATTTAATATAGTTACCAAAAAATATGATTACAAAAAAAACAAATATAAAAATTAAATTTCTCAAAAAAATTAAAACAATAAATGTACCCACCCTTAATTAAATTAATATTAAACACAAATTTTATTACAAAAAAAACGCAAATATAAAAATTAAATTTCTCAAAAAAAAATTAAAAACAGTTTATCATCATGGATTGTATGTATGATGATGAAAAAGTGAGCACTAAAAGATGCACTATACCAAGATTTTTTTTTTTTTTGAACTTTATTTGAAAAGCGTTACGGTTAAATAATAAAAAACATAATTAGAATTTGTATCATAGTGATTTGTATTATTGTTAACATGTCAAAATTTAAATTTGAATCTAATAAATAGAATACAGTTTTTAAAAAAGAAATGTAACTACTACCTAATTCTTTATTCTTTTGAAAAAAAATTAAATGAATAACAAGTAAAAAAAATATTTTCTATGTAAAATAAGGTAAAAAGAGAAAATGAGAGAGGGGAAGGGAATGCGGACATCTATTCTATTAAAATATGATAATAACCTATTGATAAATGTTATATCCAATTATACCGGTTATACTGTTATATTGTTTTGGACGCTGGATTAGTTTTTACATTAGTTTTTACATTTAGTTTTTACATTAGTTTTTACATTAGTTATTTTAAATTTCTGTATAGAAAAATAACTGTAAACTATATGTACGATACAACATCACATAACCATATACGAAAAATTAATGTATTGAAAACTACGCTAGTCAGTAGTAGTAAACTATTATGTATTATGTTGTATCATTACATCGTTCGATAGATAAAATAATGTGTCAGACTTTGAATCTAATAACTTTAATTGAAATTTTAACATATTCTCATATATTTTTGGTTGTATAACATTACATCGTGTGTTTAGTCAATGTATTTATTATATTTTTTGGTTTTTCGTATATGTGTTATAATCTGTTTTTAGAATTTGATTAGCGGATTCTCATTAGATGTTAATGTTCAACACAATTTTTTAACTGTTAAAATAGTGATTATAATGTTAACAATGTAACACATAATAATTTTTTGATGTTGTTGTATGATATTTATAACTAGGGTCGGACCCGCCCTACGGACGGGTAAGCAAATGAACAAAATAATAAAAATATATTTTAAATTTTAATGGAATTTTTAGTTTATTTTAATTATAGTTTTCACTATTTTTAGTGCAAATTTTACTATTTATTAAAAATTATATATTTGTTACTATATCAAAACAATTTATAAAAATATAACTATTTTACGTTGTTCACAATATTTTCTTTTCTAGAATTTAATAGATTTGTAATTCATTTCTTCTTAATTTTATAATTTAAACAGTTCGAAAAAGAAAAGCCAATTTATTATTTTTTAAGAAAAATGCAAATAGCATAAAAATATGATATTAATTAGGGTAAACCCGCCCTACGGGCGGGCGAATAAATGAACTAATAGTACAATTTTTTTAAAAATGTATAATTTATTTTTAACTTAAAATTAGTATTAACTTTCATAAAAAAAGTTTACAACAATTTTACTATTCATTTTAGAAATTATATACTTGTCTAATTGTATATTGTGAGTCTTCCTCTTTAAGCATGAAAAAACAAATTTCTCCATTGCTAATGTGCTGTTTAACCAATGTTGTAAACACGTTTCAGGAGAAGATGTGTAAATGTTTGGCTTAGTTTCCACACCCAAGGCGTATTTGAGGTGGGTGTTAGATGTTTAGCTGCTAATGTTAAAGCTTATATGAAAAAAAAAGTTAAAGCATATGGTTGCTTGCTGTGTGTCCTTGGAGATTGCAAACAGGTGAATATTTAACAGTCTCCGGTTGACCTGATTGGAGTTATCTTAGAAGAGTTAATGAGAAGCTGGAATCTGGCAGTTGGTTAATCCACGAAGGAGTAACATTTTCAAAGAAACAGGGCGACCAAAATGTATGCAAAGATAGTGGTGAAACACATTTTATAATCTGCCACGTCACTTTGTCTGACAGATTGTCAATATAATCATTTGTCACTACACTGTGAAGACTAAATTCCCTTAGGATTCTTACTTAGGCTTCTAAAGGGATTTGAGGTCACATCCCTGTGAAACTTCATAGGTTAACTTCACTCGAGTTTTTGGATCTAAGCAATAAGTTTCTGTTTGGATCAGTACCACCCAAGTTTTCAACAATGGTAAAGCTTGAAACTTTCAGATATGATCATAACTGAAACGAAAATATATGGTACATTAAGTTAATAAGCAAGTTTAAGAATCTATATCTAAAGAGGATGATTAATTTTTTTTTGCTACACTGTAAATATCATTAGGATGAAAGGTTTAGGTTTACATAAATCCTTTTTTTGTGAAACCTTGGCAAAAAGAAAATAAACGTTTACTGAGAAAAAAATAAACGGCATGATCAGGAAACATGTTGCACTTCTTAACCATCTCTTGAAACTTCCCTCCATCCAGATGCATTGTTATCTGATCCACAAAACCAAATTTTCATGATCGATCTTTGTGTTGCATACATTGTCTTTGTGTTGCATACATATATGTAACATTTTTACTATGTAGTCATACCTTTTTCAGCCATGATCAGAGGGTGTAATGGTGGGGGCATCATCAATGGCAAGCTTGAGTTCCTGCAACTCGTTGAAGTTCAACCATGGCTTCACCCACAATTTTTCTTCGTAAAGCTCCTTCCCAGCCTCAATGATCTCCAGGGACAGATGATGCATGGTTCCTGCTACAACTTCTTCTTTCGTCTTGACCATTCACACAAACTCACCAAAGAATTCTACGATTGGAAAAACCCAAAACATGAATCGAAATGAAAAGAGAGAGATATCTCATCTGCTTGTTACTCGAAAACGATGAAGATGATATCTCATCTGCTCGTTATTCGAAATTTTACCTACAGATTTCTTTGATCAGACCATCCAAACTCTGTTGTTTCCTTTTCCCGTTGGTGCTTTAAAACTTCAATACTGAATATAAATTGAAGTTAAGATTGCTCCGAGTAACTTCAAATCCCGTGTCAGAGTACATTGAACCCGCTTTGGAAAGATGTTGTAGGTATTCAGACGTGGTGGCTTGCATGAGCGTCAGCTGCAATACATAACCACAGTCAATCGAAACAAAAAACAGCTCCCAAAATTTGTGATAACTAGGTTTTGTATTTTTAAATTTTCGTTTTGTGTTTCTACGCCGGGAATACCTTACCTTAGCTTGTCCATACCCTTGAGCTTGCCACCGCTTCCCAAAATCTAAGGAGGCGACCTCGAGGTGCAGGTACATTGACCAGCCTTCAAATTTCAAGAAGATAATCGACAAAATTTGGTCTCGCATAAGAACCAGTAACAGCATGCATGGCAACAAACAGCAATTTATATTGCTCTTCCTCGAGATGTTTGGCGAGATAGAAACTGATCAGGAATCTAACTCGCGGGCCAGTGGTGGCCTGAGGACGTGGTTTTATCGATGTCGATAAGAGCTTGGGTCGTTTGGGGTCGTGCGGTAAAACTTGCTAAGAGTTTAAAGCTGAAATAAAGTTAATGAGGGTTTTAGCCACTTGAGGCTGAAAAAGTAAATCTTGATAATAGTATGAATTGTGGACAGTGCATGAAGAGTGTATAAAAAATCTTGTGGTTATACAAGTTTATGAAAGAAGCTGTGATGCGAATATAGTGACTCAATATGAACTTTGATAATTTAAAAGTTGTAAAAGTAATGCAAGAATATATTTTCTGACGCAATTTATGTGTAAATAGATTGAAGATAATTGTTTACCGATTTAGGCGCTTCCAGTCTTGGTGGCTGCGAGCTAGCGGAGAGGAAACGGTGTTTGATGTTCGATTATGTCTTCCTTGTAGTTGATGAGGGGTTAAGGTGGTTGTGGATTATTGACTCGATATTCGTGTTCAACTCACACTAAGCCGTCGCAAAGCATATTACGCTTCCTGACATTTTTGGTCTTGTTTTTTTAAAGGAAATATTGTTTAAACAACATGAGATCTCTAAATAGTTCTGTATGGCTTGTCCATATCTGTCATTTTCTTTTACAGAAAATGATTCCTATGTCGGGAGGAAATGTTTCCATGGTTGGGAGCTTCTTTCATATGATATAGATAAAATGTATTCGCTTCTTCTAAGGATGTGATCAAAGTAGGTCGAGATCACTTGAGGCCGGGCTACTTCTGCAGTGGACGGTTATTTTTCATAAAGAAGTGGGTAGATTGTTATTCATCGCTCTTTCGAAGATCGAGCTTATCTTAGATCGACATCAATGCTTTTAAGAAAGCGTATCGGCCCATTCGACGTTGTTTTCTAGGAACAAGATTCTTTACCTGCTCCTCGAGTTACCTAAGCTCGTCGGAGAATGAACTCGATGCCTTTATCAGAGAAGGGCGATCTGTCGACCCTTTGTGTCTCACAAGCTCATTAGAGATCGAGTTCGTTTGTCTTTTAATTCAGATGTGAGATCTGTTTATGCTCAATGTTGGTTGGATCTGTGTCTTACACAGATCATATCCAAGTGCTTCATGTTGGATCCATTTATAGCCATTGGGCTTTAATGGAAATTATGAAAAATAAATGACATGGGCATGTGTGTTCAACAGCCCAAAAACAATAATAATGAGAAGAAGATACTTGTCCCACATCGGTGGGAACAAGTAGAAATGAGGTGTTTATATATGGTCACTTGATATCATGTGTTAAACAGCTTGGAGAGAGAGGAAGGCTCCCCACGCGCGCGCCGCCGCCGCCGTCCGGCCGGCTCGGCTCGGCTCGGCGTGGGCATGGGCTTGGGTCTTGGGTCTTGGGTCTTGGGTCTTGGGTCTTGGGTCTTGGTGGAGGGCCTCCGGCCCGATAAAAATATTTTTTTGGACCAAGTTAAGCTCAACATTTTACCATTTAAAATCTCAAAAACAACATGCATTTTATTTTGAAACGACAAGCAGTTTGTCTAGAAAATAAAAACGTCATGATGTTTATCATCTCGAAATATTTAAACGAGATAAGAAAGAGAGAGATAGCGAGTCTTGGGGAATAAGTTCGTAACTTGAACTTCCCGAGATCTTTGCCAAATCCCCACTAACAAGCGCACGTTATGCAACAGTTACGGGAAGTCGCTCTTCGTCCATCTCTTTAAATACAACTCGTCTCTCTTCTCATTTCTCTAATTTTTTGACACCTCAAACCAACAGCGAAAATCCCTTAGCGTAAGTCTTAAATACGAGAGTGTTTCGTAGAGTTTATAGTTCGATAGGGCGATCACGAGTGAGGCGTGATTCGTCTGCCATGGTTGTATCCTGGGACTCTATATTCGTACAGTTCCGTCTCACTAACGGAGCGAAAATTTTGAGTTAAGGAAAGAGATCATATCTCGACTCCATGTCTCTTTGCGAATACGATTTCTTATCGTTCTTGTATTCGTTTTTACATTCGTTTCTTTCCTTAACATCGCTTTTATTTTATCGTTTATGTCAGTCCGGTTTTCCGGCTTCCACAACCTTAACTCAAAATCGCTTTACGTTTAAAGCTCTAATCGGGTTGAAAAACGATTTATAAAAACGGGTTTTGGAACCGTGTTTGCGATTTGCTTTCCAGCACTTCCGCAAAACGTTTGTTCTTATTTCATAATCGTGTTTGCGATTTGCTTTTTAGCACTTCCGCGAAACGTTTATTGTTTATTTCATTACGCTTTGCGGATTGCTTTCTAGCATTTTTCGCAAAACATTTTTGATACATTCTTAAAACGTTATATACATGAATCGTTTCAGTAACCGCTTTCTTAAGTGAGTTTGTGAAACATTCTAATTCTATAAAAATGGTTTCTGCGAATGCTTCTAAGCGAGTTTGCAAAACGTTTTCTTAAGACTTATATCGATATGATTTGGTACAAACACCAAAAATGAACATTGATTTTAAACTATTATTTTTCTTTAAAATAATATGTTATTTGTTGAATGGAGTACTGATTCGTCTTCATGGTTTTCTCTACAGGAAAAACAATGACGAACGATTACAACATCCCCATTGATACCACAGATGTCATTCAGACTCCACTCAACGCTGCAGCAACTGATGCAACTGGAGTCACAACTGCTGCAGCAACAACGAGCACTATCCTCCCTGCGGGAAATGCTGCTGATGAAACCACTCGCCGTAGCCTATTCGGTGCTGGTCTTTATCAGATGGGTTCAGTATCAGCAACTGCAAGTGGTCCGGTGGCAGTTCAAACTCCTCCGGCTGTACCTAGCTTGTTCACTCAAGGACTGATGCCATACAAGTTTGATGGCAAAGGCTTCAAAACGTGGCAGAAGAAGATGATGTTCTTCCTGACAACGATGAAACTGGACAAGTTCATCCAGGAGGGCAAGCCCCTGATTCCGTACGGGATTGATGATGTTCACAGTCTTGCAACTGTTGACATATGGGTACATTCCGACTTCATCTGCAAAGGTTACATTTTGGGTCGTCTCATTGACCCATTATACCGTGTCTACTGTAAGATCCCCACGGCGAAAGAGCTATGGAGATCACTGGACAAGAAGTACAGAGGTGAGGATGCTGGCTGCCAGAAGTATGTGGTCTCAAAGTTCCAACATGCTTCTCACTTCTAGTTTGAGACTCCAAGATTTGTTTCAGCAGGGTGTCAGTGCTGCTCTCTTGAGGAGCAGAGGAACCAGATGAGGGGTTTTGCTGAGGTTGATAGCTGCCTTGCTGGTTGTTTCTAGGCGGATAACCACTCTGTTGGTTGTTGGGATAGGATTTCTGTTGGTAGTTGTTGTACTGAAAGTTGGGCTCTTTTTTGTACCAGCTACCATTGTTGTTGATGAAACACAGCTCTTCCTGACCTTCCAAACCCTCAACCTCATGGACAACAGGTGGTGTCTCTTGGCTTGGGTTACCAACAAATATCTCCATCTTCCAATAAGAGGTTTTATTGAGCTTTTTGGCAGGAAGAAGGATTATGGTCTAGTCAAATATGTGACCATATCGTGAAGAAATGACGAGCATATAATTGTCTTTAAGAGCCGTGCTCCTCTTCTTTGGAAACTGAAGAACTCTGGTTTCTCGACAGCTCCTTGATAACGAGATCTTGAGAATTGGATGCACTTAGTGTTTATACACAGTCAGAGCGTGCTCGAGGTACTGTATTTTGGTCTCTTTAAGATTCTTCCTCGCTTATGATCATTAATTGAGCAAGGGTATCTGTTTCATGTATGCCAATGTTGTTTTCTTCGTCATCTAAGCTGTCCAAGACAGTATCAGCGATTTCTTGGCTTTGTGATCTGTTTAATCAGGATATTTGGCATCCTTCGGACTTACGCCACATATCGTTGATATTCGTTTCAATGTATCGGTTTGGTTAGCAAACTTTCCTCGTGTTGGGCGGCCATTTGACCGGACCTGAACTCAGGAGGTCGGACTATCGTAACTCGTCGAATTTATTTTATCAGTAATAGAGATTTGATTAAGCTTAGGTCGGAATCGAATCTCATGTGTCGTTCCTCATTTATGATCTAGTAAGATCGATGCCTCCGTGGTGTGATGGCTCGTTTGTTGCGGTTTCGGACACATATGAGATGGATCTGTTTTCGTGCTTACAAGCCTTAGATCGATTTTTAGTAAAGACACGAAGAAGAGACAGGGGTTGAGATCGATGATTGCAGTCATCTCTTTCTTCTGGGGCGGACCGGTCTGCTCGATGATCTAGGTGAAGTTCTGACTTTGATCTTCGCGTCGTTGGAGAGATCAATTTTATCGTTTCATGGTTTAGTAGAATCGATGGCAGCGGAGGTCAGATCCATTCTCGTGCTTTCAAAACGTAGGATCGGGTTCCAAGCAAGGATGTCTTTTGTCTATCTTCCCTATAGTCAGCGCCAAAATGTAGATCCTAAAATCTACACTAAGTATTTGATAGTTTTTATTTGTAAAATCTACACTAAGTATTTTATCCTCAGAACACAACGATAGAATTGGGTTCGATTCGTCGAGAATGGACTTTGTTCTTTGTGCCGAATAACATCGAGATCTCGAAGAAGAGAAGGATCGTGACTGAACTCGGGGTCGAGCTGTCTACGTACCCTCGACGAGGGATCAAGTCTAAATGTGGTTCGATTGTCATCATCTCGAGTGAGATGTCGTTAACTTTATCCTTGGAGGAGAGTTCGTTTATATATCATAGCGGCTGATCTATAAACATATTTAGAGATCGAAGTCGGTTAATAAGAACTCTCGTCCTCATTTATTATAATTATCAGAGTTCGACGTTGCAGGCAAGAACTCTCGTTGTTGAAGATTACGGAGACGTCTTCTCATTCATGAGTGTCGTGACGTTTTTGACTTGGTGTCATGAAATAAATAATCTAATATCTCTCTTTCTCGTTTGGTAATTGAATAATGGAAGAACTGTTTAATCATTACATGGGGGCCATGTTCGAAAACGCGGCGGCTAGACGTGAGTACTCGCCGGAAAAACAGTCGGCGGGGTGGTGCCGCCGCGATTATGGTAAAATCGGTTAATAACTCGGAATTTAAAAAAAAAAAACTCAGATTTGTGTTCATTGTCAGATTGAAATCAAAGATCGAATGATAGATTAGAGTAATATAGCTTAAATCGTTCAAAAGAAACGTAGAAAAAGAACATAAAACTTGTTTAAAATGGCTGACGGCCGAATTAGGGTTACAGAACCCGCAAGTGGAGAAGATGAAGGAAGGAATTGTCCATTTTACCCTTCATTTAAGTTAAAATAAGAAAAAAAAATTCCGCAAGACGGGATTTCGAACCACTGACCTGTTTTGTAATTATAAACATATTTAACCACTGAGCCGAGTGATATGTTTGTATATTAAACGAAAGTAAAACTATATATCTTTACATATAAGCATAATAGTTCTAAAATTACTCCCCGATTAATCTCCGTGTAATCCCCGAATAACTGATTAGGCGCTAGGCCCAGGTGAACCGAACGCGTTACGCCTAGCGCATTTTCGAACATTGCATGGGGGTACCGATTAAACCATGTGTTGCTGAGACCAAAGTCTCTCTTTCTCTTCATGTTTCTTTATTATTTTGTTTATATGCTTTTTCTCTCTGTTCAGGTCGTGGAATCCCCTTCCTTGTTAGTGATGTTAAGAGTTTTCAAGCTCCTAAGACAAATGTTGTAGTATAGTGATTGTCGAACCAGTTCAGAGGGATGTCAAAGCAATGAGAATGCAAGTACTCACTTAATCTAAGTGCAACCAATGATTTAGATGAGTTTTAAGCTATGATTAAAACTAAAAAGCAATAACAGAATGATACTTTCTTGACTAAGGGAAAAGAGAACTCATGGGCATAGGGATTAGACCTTGGGTGATCAAGTTTCGAACTAAGGATGACAAATGGTCAATCAAACTATCGACCTTAAGCCTAGACACAATTCTAAGCAAGCTCTATGTCTAGATGAATGCTCATTTGCTAACATATCTCAAACATCAAATGTCTTTGGTTGAATAATATGAAAGCAATCATTACTAACAAGTCTATTAGCTATCTTAGCACCTTTAACAACAAATGTCTTTGGCAAAGTATACTAAAAGCCTAGGAGAGTTGTCTCAGGCATTTCATCAAACACCTTTTGGGTGGGAAATGTCTATTGATCACCCTTTGAGTGGCCAACTCAGAAGATGCATTATGAATACTCTACTAGCAAGGAACAAGAATGATCTACACTAAAACATCCTAGAACTAACCTAATCACCCTTGATCTCCCTAACCCATGAATTCAAAAGGTGATTACTCACTAATCTCCATGATTCCTCTTAAACCCATATTGGATTTCAGATTGATCATGTAGAGAAATAGATAATAAATCAACAATAACACAAGAACATAACAATCAAAATCCAAGAGATGAACTTCTCAAGAGAGTTTTTTGTGTATTTCTCAATAGATCAAAAGATTATCTGCCTTGGTGGCTACCAAAGATGTTTAAAACATAGGTTTTAGAAATGTAAAACGTGCATAATGAAATGACCAAAAGGGCCTTAAGTAAAATAGAAATCGACCCAACAATAGACGCGGAGCGACCTCGGCATGTCGCTCCGACAAGTCGCTCCGGCCTTCGGGAGCGACCTCAGTGGGTCGCTCTGAGAGGTCGCTCCGGGCTTCGCTTCATGTCGTCTCGCCATAGAGACGCGAGCGACCTCGGGGTGTCGCTTTGGGAGGTCGCTCCGAGAGGGGTGTGAGATGCGAGCGACCTCGGTGCGTCGCTCTGGGCAAGTCGCTCTGGGCTTCCAACGGGATGAATATGGCGAGCGACTTCACGGGGTCGCTCCAGCTAGGTCGCTCTGAGAGGTGCTTTGGAGCGACCTCATGACGTCGCTGCGGAACCTCGCTCCCATCCTCTGCTCGTCCAATGATCACCTATTTCACCTCCTTTGAGCGCCAAATGCATCCAAATGTCCCCAAGAACTCCATGTGGCACTCCAACACCTGATAAAGACTCATGTATGCAAAATGTAACCTAAACATGGCTAAATCCTAGTCTATATGATCAAAATGCACATGGACGAATGGATAAGATAATGGAAATATGCAAGATATCAATTCCCCCAAACTTGTTCTTTTACTTGTCCACAAGTGAACTTTCTAGAACTCATAGGGAGAGAGGTTTGAAGGTGAGAGCTCATAGCCAAAAGAAACACACAAAGCACTCAAATCAACATCTAAATTCAGCATTAGTACACCCTCTCTTATTATACTCTAGCTTCTCTAGGCCTATTCAACTCTTTTCATCCCTACACTCATCATCATGCATTCACACATGCAAATCAGCCAACTCTCAAGTTCATTAAGCATAGCATCAAGTGAATTCTTGCAAATGGTCAATTAGTCCAAATCATTTGGTTGAGTAAGGGAAAGCTTTTATTCAAGTGGGTCAAGAGGTTCAAAATCCATGATCTTTTAAAGTGGTTTACTCTCAAAACAAGTAGCCTTGACATTGCACATAATATATCTAAGAAATGGATCAACTCATGCATACAATGCTCAATCTCCATTGTTCTACCCTTTTCCCAAATATACAATTACACAATCATTCCCAAATGTCAAACCCAACTCACATCTCTCACCAAAAGATCCTAAGAACTTTAACTCCTTCTCTTTGAAATCTACAAGAGAGATTTTCCACAACCTCAAAACATTACTTAGCTCCTAACAACTTTGCTAGCCCCCTTTTTCTTTCTTTTTCTTATCTTTTTATATTCAATTTTTTTTTTTATGTGGGGGCCAAAACTTTTCATAACTTGAGCTAAAGGTTTTTCTACTTATCCCAATAAGACAATTCACTTAAACACAAAGAGTCATTTCTTTTCCTTTTTTATTGCTCCCAAATCATAATCACAACTCTCACCCCCTACCTATAGCTAGACAATAGAGTGCCCAATCTAGCAAGAATGAAGATCAAGCATTGTCATTCCCGATACTCTCAACATTATGCACATGTAAGACTTTCCGAAGAAGGCCTCACTCATCAAACAATGAAAGCTTAAAGGAAGGGAAAGGTTTTGGGAGTGGTCTACCACTAGAGTTTGTCAAAATAAGATTGACATAAAGGATGTGACAACTCAAGTGTGTATAGCCATGACTCAGTACACAAGGGACCATGAGCAAGAAGCATTAAGTTCGTTCAGTTCAAATAAGGTTGTAGTTGGCTTCAAAGACTGAGTTTCAGCAATCAACAAGTTTCAGGAAGAGTCTTCAAGGCTCGAAGCATACAAGTGTTTTTGAGAGGTGCATAAGCTATTCAGGTGCAAAGTAATGTTCTTTACAAGGCATTTCAAACCATTGCTCCCAATGCAAGTAAATGCAGCCTATATGCTCTAGACTCTCCTAGAAATGCCAATGATGCAAACTAAATGATTTTTTTTTTAATGCAAATATATATTTATAATGCAATGCATGAGACTCAAAATCATCAAAGCAAACGTGATCAAATACTTGGTACCTCCCCCAAACTTAAATGACACAGTCTCTATGTTGTCAAGGAGAGAGAGATACCCAAAAAGAGAAAACTAATATGCAAAAACGAAATGGTATATACAAGGGAAAGTAGTGGGTTACCTTCTATGGAGAATGAGTAGAGGGAGATGCTCCCTCCTCGTCGTCCTCAGGTGGTAACTCTTCAAGGTGCTCATCAGTAAGAGTGCCCATCTCTTCAATGTAGAAGGCTTGCCCGAACACAGTTGGTTTCTTCATTTTTTCCTTGATGTCAAAGTGGAGAACATGCCCTTTACCCAAATGGAGATCAATCGTGTCATCTTTCACCTTAACAATTGCTCCTGCTGTAGCTAAGAATGGCCTTCCAAGAATCAATGGGTCCTGAGCCTCCTCACCCATCTCAAGCACCACAAAATCTGTAGGTATCTCATACCTTCCAATCTTCACAGGTAGGTCCTCTAAGATGCCCACAGGGTACTTCACTGAACGATCAGCTAACACCAGAGAGAGTTTACACTTCTTGTACTGAGTGAATCTAAGCTTCTTTGCAACAGATAAAGGCATCACGCTGACACTAGCTCCCAAATCGCAGAGACATTTCTCAAATACCATAGGTCCAAGAGCACAAGGTAGTGTGAAGCATCCTGGATCCTCTAACTTCTCTGGAACATCAAGCCTTTGGATGATGGCACTGCACTCATGGGTAAGAATCATCATGCTTTCCATTTCCTTCTTCTTTGCAGCTACAACATCTTTCAGGAACTTGTTGTATTGAGGAATCAACATGAAAGCATCGATGATGGGCATTGCAACCTGAGCTTCACTCATTTGCTTCTCAAACAAAGCCTTGTACTTCTCTACCAGCTGCCTCTTGAATCTACTAGGGAATGGTAGTTTGGGTTCATAGGGAGGAGGAACAAAAGAATTCTCACTTGCTGGAGCAAGAACTTCACCATCCTTCACTGTTTTCTTCTCTTCCCCAACCTTTCCTTTACCTTTGGCTTCCACAATCTTCTCCAAGATTTCATCATTGATTTTCTCATCAACAATCACCACTTCATCATCTAAGTTGATGGCCACCTCTTCACCTAGTTTCTCAGCATCCCTGGTGAGGGTTGTAGGAGGTAACTGCTTACCACTCCTAAGGGTGATAGCTTTGGCCTCCTTGGGGTTTTGGTCAGATTTTCCAGGTAGAGATCCTTGCTGGCGAGTATGGTGAGTGTTCATGGAAGCAAACTGATTCTCTAAATTCTTGACTGTAGAAGCAAGATGTGAGAACTTGTTGTTGAGCTCATTGTAGCTCCCATCAATCTTGGAATGAAGGTTCTTCAACTCATAACCAACATGCTTCTCACTTCTAGTTTGAGACTCCAAGATTTGTTTCAGCAGGGTGTCAGTGCTGCTCTCTTGAGGAGCAGAGGAACCAGATGAGGGGTTTTGCTGAGGTTGATAGCTGCCTTGCTGGTTGTTTCTAGGCGGATAACCACTCTGTTGGTTGTTGGGATAGGATTTCTGTTGGTAGTTGTAGTACTGAAAGTTGGGCTCTTTTTTGTACCAGCTACCATTGTTGTTGATGAAACACAGCTCTTCCTGACCTTCCAAACCCTCAACCTCATGGACAACAGGTGGTGTCTCTTGGCTTGGGTTACCAACAAATATCTCCATCTTCCAATAAGAGGTTTTATTGAGCTTTTTGGCAGGAAGAAGGATTATGGTCTAGTCAAATATGTGACCATATCGTGAAGAAATGACGAGCATATAATTGTCTTTAAGAGCCGTGCTCCTCTTCTTTGGAAACTGAAGAACTCTGGTTTCTCGACAGCTCCTTGATAACGAGATCTTGAGAATTGGATGCACTTAGTGTTTATACACAGTCAGAGCGTGCTCGAGGTACTGTATTTTGGTCTCTTTAAGATTCTTCCTCGCTTATGATCATTAATTGAGCAAGGGTATCTGTTTCATGTATGCCAATGTTGTTTTCTTCGTCATCTAAGCTGTCCAAGACAGTATCAGCGATTTCTTGGCTTTGTGATCTGTTTAATCAGGATATTTGGCATCCTTCGGACTTACGCCACATATCGTTGATATTCGTTTCAATGTATCGGTTTGGTTAGCAAACTTTCCTCGTGTTGGGCGGCCATTTGACCGGACCTGAACTCAGGAGGTCGGACTATCGTAACTCGTCGAATTTATTTTATCAGTAATAGAGATTTGATTAAGCTTAGGTCGGAATCGAATCTCATGTGTCGTTCCTCATTTATGATCTAGTAAGATCGATGCCTCCGTGGTGTGATGGCTCGTCTGTTGCGGTTTCGGACACATATGAGATGGATCTGTTTTCGTGCTTACAAGCCTTAGATCGATTTTTAGTAAAGACACGAAGAAGAGACAGGGGTTGAGATCGATGATTGCAGTCATCTCTTTCTTCTGGGGCGGACCGGTCTGCTCGATGATCTAGGTGAAGTTCTGACTTTGATCTTCGCGTCGTTGGAGAGATCAATTTTATCGTTTCATGGTTTAGTAGAATCGATGGCAGCGGAGGTCAGATCCATTCTCGTGCTTTCAAAACGTAGGATCGGGTTCCAAGCAAGGATGTCTTTTGTCTATCTTCCCTACAGTCAGCGCCAAAATGTAGATCCTAAAATCTACACTAAGTATTTGATAGTTTTTATTTGTAAAATCTACACTAAGTATTTTATCTTCAGAACACAACGATAGAATTGGGTTCGATTCGTCGAGAATGGACTTTGTTCTTTGTGCCGAATAACATCGAGATCTCGAAGAAGAGAAGGATCGTGACTGAACTCGGGGTCGAGCTGTCTACGTACCCTCGACGAGGGATCAAGTCTAAACGTGGTTCGATTGTCATCATCTCGAGTGAGATGTCGTTAACTTTATCCTTGGAGGAGAGTTCGTTTATATATCATAGCGGCTGATCTATAAACATATTTAGAGATCGAAGTCGGTTAATAAGAACTCTCGTCCTCATTTATTATAATTATCAGAGTTCGACGTTGCAGGCCAGAACTCTCGTTGTTGAAGATTACGGAGACGTCTTCTCATTCATGAGTGTCGTGACGTTTTTGACTTGGTGTCATGAAATAAATAATCTAATATCTCTCTTTCTCGTTTGGTAATTGAATAATGGAAGAACTGTTTAATCATTACATGGGGGTAACGATTAAACCATGTGTTGCTGAGACCAAAGTCTCTCTTTCTCTTCATGTTTCTTTATTATTTTGTTTATATGCTTTTTCTCTCTGTTCAGGTCGTAGAATCCCCTTCCTTGTTAGTGATGTTAAGAGTTTTCAAGCTCCTAAGACAAATGTTGTAGTATAGTGATTGTCGAACCAGTTCAGAGGGATATCAAAGCAATGAGAATGCAAGTACTCACTTAATCTAAGTGCAACCAATGATTTAGATGAGTTTTAAGCTATGACTAAAACTAAAAAGCAATAACACAATGATACTTTCTTGACTAAGGGAAAAGAGAACTCATGGGCATAGGGATTAGACCTTGGGTGATCAAGTTTCGAACTAAGGATGACAAATGATCAATCAAACTATCGACCTTAAGCCTAGACACAATTCTAAGCAAGCTCTATGTCTAGATGAATGCTCATTTGCTAACATATCTCAAACATCAAATGTCTTTGGTTGAATAATATGAAAGCAATCATTACTAACAAGTCTATTAGCTATCTTAGCACCTTTAACAACAAATGTCTTTGGCAAAGTATACTAAAAGCCTAGGAGAGTTGTCTCAGGCATTTCATCAAACACCTTTTGGGTGGGAAATGTCTATTGATCAACTTTTGAGTGGCCAACTCAGAAGATGCATTATGAATACTCTACTAGCAAGGAACAAGAATGATCTACACTAAAACATCCTAGAACTAACCTAATCACCCTTGATCTCCCTAACCCATGAATTCAAAAGGTGATTACTCACTAATCTCCATGATTCCTCTTAAACCCATATTGGATTTCAGATTAATCATGTAGAGAAATAGATAAGAAATCAACAATAACACAAGAACATAACAATCAAAATCCAAGAGATGAACTTCTCAAGAGAGTTTTTTGTGTATTTCTCAATAGATCAAAAGATTATCTGCCTCGGTGGCTACCAAAGATGTTTAAAACATAGGTTTTAGAAATGTAAAACGTGCATAATGAAATGACCAAAAGGGCCTTAAGTAAAATAGAAATCGACCCAACAATAGACGCGGAGCGACCTCGGCATGTCGCTCCGACAAGTCGCTCCGGCCTTCGGGAGCGACCTCAGTGGGTCGCTCTGAGAGGTCGCTCCGGGCTTCGCTTCGTGTCGTCTCGCCATAGAGACGCGAGCGACCTCGGGGTGTCGCTTTGGGAGGTCGCTCCGAGAGGGGTGTGAGATGCGAGCGACCTCGGTGCGTCGCTCTGGGCAAGTCGCTCTGGGCTTCCAACGGGATGAATATGGCGAGCGACTTCACGGGGTCGCTCCAGCTAGGTCGCTCTGAGAGGTGCTTTGGAGCGACCTCATGACGTCGCTGCGGAACCTCGCTCCCATCCTCTGCTCGTCCAATGATCACCTATTTCACCTCCTTTGAGCTCCAAATGCATCCAAATGTCCCCAAGAACTCCATGTGGCACTCCAACACCTGATAAAGACTCATGTATGCAAAATGTAACCTAAACATGGCTAAATCCTAGTCTATATGATCAAAATGCACATGGACGAATGGATAAGATAATGGAAATATGCAAGATATCAACTCCCCCAAACTTGTTCTTTTACTTGTCCACAAGTGAACTTTCTAGAACTCATAGGGAGAGAGGTTTGAAGGTGAGAGCTCATAGCCAAAAGAAACACACAAAGCACTCAAATCAACATCTAAATTCAGCATTAGTACACCCTCTCTTATTATACTCTAGCTTCTCTAGGCCTATTCAACTCTTTTCATCCCTACACTCATCATCATGCATTCACACATGCAAATCAGCCAACTCTCAAGTTCATTAAGCATAGCATCAAGTGAATTCTTGCAAATGGTCAATTGGTCCAAATCATTTGGTTGAGTAAGGGAAAGCTTTTATTCAAGTGGGTCAAGAGGTTCAAAATCCATGATCTTTTAAAGTGGTTTACTCTCAAAACAAGTAGCCTTGACATTGCACATAATATATCTAAGAAATGGATCAACTCATGCATACAATGCTCAATCTCCATTGTTCTACCCTTTTCCCAAACATACAATTACACAATCATTCCCAAATGTCAAACCCAACTCACATCTCTCACCAAAAGATCCTAAGAACTTTAACTCCTTCTCTTTGAAATCTTCAAGGGATTTTCCACAACCTCAAAACATTACTTAGCTCCTAACAACTTTGCTAGCCCCCTTTTTCTTTCTTTTTCTTATCTTTTTATATTCATTTTTTTTTTTATGTGGGGGCCAAGACTTTTCATAACTTGAGCTAGAGGTTTTTCTACTTATCCCAATAAGACAATTCACTTAAACACAAAGAGTCATTTCTTTTCCTTTTTCATTGCTCCCAAATCATAATCACAACTCTCACCCCTACCTATAGCTAGACAATAGAGTGCCCAATCTAGCAAGAATGAAGATCAATCATTGTCATTCCCGATATTCTCAACATTATGCACATGTAAGACTTTCCGAAGAAGGCCTCACTCATCAAACAATGAAAGCTTAAAGGAAGGGAAAGGTTTTGGGAGTGGTCTACCACTAGAGTTTGTCAAAATAAGATTGGCATAAAGGATGTGACAACTCAAGTGTGTATAGCCATGACTCAGTACACAAGGGACCATGAGCAAGAAGCATTAAGTTCGTTCAGTTCAAATAAGGTTGTAGTTGGCTTCAAAGACTGAGTTTCAGCAATCAACAAGTTTCAGGAAGAGTCTTCAAGGCTCGAAGCATACAAGTGTTTTTGAGAGGTGCATAAGCTATTCAGGTGCAAAGTAATGTTCTTTACAAGGCATTTCAAATCATTGCTGCCAATGCAAGTAAATGCAACCTATATGCTCTAGACTCTCCTAGAAATGCCAATGATGCAAACTAAATGATTTTTTTTTTAATGCAAATATATATGTATAATGCAATGCATGAGACTCAAAATCATCAAAGCAAACGTGATCAAATACTTGGTACCTCCCCCAAACTTAAATGACACAGTCTCTGTGTTGTCAAGGAGAGAGAGATACCCAAAAAGAGAAAACTAATATGCAAAAACGAAATGGTATATACAAGGGAAAGTAGTGGGTTACCTTCTATGGAGAATGAGTAGAGGGAGATGCTCCCTCCTCGTCGTCCTCAGGTGGTAACTCTTCAAGGTGCTCATCAGTAAGAGTGCCCATCTCTTCAATGTAGAAGGCTTGCCCGAACACAGTTGGTTTCTTCATTTTCTCCTTGATGTCAAAGTGGAGAACATGCCCTTTACCCAAATGGAGATCAATCGTGCCCTCTTTCACCTTAACAATTGCTCCTGCTGTAGCTAAGAATGGCCTTCCAAGAATCAATGGGTCCTGAGCCTCCTCACCCATCTCAAGCACCACAAAATCTGTAGGTATCTCATACCTTCCAATCTTCACAGGTAGGTCCTCTAAGATGCCCACAGGGTACTTCACTGAACGATCAGCTAACACCAGAGAGAGTTTACACTTCTTGTACTGAGTGAATCCAAGCTTCTTTGCAACAGACAAAGGCATCACGCTGACACTAGCTCCCAAATCGCAGAGACATTTCTCAAATACCATAGGTCCAAGAGCACAAGGTAGTGTGAAGCATCCTGGATCCTCTAACTTCTCTGGAACATCAAGCCTTTGGATGATGGCACTGCACTCATGGGTAAGAATCATCATGCTTTCCATTTCCTTCTTCTTTGCAGCTACAACATCTTTCAGGAACTTGTTGTATTGAGGAATCAACATGAAAGCATCGATGATGGGCATTGCAACCTGAGCTTCACTCATTTGCTTCTCAAACAAAGCCTTGTACTTCTCTAGCAGCTGCCTCTTGAATCTACCAGGGAATGGTAGTTTGGGTTCATAGGGAGGAGGAACAAAAGAATTCTCACTTGCTGGAGCAAGAACTTCACCATCCTTCACAATTTTCTTCTCTTCCTCAACCTTTCCTTTACCTTTGGCTTCCACAATCTTCTCCAAGATTTCATCATTGATTTTCTCATCAACAATCACCACTTCATCATCTAAGTTGATGGCCACCTCTTCACCTAGTTTCTCAGCATCCCTGGTGAGGGTTGTAGGAGGTAACTGCTTACCACTCCTAAGGGTGATAGCTTTGGCCTCCTTGGGGTTTTGGTCAGATTTTCCAGGTAGAGATCCTTGCTGGCGAGTCTGGTGAGTGTTCATGGAAGCAAACTGATTCTCTAAATTCTTGACTGTAGAAGCAAGATGTGAGAACTTGTTGTTGAGCTCATTGTAGCTCCCATCAATCTTGGAATGAAGGTTCTTCAACTCATAACCAACATGCTTCTCACTTCTAGTCTGAGACTCCAAGATTTGTTTCAGCAGGGTGTCAGTGCTGCTCTCTTGAGGAGCAGAGGAACCAGATGAGGGGTTTTGCTGAGGTTGATAGCTGCCTTGCTGGTTGTTTCGAGGCGGATAACCACTCTGTTGGTTGTTGGGATAGGATTTCTGTTGGTAGTTGTTGTACTGAAAGTTGGGCTCTTTTTTGTACCAGCTACCATTGTTGTTGATGAAACACAGCTCTTCCTGACCTTCCAAACCCTCAACCTCATGGACAACAGGTGGTGTCTCTTGGCTTGGGTTACCAACAAAGTGCAGCTGCTCTTGTGTGGCTTTATCAGCAAGGAGGATGTCTATCTTATCCTGTAGAGCTTTCAACTCTTTCCTCGTCTGCTTATCATCTGTTCGACTGCCTCTGTCGTGGTCTCCACTGTAGACTGCATCACTCTTTACCATGTTGTCAACCAGCTCCTCTGCATCTTCCTCAGTTCTCCCCAAGAAGAACCCATTGCTAGCTGTATCCAGTCTGGCCCTGTACTTAGGAAGAGCACCACGGTAGAATGTGCTCAGCAAGCTCTCCTTAGAGAAACCATGGTGTGGGCATTGAGCTTGGTAGCCCTTGAATCTCTCCCAGGCTTCACTGAAGCCTTCCAAGTTCTTCTGTTGAAAGCTGGAAATCTCATTTCTCAGCTTAGCAGTTCTTGAAGTAGAGAAGAACTTCTCCAAGAATGCTCTCTTGCAATCATCCCAAGTGGTGATAGAGTCGCTGGGTAGAGACTTCTCCCACTGACGTGCCTTATCCCCCAAAGAGAAAGGGAATAGCTTGAGCTTTAAGGCATCTTCGGACACACCATTGGTTTTTGACAACCCACAGTAGCTGTCGAACTTGTCCAAGTGATCAAATGGGTCCTCTAGAGCCAAGCCATGATACTTGTTGTTCTCGATCACGTTGAGGAGTCCTGACTTGACCTCAAAGTTGTTGGCTGCCACAGCTGGTGCTTGGATTCCCAGTCTATGACCATGAATGTTAGGCCGGTCATAAGTACCAATGGGTCGAGCTGCCCGCGGTTGGTGTTCTGCCACTTGCGGTGGATTTGCCATATCAATATCCAATCTCTGCAAGTGGGCTTGTTGTTCTTCTTCTCTTCTAGCTCTAGCACACTCCCTCTCGAAAGCTCTGATGTCTGCTACTATTGGAACTAGGTTTGCTGGACCCCTGCTCCTCAAGTTCATACACCTGAAAGTGAAAGGTAGGTGAAGAAGAAGAATCAGTAACAAAACAAAATTAAAATGACTTAGTCTCAAGCAAGTGACTAAATCTCAATGTTTAAATCTACTCAGAATTTGGCAACGGCGCCAATTTGATGTTAGGAGTTTTCAAGCTCCTAAGACAAATGTTGTAGTATAGTGATTGTCGAACCAGTTCTGAGGGATATCAAAGCAATGAGAATGCAAGTACTCACTTAATCTAAGTGCAACCAATGATTTAGATGAGTTTTAAGCTATGACTAAAACTAAAAAGCAATAACAGAATGATACTTTCTTGACTAAGGGAAAAGAGAACTCATGGGCATAGGGATTAGACCTTGGGTGATCAAGTTTCGAACTAAGGATGACAAATGATCAATCAAACTATCGACCTTAAGCCTAGACACAATTCTAAGCAAGCTCTATGTCTAGATGAATGCTCATTTGCTAACATATCTCAAACATCAAATGTCTTTGGTTGAATAATATGAAAGCAATCATTACTAACAAGTCTATTAGCTATCTTAGCACCTTTAACAACAAATGTCTTTGGCAAAGTATACTAAAAGCCTAGGAGAGTTGTCTCAGGCATTTCATCAAACACCTTTTGGGTGGGAAATGTCTATTGATCAACTTTTGAGTGGCCAACTCAGAAGATGCATTATGAATACTCTACTAGCAAGGAACAAGAATGATCTACACTAAACATCCTAGAACTAACCTAATCACCCTTGATCTCCCTAACCCATGAATTCAAAAGGTGATTACTCACTAATCTCCATGATTCCTCTTAAACCCATATTGGATTTCAGATTAATCATGTAGAGAAATAGATAAGAAATCAACAATAACACAAGAACATAACAATCAAAATCCAAGAGATGAACTTCTCAAGAGAGTTTTTTGTGTATTTCTCAATAGATCAAAAGATTATCTGCCTCGGTGGCTACCAAAGATGTTTAAAACATAGGTTTTAGAAATGTAAAACGTGCATAATGAAATGACCAAAAGGGCCTTAAGTAAAATAGAAATCGACCCAACAATAGACGCAGAGCGACCTCGGCATGTCGCTCCGACAAGTCGCTCCGGCCTTCGGGAGCGACCTCAGTGGGTCGCTCTGAGAGGTCGCTCCGGGCTTCGCTTCGTGTCGTCTCGCCATAGAGACGCGAGCGACCTCGGGGTGTCGCTTTGGGAGGTCGCTCCGAGAGGGGTGTGAGATGCGAGCGACCTCGGTGCGTCGCTCTGGGCAAGTCGCTCTGGGCTTCCAACGGGATGAATATGACGAGCGACTTCACGGGGTCGCTCCAGCTAGGTCGCTCTGAGAGGTGCTTTGGAGCGACCTCATGACGTCGCTGCGGAACCTCGCTCCCATCCTCTGCTCATTCAATGATCACATATTTCACCTCCTTTGAGCTCCAAATGCATCCAAATGTCCCCATGAACTCCATGTGGCACTCCAACACCTGATAAAGACTCATGATGCAAAATGTAACCTAAACATGGCTAAATCCTAGTCTATATGATCAAAATGCACATGGACGAATGGATAAGATAATGGAAATATGCAAGATATCAGTTAGCTCCAAGGCTTCTTTTATATGAGAGTAAAGCTGTTGCAAGAAACTTGTTGTTTGTTGCACGTGCTCCTCTTCTTTAGCTTTGACTCATTCTTTATAACTATCGATTCCAAGATATGTGGAGAATAATCCTCTTGATCTTTGACTCAATAATTCTCCAAAGAACCTCGGGCTTTATGGACCGACGTCGCGTTACGAGTTCTCCTCAGCCTGTTTAAGCTTAACCCGAGGTAGTCGTTAACCGGTTTTCTTATTCTTTTGGCGGGAGGGATTTAGTGCTAAATCATGTATCAACAGTAAGGAGTAGGCATGAAAATAAATTTATTAACTTGAGAATGCAGAGTCTAGTTGAAATTTGAAATACACATAAAAATATAAACCAGAACATGGTTTCACTGAGAAGTTGTTGAAGTTATTGGTAATGTGAAAATTGAAAAAGCCTGTAATGCAACATAACAGTGAGAGTGTTCACTGGACTGTCTAGTCTTTGCGTGTCTTCTTGGCAGATCTCCTCTCCTCTTAATCTATTTCTTCCTCTCCAGTGTTACTGGCATCAACAGGGGTCTCAACTGAATCATAAACAGTAGCTCTTTCTCCATCAACCATGGCAGCAGCAGTGCAACCTCTTATGGTCCTTCATTACTCTCACAAACCCTAACATTGCAAAATATAAAAAGAGGTGACAGTTTTTTTTTTTTGATAAAAGATAAAAAAGAGGTGACAGTTTAGAGCAGCATGTTGTTTTATTCTTAATAAAAAAATTAGTGCTTACTTCTGCAGTTAAGCACTGCTTGCGCCACTCCTTGTCAAAGTAGAAATGAGTGCCTGAGGTAGCGTTGAGAGAGAGAGAGAGAGAGAAAGAGAGAACCTTGTATTTTACACCGACCATACAACAGAGATCATAACTAATTAATCAACAGAACCCAACTATATATAATACAGAACCCGGAATCATCAACATTCTCTAATGGTCGTGGTAGTTGATGGTATGAGATTGTTTAAACTATAGTCTAACTTAACTTGGTCCGAAAAAAGAAAAAAATATTCTAACCTAACTTATTAATCAGTAACTCGTCGAATGCCGAAACCATCAATCAATACATAATAAGTAACCAGGAATCATCAACATTCTCTACCGACAGTCGTTTGATGCTCAGAGAATTTGTAAAACATAGTATAAGAAGCTATAGAAGGTTAGATTGGGACTATATATTAAAAATCTTAACATGGCCGAGCAGCTCACCTCCAACCAACATAGGGCTAATATTGATCGCCAAAACCACCTTAGCAGCTGTAGAAATTACTTATCTACTCTGATATTAACCATCTTGAGTTGTCTGAGTGTGATCATTGTATGTTGTCCTGATATCGGAAACCTCACCAATGATGCCTGTTAAAAAAGGTTATCTGGTATAAGATCTATGAATACTAACATTAACTTATAACAGACGGAGTACAGATGAAGACATACTTGGAAGCTCAACATTAGTATTAGCTAACGGCATGAGTTGATCAACAGATTGGAACCTGAACATCTCAGTAGGGATCAGATTAGCAACTGCATGCACTTCAACCATATTTGTAAACTTGTTTAGCCGGATAGCCACAGCAGAAAATCCAAGCTTGAAACGGTTGTTGCTTCTAGTCACATCGAATCCACTGAGCTCATACATAGCTCCCTCTCTAAGAAGTTCTCGGAATGTGTTCAGACGATGGACATATACAGATGCTTGGATGAGAGAAGACTGCGAAATAAGGATATATTTAATCAGAAGCTAGAATCCGATGACATAACAACGAACGAAGACGTAAAAGAGAAACTGGTAAAAATTCATGACCATCCAAGAGAAGCATATCAACACCCATTAGTTCACCACTCATCTTAACATTCCTCCCTTCCCAAAATCGGAGAAGGCATGCGAGAACGGTTCGAGTTATGTGTAGGAAACGGAGAACTGGGAAGTAACCATCAACCCTGACCCGCTTATTTATAGGTTTAAAAAATGCTTAGAATCCGAACAGATCGAACTCTGTGAAGGAATGAGAAGTAATGGAGAGCAAATTAACTGAGCATAAATGAAAGGCTTAATGACTTAAACATAAAGAGTGATGAAGACGTTTCTCAGATCTCGTGTACGAAGAAGAAGCAGTGATTAGGATTATCAGGTCGCGGCGTTGAAGACGAAGAAGCATGGTCACGCCTGGCTCTGGGCCTACCATAAAGAAACCCCAACTAAAACATTATAGTAAGCCCAACAAATGTTAAGTTATGCTTCCATCGATAGAGGCCACAAAGTCACATATACAAAACAAACGACAAAGCCCAAAAATACAAACCGTAAATGATTATTAAACGCAGGAGAAACTGTGCTGACGTGGCGAATTCTCCTTGACCTAGTTTTTTTGGTAGCAAAAGGAAAAGAAAATAAATGTATACTTTATATTAGATGTACGTTTAATATATATATATATATATATATTATTTTGTAGATGTGTAGTTATGTAATTGAATCTAGTTGACAATCATTATTTTTTTATTAGAAGAAGGTTTTTTAATTACAGACATCTATTTAACAACCGTGCGTAAAGTCGATGGTGGCTATTAATTAGTTGGGTTTTTTGTCCGTCTAGCAAAATTGTCTGGGTATTAGAATAATTTAACAATTCTCATTTAGTTCAAATATTGTCATGATTAAAAATTGAAGTTTCATTAGAGAGCTTAGTGAGCAAACTACTTTACAGATACAAATAATTTAAAAGATTATTTACATATTAAAAGTTTGAATTAGGCACGGATGTTCGATTTTTGGTTCGGTTCCGGTTCCGATTCAGTTTTTTTGGTTTTCGATTTTTTGGTTTTAGTGATATAGGAACCGTTCGGTTATCTATAAAATTCGGATCGGGTCCAGTTCGAATCTTTCGGTTTTTGGTTGGGTTTCGGGTTCAGTTTTTTTGGTTCGGTTCCGGTTTCGGTTCGGTTTTCAGTTCTCAATTTTTATGCTCATGCCTAGTTTAAATCACTTCTTGGCTATTAAAAACAGAAATTTTGATGCAGTTAAGATTAAAATGTTTACAAAAATATATTAAATGTAAGCTGTGTTGTCGAGTTTTCGCATGTTGATTAAGGTAAATAAAGTATGTTAAAAGCTAGGTTGCATAGAAATTCGGATAAATGTCCGGTTCATGTTTCAGAAGCGTTTCAGAATCATATATTTTTTGGAAACTCGTGGAAATACATTAAAATTTTATTTTCAAAATTTTTTTTATATTATAACTCCATGAAAACTTGCGTTACGATTTTAGAAATTCACGATAATGTTTGGGAAACACGAAAAAAAATTATTTATAAAAAAATTAAAGATATATTTTGTAAATATTAATAAATATAAGGATATATTTTGCAAAGAACGGAATATTTTATATTTGTGCACACTATTCTTCATTTTCTATCAAGACTAAGTTTTTCATAGATGATCCCAATCATGTATGATATGTTGGAAGAGATCATTTTGATTCACTAGATGAGATTAATTTTTGGATACTTGAGACTAAAATTCTTTCTCTCGATGAATTTGAGCTGAAAGCGGTTATGTTTGCTGGAGCTAATGAAAATAAGGTTGAAAATAATGTTATTAATTATTGCTGGAGCTACATAATATTTATATATTGAATTTGTATTATTTTGAATCTTTTTTTTATGATTTTGATATTTAACTATTACTTATTTTATTTTGTAGGTTATCTGTTGGTTTGTATTCTTAGATACATTAAACATAAGAAGTTAACTGTACTCTTATTAATCAATCACGCACATTATATATATTACAGATGTTACGAAAATGTTTTCATTCCAATTTTTTTTTTCTGTATTCGTTTTCGATTCTTAGCAATTTAGATTAAAAGTTTCATCAAAAAAAATTTAGATTAAAAGCATCAAAACAAATAGTTTTCTAGATAAGCCCATATATAAATAACTATTTGCTTTTCCTGGAACGCATTTTTTGGGATTTCAGTGGCGGTGATTTTTATTTAATACGTTAATAGATGATAATCCGCGCACATGCGCGGAGTATGTTTTTTATAATAATGTTTGTTCACTAAATGGTTTTAACATTTTGCAACACTGCATTCTTTATCGATTGTAAAATGACGAATACAAATTTTGGTTTCTTAAATGTATAATCGTTGTTGAAGAGTTAACGAATTACATCTCATTTTAATTACTTTTAAGAATTCATATGCACAAAAGGAAATTAAGTTTTTCGGCTGACACAAATCACTAAAACCAGATATGCGACATCGATAGTAAAATGACGAAAGAGGATTATGTTTTTTGCTCTCGATTTTTTTACTATTGACTTCCAATAAGTATTTTATTTTCTACCTCTAAAATTGTGCTTTCGTTCTCATTTTTGTTTACATTAATTCGGTGAGTTACATAAGTGTCAATTTAAAAAGATGGACATCTGTAAAAATTAGTTTCGCTCCAGATACATATTTAAGAATCAAATTTTTGAAAAAAACTCACCGACAAACTCTATTCACAGATTAGTGTTCAAATCTAATATATCAAGCTGTTATAGAATATAAGTGCAGACTCGAAATATAAATGTGAGTCTAGTATATATTCAACAGTTCGGTCTAAAAATCATATAATTCTAGAACAACCAAACAAATTACTTATTTTATTAACCTACGCTTTTGAAATTTAGTTACTTAAGAGTATACCGATAAAATATATATATATATATATATATTATATATATAATACTTTACCATTCAAGTACATGTAAACTATGTATAAACTAAAAAACTGTTTTATTTATTAAATGATAAACCAGAAAACTTATAATAAATAGCTCACATCTCTTATTCTTACAATTATAATAACTAGATAGGGTATTAGGGAGAAACGAATTTTAGACGAATAATCAAATCCTTAATTTTTCGAACAAACTCAAAAGGAGATGATTAGAATCTTGTCATGATATTTCATTAAAAGCTTTTTAGGAATAAAATCAAGACTAAATTATTTATTCTGAATGAAATAATATATATATATATATATATATATATATATAGTGCTTCCAATATTATAAATTACTTTGATTTGAAGAAGTGTATTTCTGGGATTGTGAGGATCAAATAACATATTAGAAACCACTTATTTAAAAAATAATTTGTATACATAAAATTATATACATTAGAGTAAGCACATAAATCAAAATCAATATCTTTTGTTAATTTACAATCATGTTTTGGTAAATAAATCAAAACATTGATTTTATCTACTTTATATGGTATTTAATTAAGCTTTATTGATATTGACATATATATATATATATATATATTAATATATTAATATAAATATTTATTATTGACACGTCATACTCATATGATTGTATAAATATTTGTATATTTGATGTAAGAAAAAATTAAACTGTCAATCACAAAACTTTTAATATGAGATTTTTCAATACAAATTTCAAATTAAAATATTAAGATCTCAATAATTTTTCACTGCAAAATTTGAAACTAACATATTTATATAATTTTTATATAGTATATAATATATAATTTAATTATTATTTATTATTTAAATTATATACTATATAATATGAATTTCTATTAATGTGACTTCGTATTCATACGATTTATGATCATTTGTATCTTGCTTGAACAAAAAAAAAGTTAAGCCATTGATCACAAAATTTTCAATATGAGACTTTTACCTTTTTTAGTAATTTATAATCGTTTTAAAAAATTCAAAATATAACATGTAAGAAAAAAAATCTATTTTTTTTTATTATATGCTTAATGTGATTATATATTTTCTTTTAATAATATAAAATTAAACAAAAAGAGAAAGGATACAAAAATTGTTATTAAATATATATTATTCATAATCATTAATTGTCATATATATTCTAATCATATTAGGTAATTTCGTAACTTTTATTTAAGGAAAGAAAAAATATTTTTTGTACACTAATAATCAATTTGATGGTTAGTTTAATAAAAACTATAATATATATTTATATGAAACAAATTATTTTTCTAAAAATTTTAAGAATCATCCTACTGATGACATGTGATTACGAAAAAAATGTTCTAACGCTGCGGGATTAATTATAGATCACCAGATTAGTGAGGGGTGACTTACGTATTATTTGGAATTACGATGCTGACCCTAACGTGGATCCCATTGGCCATTGAGGGATATTTAGCTACTATTTTCTTAGTTTTTTTTTTTGAAAACAACTATTTTCTTAGTTCAACACTTAAATTTACCATTAGTATACTAATACATCCTGATTGGTGATCTGGATTGTCCCCTCCCCTCCTCATATACACAGAGATTGTTATAATAAAAACAACTACTGATCGCCCACACTCTATAAACTCGGGGCCTGAAATGGTTTTATAAATTATTATTATTACCCAAATGTAAGCAATAAATAAATAAACTAGTACTGGGTAAATAATGATGGGATGTTAGAAGGGAGTGATTAGATGTGAGTCATTTTCGGGATTGAAGTAGTCACCATTTCCCGTTGAGGCCATACATAGCCTCCGTTATTACTCCGTACTATTTATTTGAAGAACTTGTTATTATTTGAACCAGGACGAGTTGGTCTGGTGGTATACGGTTTGCGGCTGCAAGTACGATTTCTGGATTCGATTCGCACTGGCCACCAGAAAATTTACATGTAGACTTGTTCTGGCGCCCGAGACCGAAAACCGTTTACGGTGAGCCACATGGTGACGTCCTGGCAGCGTCCTTGGTCGCTTCGGTCTCTAGTCTGGACCATCACGGTTGGACCAGAACACTCGGTTATCAAAAAAAAAAAAAATTGTTATTATTTGCCATTGATTTTTTTTCTTCATATCGAGCCGATTTGACGGCTGTTATTTAACGTAATTAACTAAATCAATGATTTAAAACACTTGAACATTACTACCAAAACAATCAAGTTCAGTCGTTAAGTAATTAATTTCTCCAGCCTTTAAACCGACAAATTTTATATTTCTTTTTATTATTATTATCATAGATAATCTGGATAAATCCAACTAATCCTACTAATCCTACGGTATGTAAGTTCGTAAAATATTTTCATACCATGTTCAATATTTTTTTTTTATCAAAGTTCAATATCTTATTATATTCTCTATATTGTTGTTGAGAACAAGTTATATATATTTCCGAAATTTGTACAGTAAAACCTGTATAAATTAATAATATTGGGACTTTGAAATTTTATTAATTTATAGAGATATTAATTTACAAAAGTTTTCTTATTTAATTTTTTTTCTATTTTAAATATTTTTTATTTATAAATAAGATTTTATTTTACCGTATGTACGTTATTTAAATTTTAGAAATTTTATTTTTATTTTGTTTTATTATCTTATTTGGTGTATATTTTTATGTTTCATAGAATTATTACGTGGTTTTCGATATAATTTAACTAAATATTATCAAAATATATTGAAATGTTAAAAAAATAAAGGTATTTTCATTGTGAATATAAAACCAACAATATAATGTTTATCTTGTACTTATATATAATTATATATAGATAGATTATTAATTTATGGTTTTAATGAGACTATATATTTACATGGGAGTTTTAAAAATATTATTATTTTATTATTTTATCGATTTATATCATATTTTACATCAGCCCAAGTTGGAACCAACGAAATTTATTAATTTACAGAAATTATTAATTTATCGAGTATTAATTTATAGAAGTTCTACTGTATTCTTCTTGTTGACAGCGAATTATTTGTGAGTCAAGCATGATATATTTAAAAGCCCAGCTTACGAGAGTTGGGACATATAACAATAGACACACAGTGCTGCAGATCTACTAGAAAATATATATATTCCTAGTCGAGTTTTAATAGGAAGTCACTACAGTTATGTCTTCAAATGGATCAAATATATATATATATATATATATATATATATATATATATATATATATATATATATATATATTTAATAGGAAGATCAAATACATTTTCCCCAAACACTTGGATTTTGTTTAATTTTCTACAATATATATATATATATATATATATGGCTAATTATCAGCCTATTTAGCGTAGCGTACGGTACATGGCATTGGATTGGAAATTTACAGCATCATTACAAGAAAAAATGCATTGAGAGGTGATATCAAGGACCATCCCTTTTGGTAGCTCCTAAAACATTGAATATGATGCCACTTGATTCTCGTAGGTGCATTCGAAGTTGAAAAAATATTAATCGGGTATCAGAAATCGCAATTCGCCCTATTATAGAATCCACTTGATTATTACTAATTTTAAAACTAGCGAGTTTCTGATAGGAATCTTGGTTAAAATGACAGATTAAGAACTTGGTGAGAAAACTCAATAAGTAAATAAATTAATAGAGTGAATTGGCTTAAAACCCTGAAAGATTGATGAAATTAGCAAACTACCTATGATGGGACAAGTTTTGTGTCTATCAACCAAAGCACTATGACGTAGGATTTAAGGTATTGATTTTGTTTTGGTTTTCTAATAAATTCACTTATAAATCCTCTTATTATTAAAAGGGAAGTAAATAAAAAGAGAAACCTTAAAAATGTACTATATTTACATTGGTGCCATTATAGTGACGTGTCCCACAGACATGCCTTCTCAGATTGCTTTTGAAAAAACCAATGCCCAGTTTAGCTATTTACCATTATTGCCACTGGACTGACCCCAACATATAATTGCAAGTTCCATATATATAATGTATAAAACATGGTTATCTGGTAAATGCTTCATGCTGGCATACATTAGTTTCAGACACAACATCTCATATTTCATATTGGTTATATAAACTGAAAAATTAATTAATTTGTGAAACTATATTTACAGAAACTTGAACGATATGGATGATTTATACATTCCTCTATTATTACAAAGTTGCTTTACCCGAAAAACAATTGGTAATTTTTATATGGGACAATATGTAATGTAAGTATGTTAATATATTGTCACGTAGCTACTAATAAAAAGGCTGAAGATTTCGGTGCCTCACTTTGATAACTCTGAGTTGGTCAAATCTTTCTCCAAAACGTTGATTGGAAGATGCATGAACCCGGAGGAGTAGGAAATGAAGGCGTTGATCACGAATATCCCAAAGATCTGGAAGTTGGAAGATCGTGTTGTCGGCACAGAACTGGGACATAGAATGTTTCAGTTCGTCTTTGAAAAGGAGGAAGACATTGATGGGGTCTTGAAGCTCCAACCGTTTTATTTTGATTATTGGATGCTCTCTCTGGCAAGATGGCAACCAAAGAGGTCTCAAAACTTCCCGTCGGAGATACCGTTTTGGATTCGGGTTTTGGGCATTCCTTCGGAGTTTAGAACGGCTCCTACTTACGAAAGTATTGGGGATGCTATTGGAAGAACGGTGGCAGTTGATGTGGAACAGGGCCGAGTCCAAGTGGTGGTAGACGCATTCAAAGAGCTTTGCTTCGAAACCACAATAGATTTTAAGGGAGGGGTGTTTTATGAGGGGGAGGAAGCTCTGGTGTCTTTGCGGTACGAGAAGCTCTTTGGCTACTGCAAATTATGTTCCAGTCTTTGCCATAAAGATGAGAAATGCCCTTTGGAGAAGAAAAACACAACAAAGAGTCCAAAGAGAAAAAGGGAGATACACTACAAGAAAACATAAGTTTAACGACAGCGGTTTTCCTCGTGAGTTCGTCGTAAAAGAGGGTTTACGAGGAATTAGCGAGGAAACGGTTTTCGTCGTTATACTTTTGTCGTAACGCATATTTCCTCGCTAATTTATCGTAAAATAGCGAGGAAACCATTTCGTCGTAAAAACAAAGAAAACAAATCGTCGTAAAGACCACGTAGACAGTCCACGTAAGAATGTCGCTACCGTTCCTCGTAAATACCACGAAAGCATTTCCTCGTAAAAGACACGTACATATCTCGAAAGTATTTCATCGTAAAATTCACGTAATTACCTTGAAATGTTTTCCTCGTAATTTTCACGTAAATACCTTTAAAGTATTTCCTCGTAAAATACTCGTTTAACATTTCTCGTGATTTTCTCGTAAATGTTCAACGTAAATAAGTCGTAGATTAGCTACGAATCTACTTCGTTTTATTATTTAACAAATTAAAAAATATAATTAAAAAATATGTAAAATTATTTAATTTATTAATAAAATTAAAATTTTAAAAATAAATAAATACGCAAATATTTTATATATAAATAATTTTTGAATTTATAATACAACCACGGAAAAAAAAGAACTAAGAGTCGTGCATCGCCCGGAGGAATTCATCACTCCTCCTGTCTACATCCTCCTTTGCATGTGTGTCGTCGGATGGTCCCTCGCCTGGAATGGGATTTTGTCGTCGCATGTTCCTCAACATGGTCTCCCATTCCGGATTTGTGACCACTATAAAGTCCAAGAAGCCCTCGAGTCCACCCACACGAACTGTGAACGCAGATTTTGTCGCGGCCAACTCGTTACACAGCTCAGTGACTTCATCATCCCGTCGCTGACCATAAGACGATTTCGCTCTCGGGACATCGTTAACGGAACCAATCCTCAACGTCCGTCCCTTTTTTTTAGGGACAACCTTAAAAACAAAAAATAAATATTGTTAGTAAAAATTTAAAGTTAAATTAAATGAATAATAAAAAATTAAAATTTTAGAAAATCTACCTCCTCGTAAATCTTATCCACTTCAAGTGTGGATAAGGTGACGGGTAATCCGTCGGTAGACTGCTGGGTCAGCTGGGTCTGACGGTCTTCAACCCGAGCAACCACGTCATTGTAGATTTGCTCGGACTTGCCTTCTACAAATACGCCCGCCTTGTTCTTGTGGGTCCTCTCGTAAAGTTCCATAAGAGACGGGATGTCCCGTCTCTTTGGCCTAAAAAACATTTAAGAAAGTTAGAATAAAAATATATGTATTAAAAAATTTATTTAATAAAATATTTAATTACCATTTCCAAACTGACACCGGCGTGGGGTTTTTGGCCCGTAGTGTGAAGCATCGGCCCGTTTCCGTGCTCATCGACCATGTTACGGGAGTTAGAGCAAGACTGGGCGATTCTAATGGAATTAGGAAGACGCCAATAACGGATGAGGCCATCCCACACATTTGTGGTGAGCTCAGCGGGTTTGCCACACCATACCCCTTCACGATCCAGTCACCCTTCCAGTTGGAGACCGTTCCAACAAGCGAACTTTTGCCTTCGCGTTAAACTTCTTCCTCACCCTCTCAGTGATCCCCAAGGCCCAATTATATTTTTGCTGTTGGAAAAACTAAATTAACAATTAGTTTTTTAGAAAGTATATATATAAATCATGAAAAAATTAAAGTATATATAATTAATTAATAGAAACTTACAGCGTAAATTTTGAACCACGTCTTTCTGACGTAGTGAGGCGTCTTACTCCAGTTCGGATGTGCCATAACCTTTGATCGTGTCGGTTACGTCCGATGCAAGACATCCGTCAACCTCCCACCTGGAAAATACAAATTTAAAATATAAATTATTTTTTAATGTTATAAAAGAATTTTAAACGAATAAAAATTTTTTTAATGCAACATACCACAAAGTTCCGTCCGGTCGGTCGGGGTCGATGACTGGTAAACCTTCTCTGCCTGGCAGACGGAGAATGTCCTCTACAGTGTACTACGAGTAAGGAGCACTCGGAGGCACCATCAAATCGGGATGAATATCGGCGGGCATTGGAGGTGCCATCGGAGGAGGCACAGGAGGAGGCATCGTCGGATGAGCCATCGGGGAAGGCACATGAGGAGCCAATGGTGCACTAGAAGAAGTAGACCTAGAGACTCTCTGAGGGTACTGAGTCTCGGGGACAGTCTCCTGACCTGAAGAACCGGGAGCTGAAGAAGACGGGTCTAAACGACTACCCGGCTCACCGAACATCTCTTTGTAATGAGCAGTAAGTCTGCCTTTTCGAACCTGGAAAAAAAATTAATTTTTAAAATTAACATCAACAGTATATTTCTCAATATTATCCACCTAATCAACACTAAATAACATAAAATCCATAAACCTATCTAAATTCCCTATATTAACCACCTAATCTATCCTAAACTAACCAAATTAGAGAGGAATTAGAGAGACTTACCATTGCCACGAAATGGAGAGGAAGTGGAGAGGAAGTAGAGAGGAAAGAAAGAGTGAGCGCTCGGGGGTATATATAAGATTACATATCGTCGCAATTTCCTCGTAAGGTTACGACGAAATAGCGAGCACTTACAAAGGCCCGCGTTTTATACTACGAGGAAATAGCGAGGAATTACAAAGGCCCGCGTTTTTATATACGAGGTATTAACGACGATTTTATTATCGTTGCAAATTCCTCATAACGTTACGACGAAATAGCGAGCAATTTTACGAGGAAATAACGAGGAATTACAAAGGCCCGCGTTTTTATATACGAGGTATTAACGAGCCGCGCTTTCCTATAAATAAACCCACAACTCTCCTTCTCAAACCACACACAAACTCTCAAATCACACTCCTCAGCAAAATCCTATTCAAATTATTAATATCTGAAAAAAAGGAAGAGAAGAAGATATTAGAATTCATGTGGGCGAGACTTACGTATTATAATTGCTGGAAGTCTTGCCACATGTGAATCTGGTATTTTTCTTCTTCTTTTTTTCTAGTTTTTACATTACGAGGTATTTATGACGATTTCCTCCTACGTGGAATTAACGAGGCCCGTGTTCTTTATTTATTTTATGAGGTGTTTACGACGATTTCGTCCTACGTGGATTAAACGGGGGTCGCTTTCTTTATTTTTTATTTCATCGTTATTTCCTCGTCTTCTTACGAGTCCTTTACGACGATTCTCTCTTACGTGGAGTTAACAAGGCCTGCGTCGTAAGTTCGACGTCGATTTACGAGGAATTAACGAGTTTTATTTTAAATCCCTAAAATCCGAAACCCCAAACCCCATATTCCTTATTTTCTACTTCATATATTCCAAACCTCATCTTTATTTCCATTCCAAACCACAATTCCCACATTTTCTTATTCATAAAACAAACTCCCACATTACCTTATTCATAAAACAAACTCCCACATCTTATTCATAAAACACCCTACACAAAATCAAATACATCAATCGGATACATCGACATTCTCGTCATCACTAGAAACATCATCATTTTCATTAAACTCGTCTTCAACAGCTTCGTCTGTGGCATCATCGGTAAGATCTTCGTACTCGTGATTATGCGGATCAATGAGAAGGATGTCATCAATTTCTTGTTCAGGTTCCTCGACTTCATTTATCTGTTCTTCTTGCAATGGTGGTTCTTCTCCACTGATGATTCGTCCTCGAGGTGTAACTTTGATCACTGCTAACCAATTTATACCTGAATCTCTCATCCGAGGGTATGGAAGAAAGCTAACTTATTCTGCTTGGGAAGATAAGATCAAAGGCTCGAATTTGTTGTACCTTCATCCACCGTTGACATCAACTACACCGAATTTGTTTGACCGAACAACTCTGTTGACGATGGGGTCGAACCATTCACATTTGAAGAGGACGCATTTCAGCTTCAGTATCCCTTGAAATTCGACTTCAATAATCTCCGTCAAGATACAGTAGAAATATGTTTCCCCTTTCACACATATTCCATAGTTACTGGTCGCCCGCTGTCTACCATACTCATATGTGTGAAAAGTATAGCCTCGTTTGAAATACATCTGTGATGTGGTGTCCTTTACAAGTGGAGATTGAATTACTTCGTGTAACCACTTAGGATAATCTGCACGTCGTCATAATCAACCTGCAAAAATAAAGAGAATGTTGAAATACAGATCATGTATGAAAAAATAGTTTGAGTTAATACCTGATTCAGCAACCACTTAATGAAGTATTGATCTTTCCTTTTGTCTACGTCACTTGTGGATATACCAGGAAAAGTTTCTTCAACTTGAGAAACAAATAGGCTGTAAAATCACATTTTATAGGAATAAATCTCTCGCAATTATATAATTAATTATACTTATATGTGTTTCGGAGTGTCCATATATGTTACCATTCAAAATAACGCATCAATGGATCCTCACAATTGAGTAGAATATAGGTGTGTGCACTATGAGCGTCTTGTTCACTCGACCACCAAACCTCTTTAGACTTCCCACCGAGTCGCCCAATCTGGCTAAAGATGTCTGGAACACCAGCAACTGCATATGTTGGCGCAACACCACCATCATCATATCTTCTTGGAGCTCTTCTCCGGGTACGTACTTTTGACGCAACGTAGTACGATGTGAAGTGAGAAACTTCTTCCGTCAAACTTCCAGCAATTATAGAACCTTCAACTTTGGCGAGGTTCTTTACTTTTCCCTTCAAATATTTCATGGCTCGCTCATACTGATACATCCATCCGTAATGTACATGTCCACGAAGCAATGCCTCATATGGGAAGTGGACAGCTAGATGCTCCATGACGTCAAAACATCCGGGAGGAAATATCTTCTCCAAGTTGCACAACAAGATGAGAATGTTCTCTTGAAGCTGTTCCACAACTTCTTCTTTAAGAGTGCGTGTGCTCAGATCCCTGAAAAATGCTCCAATGCCTTTTATAATCCAAAAACAATTAAACACATTGTTAGTCATATATTATTTTGCAAATTAGACCGTTATAAAATTATTATGATATAATACACTACGTACCTGCAAGTTCTTCATGTACGTTTGTTGGAAGTAGCTCCGCAAATTCAAAGGGCAATAGTCGTTGCATTAAGACATGACAATCATGACTCTTCATCCCGGAGAACTTTTGACCCTTTTCAACACATCTAGAGAGATTCGAAACATACCCATCGGGGAACTTCACTTCTGATGCCACCCAGTTGAACAACACCGACTTTTTTTCTGAAGACAATCTGAATATCGGACCGGGAACTTGTCCATTGCTTTTAATATGTAACTCGCTTCTTGAGCAAGTATCCGGCAAGTCCAACCTCGATTTTATGTTGTCTTTTGTCTTCCCTGGGACATTCAATATTGTATTCATGATGTTCTCAAAGAAATTCTTCTCTATATGCATCACATCGAGGTTGTGGCGCAGAAGAAGATCCTTCCAATATGGCAACTCCCAAAATATACTCTTCTTGTGCCAGTTGTGATGAACACCGTAACAATCAGGTATATTACGAGGGACATACCAATTACCACCCCAACGAACTGTTTCGTTAGCTCCGTAGTAGTCGATTTGCGCTTCATTTTGTTCTCCAGTTAGATATGGAGGAGGAGTGTCTCTCACAACCCTTTTGTGCCTAAACAAATTCTTGTTTCTTCGGTAAGGATGGCCAATGGGAAGAAATCGACGGTGACAATCAAACCAACTTGTCTTCCTACCATTCTTCAGTTGAAACGCATCTGTCGTTCCATTACAATATGGAAAAGCTAATCTCTCATGTGTAGTCCATCTAGACAACATCCCATAGGCAGGAAAATCACTTATGGTCCACAAAAGCATCGCTCGCATCGTAAAATTCGTCTTCGTTGAATAGTCATACGTCCTCACCCCTGTTGACCACAAATCCTTCAACTCTTTTATCAGTGGTTGTAGGAAAACATCCAGGGACCTTTTTGAATGGTTCGGACCAGGTATTAATATGGTCAAGAATAGCAACTCCCATTGCATGCACATCTCCGGTGGCAGGTTGTATGGTGTAAGAAAGACTGGCCACAATCAATATTGTCTCCCTGACATTCCGAACGGACTAAATCCATCTGTGCATAGTCCGAGATACACATTTCGGCTATTGCTAGCGAAATCCAGATGTACTTTGTTGAAATGTTTCCAGGCTCTGGCATCTGATGGAAGAGTCATCTCACCATCCGTCTTAGTATGCTTTTTTTTGGTAGGAACCTGGGAGAAAAGGACTCCCAGTATTTATTTTAAAAAAAAAAAAACTTCAGACTACAAACGAACTTCTCGAGGCCGTAGAGGTCCATCCACATCGTCTCTTAAAAGACTAAAAACATCCAAAGGTGCAGTATCTAATCTATGAAACCCAAACGGAAAAGAAAAAGCAAGGTGAGTCAAACCATCAGCCAAGTGATTTGCTTCCCTGTACACGTGAAGAATTCGGACTAACCAGTCCCTTGTTAAAAAGTCATGGCACAGCCGTACCAGGAAAGACAGCGGGTGAGTCTCACCAATTCCCATTGTAAGGAACTCCACCACCATCTTAGAATCCACCTCCACCTCCAGCCTACTAATACCTTTCTCCCATGCAATGACAAGTCCATAGTAAACGCCCCACAGCTCTGCCAAAGGAGCAGAGCACCTCCCTATGTTAAATACGAGTCCACCACACCACTCACCATCACCATTTCTCAAAACACCCCCTGCAGTTGCCAGTCCCGGGTTACCATGAGAGGCTCCATCCGTATTCAGCTTCATCCATCCCACACGGGGTGGCGTCCAACCTATCAAGATTTCAGTTCGATCACCTCTGTCCCACTTCCTGCTCTCCGCATCCTTTGCTGCCATCACTTCTGTCGCCAAGTTCCGTAAGAACTTAACTCTGTCTTTCCAAAGTCGGTTATCACCAAACACATTTCCACATCTCCATTTCCACCCCACCAAACAGTTAAGGAGAACGTCGTAGCCCAGGGAACTCCACTACCCTCTTGCGTATCACTTAGATTCAGATAAAACCACTCAAACAATGACATTGAAAAGAAGGCTTGTCTCTTCCTAGTTGGGACGAGACGGTCCCAAATTCCTGACATCGCAGGACAGTCTCTAAGCACGTGCAAGATGTTTTCGATTCCTCCTTTGCAAATTTGGCAAACATCCGTTCCACTTAGATGACGTCGAAATCGCTCTGCGTTCGTCATTATTGCCTGATTTCCAACAAGCCAGAGGAACATTTTTACTCTCTCAGGCGCCACCACACGCCACATTCTTTTAAAGAAGCTTCCCATTTGTGGCCGTGGAGCATCATCTCGTGTGATCAAATTGTACGCAGTTCTCACTGAGAATTCTCCCTTCGGTGTCTCTCTCCAACCCAACCGGTCCTGCGCTCCTGTAATAGTGTCGACCACCACTGCCGCGAGCTCCTGCCTTGTCTCCTCGCTGATAAAGGGGGCAATTCTGGTAAGGTCCCATCCCCCACCATCCACCCATAACTCTCTCACAGTTATATTCTCAAAACCCTCTGGAAGATCGATGATCGCGGCCTCTGAAAGTACTTGACCCGACAACCACCTGTCAGTCCAAAATTTGATTCTCCTTCCATTACCAATAACCCAAACATGCCCCTTCGCCACTACTTCCCTGATCCCCAGTACCACGCTTCTCCAAGTAGACGAGGCAGTCTTCCCCACCACTCTCCACGCTGGATCCTGAATGTCACGTACTACGTACTTGCCGCGCAAAACTCTGGCCCATAGACTCTTGTCATCATGTAACAGACGCCATCCTACTTTGGCAATCAATGCCTTGTTCATGTCTCTCGACACTCTGATCCCAAGCCCCCCATCAGCTTGATAGTCTTGAAGCCACTTTCTCCAGGACCTCCTCAAAAGTATCCTTATTTATTCTCTTTTGTAAGATCGGCATTCCCAAATACTTCCCCAGCTCCCTTGTCGACGCAATGCCACTCTCCCGACTAATGTGTTCTCCTCTTTCTCTCGAGACATTGCTAGAGAAAAATATTTTGGACTTTGGGAGACTCACTTTCTGCCCAGAAGCTCTACAAAACGTTTCCAGCACTCTTCTTATCACTCGTACTTGCACCACAGATGCTTCTGCAAACAGAATTAAATCATCTGCAAAACAAATATGTGAGAGTTTCGGCCCTCCTCTCGACAGGCTAATAGGCTTCCACTTCTTCTCCACTACTGCTTCATCTATCAGATGGCAGAGCCTCTCCATACATAGTACGAAGAGATACGGTGACAGGGGATCTCCTTGTCGAAGCCCTCTCGATGGCTTAAATGATTCTGATTTCTCACCATTCCACAGAATACTCATTTCTGGACCAGCAACGCATTCCATTATTCTCCCAACCCAGTCTGCTGATAAACCAGCTGCCCTTAGTGTGTTCTCTAGGAAATCCCAGCGCAGTCTATCATACGCTTTCTCCAGATCCAGTTTCAGGATCATCCAACCCTTTCGCCCCTTCTTTCTTCTCATAGAGTGAACAGCTTCTTGGATTATGACAATGTTATCAGCACTAAGCCTGCCCGGGATGAAACTAGACTGAGCAGGACCAATCAATTTATTCATGATACCCTTCAACCTCCCGACCATAGCTTTTGTTATCACTTTAAACAGCACATTACAGAGACTGATCGGGCGAAACTGAGTAATGCTCTCTGGTTTGAGTATTTTCGGAATCAAGACAACTAGAGCATCATTTGTTCCTTCCGGTAATGTCCCAGTCTCAAAGAAATTAAGAACAAACCTAACCACAGAGTCACCTACTGTTTCCCAACATCTTTGATAGAAGACTGGTTGGAAACCATCTGGCCCTGGCGCCTTGAAACTTCCCATATCTCTAATCGGCTTCTCCACTTCCTCTGCAGAGAATCTCTTATTCAAAACTGTATGTTCTTGGCTAGTGATACGCACAAATCCCCTCATAGGTAGGTCATGGGGCTCAGTCTCCACGTCTTCCAACGAGTATAGCTTTTTAAAATAGCTAACCGCAAGCTCCTCAAGCTCTCGAGCCTCCGAAATCCACTTGTTCTCATCATTCTTTAGCATCTCCACTTTATTCCTCCTTCTCCTAATGATCGTTGACATATGGAAAAATTTGGTATTTCTATCCCCGTGAGCAACCCATTTCTCCCGTGATTTCTGAAACCAGATAAGTTCTTCCTGTTCCAAAACTATTTCAAACTCCTTCAGAAGCGCACCTTCTTTTACCAATAGCTCTTCTGTTTGTTGCAGATCAATTTGTTGTTGAACTCTCGTAATCTGCAAAACCAAGGACTCCTTCTTCTTTTGAACATTCCCAAAAACCTCCTTATTCCATTTTTTCAGTTTTACTCCCAGCCGCTCTAGCGCCTCTCTGGTGTCGATATCCCGATTCCACGAGGCTAGCAACAACTCTTTGAACTCACTATGCTGTAGCCATGCTGCCTCAAACCGGAAAGGGCGTCGACATGCATTCCCTTTGGTCTCTGGCGTGAGTTGTAGATACAACGGGGCATGATCCGAGGCCAAGAACGGTAGATGTGATACTTTTGCCTCTTGCCACTTCAGCCTCGACTGAGCACAACATAAAACTCTATCCAATCTCTTGGCGACGAAGGTACTTTCTGTCTACCCCCTCTTCCATGTATACTGGTTTCCACTAAAACCCATATCAATGAGCGACATCTCATTTATCCAATCTCCAAAAATTAGTGAATCTTCAGATAGTCTCCCATTCCCACCGCTTCTCTCATCCAATCTCACAATAGTATTGAAATCACCCCCAACGAACACCGGCCCATCAACATTTTGAATCACCTCTCCCAAAGCAGTCCATAGACCACTTCGACGACTCGGCGTAGGAGCAGCATACACGACAATCAAATTGATCACCTCGGTCCCACTTCCTACTCGAGCATAGATAAACTGATCAGAAGACTTAACAATCTCCAGCTCTCCTACTTCCGATCTCCATAAAAGCCACATACCACCGCTCTGGCCACACGCATCCACTCTAAAGGAGTTCTCAAACCCCAATCTCTGACAAATTCTACCCGCAGCTGCTCCACTAGCGTGCGTTTCAAATACTGCAAGTATATCAGTATTAAATTTCTTCACCATATATCGGATCGATCGACGGAATTGGGGTTTATTTGCTCCCCGGCAATTCCAAAAAATGCACTTCATCAGATTTCTATAGTCTACACCTAGAATCACCGGGGCAAATCGTTATGCCTCCGTACCCGTCAACGCCTCTCCCACTTGCTCCACACAGGAATCCGATGTAGCAATCTGGGGGTCTCCATCTGTTCAATTTGCACCTGCATACTCCTCTGCTCCTCAGCATGGTCGGGATTCCTCTCCTTCCCTTCTACGTCACTAACTCCGGTGAAGACTCCACCCGGTCGGCCGTACTCTCTTTCTCTACTCTCAGTCTCTTTCCACTAGCAGACATGTCGATCCCTTCTGTAATTGGACCGTATACCAGTCCACGTGTAGGCCCAATCAGTTTTGATTTGGGCTTTTGGGACTGTGTACTTCTCATATTACTTGCTTTCCTTACTTTAGGTCCCAATCGAATTGAGGCCTGATTCTCTTCCTTCTCATTTGCTACAAACGTCATAGTCTTCCCATGCACCCTACTCAGACCTTCCCAGTTTAGGTTCCCGGTGTTCTCATTTTCTTTATTTCCTTCCTTTCTCACACCAACCTCCGCAAGCTCCTCCTTCTCCCCCTCATCCTCCAAACCTCCAAACCGATTTGACACGCTAATTTCCTCCAACACTCCCTCCTTACGTACTTCCCGTGTTCTCCTTCCCCCCCACACTCCGCTCCTCCTGACGTCGCATCGAGCCCCCTACAGTTCTTGATTGCTCAGGCTTCCTCCTCTCCTGTCTCACCTGAGTAAACTCTGTCTCCCTTCCCATGGATTCAGGCCCAGCATGCGGCATAGTAGGACTAGGCACCGGGGCAAGAGCTCGCTCCGTAACATTCTTTGGACATGCGTGGACAAGATGTCCAAACATACCACACAATGAGCAAATAGCAGAGATTCCCTCATATGAGACGTAGTACCTCTCACCATTTACCATCACTGACCCCTTTAAAGGCTTATTCAAGTTCACCTCTACACAAATTCTCGCATAACGAGCTCTCTCGAATTTCAAGGTTGTCAAGTCCACTTTGATTGGTCGTCCTAGCCCCGTAGCTATGCCCATCAATATCGTCTTATGGTAAAAGTTCACTGGAATATGAGATAATCGAACCCAAACTGGCGTCGTAACGATCTCATCCTTCAACGGATCAAACTTAGGAGACCATGCTTGCACCATAAGGTAACTACCAAACGCCCTCCATGGACCTCCTGATAATGCAGCCATGTACTCTTCCTCTAACTCAAAACGTACCATAAAATAGTGTCTTGGGAGATCCATCACAAACATCGACCCTTTAGGCTTCCATAATTCTATGAGTTTACGTCTCAGGCTCAGAATTGGAACGTTTCTTCCCAAAACCCTAACAATCATGCACCTCTTCCACAAGCTATTCATTGCTGTCAACACTTCCTCTCCTATTGTTATCACCGGTTCTCCATCTTCCCCGTTCGGGAACTCCAAACTCAATTTCGACTCCACAAATCTCTCATCAACAACTTCCTCTGGTACGGGCATCCCTCCTTCGCTGCTTCCTACTACTTTCCTCACCCATGACCCAGGAACATCCGGTGGATCCCCCGGCGGCCTCTCCTTCCCACCGATGTCCTCCATGGTTGCGTCCTGTCCTCCCTCACTCAACGTACGAAGGTCGCCTCCCAAAACCCTAGCCATCATTGCTTGTCTTCATCTTTCTCTTTCCGTCTGAGTATGCTCGGCATGCCATCTCATCATTCCAGCAGTCTGCTCTGATTGATACAATCTTTTCAATCTGTCTGTAATTGGTAGGTACCACATCCTTTGGTACGGTACCCTATTACGTCCCCGTCCTTGCGGCTTGAATCGTGGCTTCTTGCAGAATCGACATTCTTCTAGCTTCTCATCATCTCCCCAATAGATCATGCAGTTGTCGATGCAAACATCTATCATCTCCGAAGGCATCCCAAGACTATAAACCAGTTTCTGAATCTCATAATTAGAATCAGCAGACACATTGTCTTCCGGCAAATACTCTTTAAACAAGTCCGCTCATTTGTTCATGCAACTTTCAGGTAGATTGTGATCAGTTTTAATATTCATCATTCTAGCAACTAACGACAATTTAGAGAGACCTTCTCTACAACCACTGTAAAGTGGTTGATTCGCCGCGTTTAACATTTCGTAAAACTTTTTTGCATCTATATTAGGTTCTTGATCTTCATCATGAGCTACGAATGCATCAGCTACCATATCATGAACCCTATCATAATCTACCATCTCCTCCTGATGGTAACTATGTTCATTATGCAAATGATGATCAACCGGTTCTTTTTCCTGAAAATTGCTATTACTACTACTAGCTTCATTCTGATCATAATTAAAACCTTCTCCATGTTGAAACCAGATATAGTAATTTGGCGTGAAACCTCTATTTATTAATGCTTCCAAACATTTTCACGGTTTGCCAGTTTCGAATTGTTGCATTTCCGACAAGGACAGAACATCATACCACTTTCTTGGGCAAGCGGTGTTGAATCTGCTTGATGCATAAATGTCTCCAAGCCCGCAAGGTATTCTTTCGTCACTCTCCCGTTAGCATCTCTATGCATATACATCCACTTCCGCAACTCGTAAATAGTCCCGGAGCCAGCCATTTTTTTTTCTTTCACGTTTTTTGTTGTTGGTGTGTTTAAAATGATGTTCAAACATCCATATTTATAGGAAATTTCGAATCTGGTAGTTGTAATTTTCTTGTGAATTTACGACAAAAATTAATTAGGTGGCAAAAAAAACGTGTAACACGTACAAAGTTGGTGGATTCAAAATTTCCTCGCTAAATACACGTAAATTATTTCCTCGTAAATAACACGCGAAGTTTACGTCGTAGTTACGAGGAAATAGTATTTCCTCGTAAAAGACACGTCAAATTACATCGACTTTACGACGAAACGCTTTTGTCGTTACTTTACGAGGAAATAACGATGACATTATTTTTCCACGTAAGTTTCTCGTAAAATCGACGTAAATTTACGAGGATTGTTTTTCCTCGTTAACTTTCCTCATTAAGCATGTGTTTTCTTGTAGTGATAAGAGAGGAACACGGTGACAGGGCCAGAAGCTACAAAGGGGTTGTTATTAATGGGTAATGGAAACCGAAAGAATAGAGACCGAGAGAGCCGAGATCATTACGGGAAGGGGAAAGGCAAAATGTTTGAAGAAGCGAACTCTAAATGGGTGAAGGTTCCGGAGAAAGGTTCAAAGAGAACCTCTACTTATCGTGGAAACTATCGCGGTGATGGTGAGAACTCATATCGAAGACCGGTGCGCAGAGAGGAAATGCGAGTGGGTGGTCAGGAGAACCAGAATCATATATCTCCAGGGCGTGCACGAGTTCAGGAAGCTCATAATGAAACACGGGAGGAGGTCTGCGAGGATGGGGAGATCAAACATGCTGAGGAGGGGCTTACAATCACGCCTTCTCCGGAATTACAAGAGGCACTGACTAAGACACAGGCGGCTGGAACAGAGGAAATTTCGGATCCCACTGAGGAAGAGGAGGGGTTACAAAAGATACAAGGTCTTTTAGGAAATCATGTGGATGATGAAGAAGATGGGGAAGTGATGGAGATGGATGAAATTAAGGCTGTTTTTCTTGAACATGGGATTGATATGGATGCTGCGGATGACTTACCGGATTGCTCAGAGGAGGAAGCTGAGGGAATGCTCATGGGTCAAGAGGAGGAGGAAGCTCCTGCTCATGAGGGAGAGGCTCAGGTTTTGGTTGAAGCAGATAAGGATGCAACTGCAGAAGAATTGGCGAAGAAACATGGGACCCGTAAGCGTTTGTTTAAGCCAACAGTTGGCACTGCAGGAAGCACAAAGATGAGGATCGCTTCTGCGCTAGTTTCACCTCGTAAACGTGCTGCAGCTAAGCCGGGAATTCGTCATGGGGAGAACAGTAAGCAACTGGAGAGTAAGGGACCTTCAAACCTGCAATCGGGACATCAGAAAGGTTAATTTATGGATCAAGTCTATCTTATATCAAGAAATAAGGGTTTGGAGTCCGGGTTGGGGTTTTTAATCTTTTCAATAAGCTCTACGAGCATTTGCATTTCTTTGGGGTGTCAGGTTTTTATGGAGTCTGTCTATTTCTTGTTGTTAGATAAAATAAATGTTATCTTATCATATAATGTTATGGCTTTGCAATGGAAGATTATTGGTATGTTGAGTTGTTGTTATTGGCGTTCTTTGGGGCTCTATATTTCTTATGGTTTTGCGATTGAGGTAAGCCATTTGGTAAAATATGGAATGGATAGTGAATTTAGAGTACGGTTTATGGAAGGTTATTACATTGGTTTGAGATGTGATTTGATTGGTTATGGGGAGTGTAGGAGAGGTCACGATACATCCTTGTTAATTCTGTTTACTGAGCCTCATGGCTCTGAGCTTACTGATAAGGGGTGGGTCTGGCTCCAAGGAAAAATTGTTATTGGTCATGGAAAAAATGTGCGGTTTGGTGAGATATATCAGGGAAAGAAAGTGGTTAATCACATTGTACAAACCATGGTTCGATTATATTATTTGGAGATGGCTATGGTTGCCAGGGACTGAGACTTGCCCAATCACGTTTCGACTGGCATCAGGAGAGTTATAAGGGAGGAATCAGTCTGAATGGTGTCTCTTTAAACACATTCACTTGCCTGGTGGTAAGGAGGTATCAACGAGAGAACCTTCAAACATTCGAAGAAGCTGGAAAGGTTGCGCAATTGATATTGCTGGGGAATGGAGGTTTCGAGGCATGTGGTTTAGGCTTACTTTTGAGCTGGAGTTTACGAGGTGACCTCCCAGGTTTGGTACCGTTAATAAGATCTCTGTGGGACCAGCTCTTTTCATATTTCTGGTGGTCAAGATGTTTAACTAGGATGTATGAAGCAATAATAATTTTTTGCTTCATACATCCTAGTGTTACAAAAAAAAAGCAATAATAATTTGTATGGCTATTATTGAGCCAAAAAACAGCTTTCATGGCTTGTGGTTTAGGGGTGTTATTAATTTCGAGTACAAAAAGTTACGAAGTGGCTTTCATAAAAACGTTAAAATATTTGGAACTCCCGAGGGACAATTCATAAACATATTGCCACTTCATTGCAAGTTATTTGGAATTTTCGTTTTCATCAGGAAATGGACGGTACTGCGTAGTGCTAAAATTATAAGGCTAATTGCACTTCATGTAAGGTAAGAGGAGCAGGGATCAGGACTAGGGACATCAATGAGTCACCAAAGATTAAGGATATCATCAAATCCAAAACCCCTAGCTCTATGGAGCATCTACATTTTTTTTTTAAATGAGAGCACTAAGTTGGAATTGTAGAGGAGTGGAAAGCAAGTGGACTATAAGTTATCTCAGGGAGATATGACAAAAGCATAAACCGGATTTCTTATTTTTATCTGAAACGAAACAAGATACAGAGTTTGTTTAATTTTTTCAATCACATTTTGGATATGATAGCATGGTTACTGTGGATCCTATCGGGAGGAGTAGTGGTTTAGCTCTCTTCTATAATAATGAGTATAAAGTTGAGATCTTATATTCAAGTAATAGGATGATAGATGTGGAAGCGGTGGCGCTGGGAAAAAAGGTTTTTTTTTAACTTTGTGTATGGAGATCCAGTACAAAAGTTGAGAGAACATGTGTGGGAACGGTTAACTAGATATGGGCTCTCACGTTCAGAGCCTTGGTTTATTATTGAAGATTTGAATAAGATTACGGGTAATCATGACAAAGATGGGGGATCTCTATGAAGTGCTGATTCTTTTGTTCATTTAAACAACATGATTAGAGACAGTGGTTAATTAGACTTTCCGGCTCGGAGAAATAAAATGTCCTGGCAATGACAGCGGGGGAAAGGGAAAGAGGCGGTGACGGTTCGATGCCGTTTGGATCGAGCACTAGCAACTGAAGAATGTCACACATTATTTCCTTGTTCCTATACAGAATATCTAGGGGTGGTAAGTTCTGATCACCGACCAGTAGTGGCCTTCCTAGAGGATAAAGTGGTCAGACGGAAAGGACAGTTTCAGTTTGATAAGAGATGGATTGGACAGGAAGGTTTTATGGAATCGATTGCCATGGGATGGTCTGAGGACTATGAGGGAAGTGTAGGAAATATTGTGGCCAAAATAAGCAACTGTCGTCATGAAATTTCGAAATGGCGGAAAGCCAATCCACAATTTGGAAAGGACAAAATAAATGATCTTCAAAAAGCTCTGGAGGAGGTGTAGACATATGATAACATATCTCAGGAGGAAATTTTGGAGGTATCTAGGAAATTACAAGATGCATATATGGATGAAAAGGAATATTGGCATCAGAAAAGTAGGAATATGTGGTACACATCAGGGGATCTCAATACAAAATTTTACCATGCCTTAACAAAACAAAGACGTGTTCGTAATAAGATTGTGGATCTGCATGATTAAGCGGAGAATTGGATTACTGAGGATAATGGTGTAGAAAGAGTGGCAGTAGAATATTTTGAGAACCTTTTTAGTACCACTTTCCCATCTGAATTTGATAGTTTTTTGGTGGATGTAATACCGGGGATCACTACACAGATGGATCAATGGTTACTAAGGGTAGCGACGGAGAATGAGGTCCGACAAGCTTTGTTCATGATGCATCCTGAGAAGGCTTCAGGACCAGATGGAATGACGGCTCTCTTTTTCCAACATTCATGGCACATAATTAAGAGAGATCTGGTGGAAATGGTAAATACTTTTCTGGCATCAGGAGAAATGGATCCAAGGTTAAATATTACTAATATCTGTATGATTCCAAAAACGGAGAGTCCTACAAGGATGACGGAGCTAAGACCAATAAGTCTATGCAATGTAGGGTATAAGATTATCTCAAAGGTTTTGTGTCAACGGTTGAAAATTTGCCTCCCTTCCATTATCTCGAAAACTCAATCGGCATTTGTGCCAGGAAGGATGATATCTGATAATATACTAATAGCTCAGGAAATGTTTCACGGTCTAAGAACCAATAAAGCGTGCCAAGGAAAATATATGGCGATTAAGACGGATATGAGCAAAACATATGACAGGGTGGAGTGGGATTTTATATACGCACTTTTACAGAAATTGGGTTTTGACCCTCACTGGATTAAATTGATGCGAGAGTGTATTGCGTCGGTGCAGTATCGGGCTTTACTAAATGGTCAACCACGGGGTCTCATAACTCCAAGTCATGGTTTACGTCAAGGGGATCCTTTATCCCCATATCTTTTCATTATGTGTACCGAGGCTTTAATTGTGAACATTAAAAAGGCGGAGAGGGAGAAACAATTAACGGGAATGAAGGTAGCCAGAGCATGTCCATCGATATCTCATCTACTCTTTGCAGATGATAGTCTTTTCTTTTACAAGGCACAGAGAGAGGAGTGTCAAACAATTTTCAGGATTCTAAAGGAATATGAGGTCGTCTCGGGTCAACTTATTAACTTCCAGAATTCATCCATTCAATTTGGACACAAGATCGAGGAGCACAATCGACAGGAGATGAGAGACATTTTGGGCATTCAGAATGTAGGAGGTATGGGATCATATCTGGGACTGCCAGAAAATCTTGGAGGTTCCAAGATACAAGTGTTCAGCTTCACGCAAGAACGATTAGATAACAGGATCAATGGATGGACCTTTAAATTTTCCTTGGCACCAAGTCAAGCTAGTGACTTAAACCAAGCGCTCGGTGGGAGGCAACCCACTGGTGAGTGTCATTAACATTAGGATTTTCTTTTTACTTATTTTTGGTTTTAGTTTGTTGAGTCTCAGATCATAAATCAGAAAATTCGAGATCCTTGACGGGAGCAAGCAGGTGGCTGCTCTCATTTCGGAGCATCCTTTACCGGAGCAACGCGTCTTGCTCTGTCAGGCTGCTCCACGCCAAGTAAGTATCTCGAACAGAATAATATGTATTTCTGTTTAAACATTCTCTCTGATTTATTTTCACACCGAGACGTTGTGAAGTAAGTCTGGGGGAGGGTCTTTGTCGTTTACTAACGCGTTTATTTCTTTGGTTTTTATGTTCGAGTCAGTTTTGAGCCAGTTTGAGTCTTTTTATTGAGTCAAAACTTGTGGGGATTAGGACCTTATTTTGATAATCATTAACCACCTCGTGCTTTAGTTATCTTATTCAGTGACCTTAGCAGTGACGAAAGACGGCACACTTGGACCTGGAACACCCTGACTTTATCTCACCTTGCTCTCCAGAAGATTTCGGCTTGTAAAGGTTACTCTGGAAAGACTTAGCTCCAATAACTTGAACTTAATCTTGACTGAAATTCTTCTTGTTATGGGCATTAGATTAGGGAAACGAGAATACACTCAGGACTTCTTAATTCTTTATATCCATCTTGTTGATCCTGAGTGGCTAACTCATTCTTAGCTAGTTCCCACCCTGGACCTTTAAACCATTGTTCCGCCCTCATGCATTCTGTTTTTAAGTGTCATATGTGCAGATATGTGCAAAAGGGCCGGAGAGGAAAGGATCAACACAGCCATCACTCGTTTCTATCAAAGAATACACTTTAAGAGCAAGGTCATACATGATCCGAGAGGAAGAGAGCAACCTGTAGGGGTGCTCCGAACAGAAACACAAAAAGGGTGAAAGAAAAGCTGAAATCAGGACCACCAGAGGCACACCATATGTAATTACCCCCTTCTCGTCGTCATCATCATCATCATCTTATGAACTCTGAAAAAAAAAAAACTTGGGTTCTAAAAGATGATGAGAAGGGGAAGAAAGAAAAGGAAAATAGTGCCCCTAGTTGGTCGGCGAAACAAATGCTGATGTGGGAGTGAACAGTGTGAACAAGGGTGATCTGGAAAATGGAGCAACCTGTCAAAGAACAGAGGAAGCAGAGGCGACTGCTCTGCAGAGCAAAACAAGTGAGGTCTGTGGAGATCAATGGATCCATCCTCTCTTGCAATTTTGCGCGATATCCTGCATCCTCTACAAAGAAATTGTAACCCCTAAACACTTGCTAACTCCACTTAAACACTTAAAAAGCCTTTCTCGTACCTAGACCGTCTACCCTGAATAATGTATGTGACAAGAAGCTTACACTGATCTTAATTGAATGTAAGGAGTTTTGTCTGGAAAGTGTGACTTTTGCAGGTTTGAGATATAGAGTATGGAGCCGACTTGAACAGCAGTCAGTGGGGTTTCGGTAAGCGTGTGTTGTCCTAGTATGTCTGCTTGTATGGTTTAGAGATTCGTGGTTAAAGTATGGTTGCTGAGCCATAAGGAGTTCCCACACTTTCAAACTTTTCTCCATGTTCTTGATACTTGACATTGTTTGAGGACAAACAAGGATCTAAGTCTGGGGGAATTGATATATGATGTTTTTGACATTTTTTATATATGTTTTCTTAATTGTTTTCAAGTCTTTATCGAGTCTTTCTAGTCCTTTTTGAGTCATTACAGGTCTGGTTTAGGTAAGGAGGCATTTGGAGAGACACATGAAAAAAGAATGAAAATTGGAAGTTTTCTGCCGCGGAGCACCCCTATGGAGCAACCCCATGCCTGCTCCCGAAAATTATGAAAACTTCTCATTAATTTCGGGATTTTTCCTAGCTTTTCTAATTTCTTCTCCCAGCCACCTGTGGCCTCTAGACATATTCTATTCTTATTTTCTTTGACACTCTACGCTATTCTACAGACAAGAAAAGATAGGAGACTTTAGGATTTGAGGATTTGTAAAGGGAGAAGGATCTTCATCTCTCTCATTTTAGAGAAGACCTCCTGAACCCTATTTCTCTTTTATTGCAGTGTTATTTCATGTCTTCTCCTATTATGATCTCTGTATTTTCTTGTGCTATGGCTGAGTAGTCGAATTTGTTAGTCTAGGGTTATAGGGTGTTGATTCATGAACTGAACATAGATAAGCTTCATCTCTTTGTCTTCGTTTATAACTGCTCTTAATGCTAATACTAATCTAATCACTTAGTGTTTGAATATAGGTTTAACCTTTTATCATTAACCATGAATTAGGTTGCTAGATCTGTTATAAACGAGCATCATATCCCTGATCAGCGAGAGTAGATATCATGATATTTTGTGAACACATTAGATCTGTGCTTTAATGTTTGCTACCGACCCTTGATCCAAGTGAGAGCTTAGGTGTCAAGGTCGCTCTGCAAAAGGAGCAGCTCTGCGAGAGCGGGCTGTTCAATCTAAGAAATCTGATTTCTAGACTGTTCTTAACCGAGCTTGAATAATTGTTTGGTTCATCATGTTAACACTCAATGAAGCACCCTAAGCTAGCATTCTTCATCATCTGAAAACTCCAATCAAATCTGTTACTTGCTTGTTTTATTTTCTTATTTAGAATTTCATTGTTTTGTCTTAGCTTGATATTGATCTCATAGAAATAAAGTGTAACATTTGGTCTCTGTGGATTCGATCCTAAAGTGCTACATCGACATACCATTCGATTGTGGTAATGTGCACATTAGGTTAATTGGTGTGCGTATACACGTAATATCAGTCTACCCAGATAGAGAAAAACCACCGAAAGTGTTTGGCGCCACAGTTGATATTCTGAAGGCGTTTTGTTGGTCAGTACGATGTCCACCAAAGATGAAACACTTCTTATGGCAATTGGTATCGGGGTGCATAGCGGTGAAAAAGAATCTGCGAGCAACAGGAATGCAAGGAGAAATATGTTGTGCCAGATGTGGGGCTCAAGAGGAATCAATCAATCATGTTTTCTTTGAATGTCCCCCAGCGATTCAGGTTTGGGCGCTATCAAAAGTACCGTCCAATCCTACAATTTTTCCAACCGACGCGCTTTTTACGAATATGGATCATCTTTTTTGGAGGGTTAACCCGAAGTTGGAAGAACATCAATTTGCGTAGATACTATGGTATATATGGAAAGCAATGAATAATAAAATTTTTAGCAATTTGGATATCGACCCCAGGGATACTCTTACCTTGGCAGAAACAGAGGCGACTCTATGGGCTGGAGCACCAGATATAGAGACAGAGACTTTACCGTCGATCCCCGGCAGGTGGTGTTTTACAGATGGTTCATGGAAAGAGAATGAGCTTATGGCTGGACAAGGATGGTATAGTACTCTGGAAGGTTTCGATGGTTTGATTGGGGCAAGAAATGTTAGAGAGAGTCTTTCTCCTCTGCATGCAGAGATGGAAGCACTTATTTGGGCAATGGAATGTATGAGGAATTTACGTCAGTTTCGGGTCATATTTGCAACAGACTGTTCGCTATTGGTGAAGATGATTTCGGAACCAGAAGAATGACCAGCTTTTGCAGTTTATTTGGAAGATCTCAAGACCCTCAAAGCAAGTTTTCTCAGCTCAGAAATCATTCATATATCGAGGACGCACAATATAAAGGCGGATAGCCTAGCACGCAGTGCCAGGAAACAGCCGTCTTTCGTAGTCCACATGGATGCGGAGCTTCCCTCTTGGTGTTCAGATTTAATATGAGTCTGATTATGTTGTTGGCAAAAAAAAAAACTAATAAAAAGCCATGACTTCCATAGTATTTTTACCAATCTAAATGTTTACAATTTGATATATAACACATACATTAAAATGTTGTTCAAATTCGAAAAAATTATAATCCCAACGAAATATTTAATTGAAATTATACTTTGTATGATCAAGGTAAAATATATAATTTATTTTTTTGTAATTCATAATCGAGGATTTCATCTTTATGATCTTACCTATTATGTAGTCAATCTATGATAGAAAAATTAGGGATATGTATGTGTCATCTTTATCTCTACGCAAATTTTGTTCTTCATTTTGGTCAATATCATATTGTATATGGAAATGCTTGATTGCCATGATTAACCGGTATATGCATTTAGTACTGCTTGACGTGATTATCAATACATTTTCATCCTATACAAAAACAAAATCTTTGACTTTCAATTTGAATATAGTCTTAAAATAGTTTTAATCGGTATTTATTAACTTCCAAAAATTTCAATATTTTGATATACCTTAACTGCGGATTGCCAGCTATCCTCTTTTTGTTTTGAAGAAAATTCAAATTGAAAGTTTTTTTCTTAACAACTATCCTCTCTTTTTTAAGAAAAGTTATTTTCGTGGGCCTTATCCTCTTTCACGCAAATTGAATTTTTTTTTTTTGAAAAAATTTCTTTTTCTTTTTGGTTTTAGACAATTATGAAATAAAGCCCAACAAAATAAAATTATTCTATAAACCTAAGGTCCACCAAATAATAAGAATTAAGGTCCATGAAATAAAGTCCTCTATATTAAGTGCGTGCATTATATTTCAATTTTATTAAATATATACTTTTCAATTATATATACTTCAACTTATATTATCCTCGCCATGCAAAATAAAATTTAATAATTTTAATATATCATTTTTATATTTATTTTATCCCGCGCAGAACGCATATCTTATCTTAGTTAACATAGACATTAGTATACAAAAAAAGAAGGAATGATTAACGCCATAAAATTGAGTAATTCAATTATTGATGGGCCATGGTAAATTTAAGGTGGGAAAATAAGAGAAGCAGAAAAAGCCCTTATGCAAAAAAACAAAAGAGAAGAAGCAACATGCAAGGGTATGCAAGTGCATTGAACAAGGAGCTATGGAGTAACCCGTTTGAAAAGAAGAGTTATAATAGTATTAAGTTCTTATCCCTATGGGGTAGTTGAGCAAAAGTACTCAATTACTATTGTTTTAGAAGTTTTTTAACATAAGATCAGCTTTAGTATTCTACTCGCACTGAAAATCACACATACACATGTGTACACACACACCCACAAGGCAATATATGTGCGCGGAAAATCGCAGACATTCAAATATATACACACGAATATGTGCGTGAGGCTGCATATGTCTGATTTTTCAACGTGTCACCAATATAGAAAATCTGGCGTTACGCTTTTACCAATAGATTCTAAAAGCACATTCAACGGTGTTCTCGGGGGCTCGGAATCATAGGTAAACTTTTTAGAATTTTTTATTATTATTTTTTTTTGTCCGTTTCAAAAAAAAAAAATTAAAACAGAACCAATCGCGGGTCACCACGTGTCGTGAGACCCGCGAATAGTGTAAGGATTCACCAACAATCAGTCTTTAATTAAAGATTTTTAGTATCCAACCCTTAACAAAATGTGAGCCCCATCAAATATCTTAATATTATTTTGCTAAGTATTCTAGTATAAAATCCTCCATTGGAGGTGATCTAAGAGTTTAATTATGAAATGTATCTGTAGATTCTGTACCAATCAGATATATTTATACACACATATATATATATATATATATATATATAAACTATACTGACTTCTTATTTTTTTTATGCTTATACAACTATAATTTTCTCCATGCAAACTAGCATATATATTAATATATATGATGCAAATAAATATTCAGTTATATTGTAGAAAATACTAAGGTTGAAGAACTCGCTAGCGCCAAACCAGCAAATCGGAGATTAAACATGGACTAGTTTTTGGATTATTTTGATATTTTTAAATTTAATTTAATTTTATAAATATAATATTATTGTATAACTTTTATTTTTAGACTTTGGACTTATTTTTAGATCAAAATTAACTTATTTGTACAAAATTAATTATTATAATATATTTTATGGATTAATTTTAGTGAAAAGACTAATCGGATGACCACCGCCCAGCGGATACACGAGAGAGTAATCGGTCTAGGCAGAGAGTCTAAGAACAGAGAAAAATACACTAGAATACCAAGTAAAGATGTGTTTGTTCCCAAGTTAGTACATAGATAAAACAAATTCTAAAATATCATCAACTAAAATTTAAAAAGACCTATTTATTTACTTTTTTATTTTAGTTTGAAAGTGATTAAAATTTAAATTTTAATATTTAAGGGATGCGGTTACGGTAAATTTTTAGTGTTTAGAATAATTTAATCATTTTATCTTTTAATTAATGTTATTCTGGGGTATTTTCTTTTATTGTACTATTTTATTATATTTATTGTGTTATCTAAAGAAATTTCTCTATATTATATGTCAGCATATATTTCCATTTTTTTCAAAGCTGATTGAGCTATCCACCACCATTTCTTAGATTTTAAAATCTTCTTCTTATTAGTGTTTATATTATTTTCTAAGTTAATATAAAATCTTTACATTTATGGAAGTGTTATGTACTAATTTTTAAAATACTTGGGATAAATCATGGACTGAAACGCTTAATAATTTCTAAAACAAGCCAAATATCAAATCCGGTTTTGCAACAAATCGTTTTCAATTAATGAAGATGGTTTCGGAACCAGAAGAATGACTTGTTTTTACAAAATACTTAGAAGATATACAGCTACTCAAAGAGAGTTTCACTAACATGTAGATCATTCATGTACCCCGAATACATAATACAAGTGCAAATAGTCTTGCACGAAGTGCTCGGAATCAGTCGTTTCCATCATTCGCATGGACACTGAATTTTCCGTTTGGTTCGCAGAGTCTTAATTGAGTCTGTTATGTTGATGAAAAAAAAAAATCAAATCCGGTTTTGAGATCCACACGATAAATCTTTTACTACTCTAATAATAAGACCAATAAACCAACATCAATTGACATAAGTACACATACATCTATTTTTCTCTATATGTACGCATGGTACGGTTTAGGTGTGGCTGTTTTTCAATTTATACAAAAGCAACTTCTACGCTAAATTATGCGGCTCGACTTGCTTAGTTAATAGTTACGACTGAACCTACATTAATGTGAATGGTTTATTTGAGGACTCACGGGGATCATTAACATGACTACGTCAATATATATATCGTCTACCTAAATTATATCATGGATCAAAACGTATATACTAATTTATGCATAACAGAGACAAAGAACTAATTAAAAAATGGGAACACCACTTAAGGATTCATATATCACCCGGAGAATGAAATATATTTTTGTATAGTTTAAAGAATAAAATAAAGAAATAGATTCTGCTGACGAGAAAATTAAAAGCTATATGGGTGTAAGGCTAGCAATTAATCAAGTAGAATACAGATTTGCCTAAATATTAAAAGGATTAAAGTTTTCAACAAATGAAAAAGGTTGATACAAATGTGGGTCCACATATAGGTTTCACTAAAAGCTTTGAAAGGGTAAATCTAGGGATTATTAGAAAAAGATGGTAGATCCATGAATTAGGCAAGAGACATTCCGATTGGTAATGGCTGTAGCTTTAAAAATTTTGCTGTAGAAAAAAATCTGTAGACTTTTTGATGTGGCTTTAGATTTTATTGCTGTAAAATTTTATGGAAAGCACTAAAAAATTGCTTTGGATATTTGGCTCTGCAGAGCACTTGTACAGCTGTAGGTTATTTTAAGAGCTGTGGTTTCAAAAAAAAAATTAAAGCTTGATTGCTCTGAATTTGGTGCTGTAGAAATAAATAGGGCTGTGGACAGCACCTACAGCAACTACCAATCACCCTATATACAAAAACACAATTCAAATTCACGATATATATTGAATATTGGCTTATATTGATCCATGACATGTGTGAATTGGTATTAGTATAGGCGAACAGAGGAGGGGGTGCAAAAATGTTGGCTTAACAAAAAGAAAAATGAGAAAAATGAGGGGTATAATGAAAAATAGAAAAACATAGAAGGGTTAGATGAGTTAATTTACTTTGATCTTTCCATGTCTGAGAACAGCGGATCAAGCTAATGGTGATTGTTTTCAACACCCAAATTTTTATCTTTTTATAATCTACATCATTTCTTTTTTTTTCCACATTATATTTAACATATTTAAGTTTTATATTTTACAACAGTTTTTTTTAAATCATAAAATTTTATTATATCATTTTATTCATATTTTTATTTTACTTTTATCATTTCATTATATGTCCAAAATTAAATAAACCAAATATCTATGTATAGAACTTAAAAATAAAGAATTTTGATATATAAAATATATAAATTAAATTAATTTATTATAGATAAAAGATTTTTAAATAACTAGGACAAATTAAAAATACACAAAATCACTACAACTAATAGAAATATGTCATGTAACATTAGTGATCCAATTTATTTTTATTCAACATGTTGAAAGTATTCAACTGCATTTAATCCACGTAAATTAATTTTTTTTCAATACCATCATTATACTAGTTCAACTGTTGAATAAATTATTCAACAACCTCATTATATCTAGTCTAATATGTTCTGTTGTGGATTAAAGATATTTTGTTCCAAGATTTAATCTACATAACTTCTAAAGAAAAAATATTTGACATGCACTTATTCTACTTATATTATTTAAAATAATTTTTTTTATATATTTTTAACTAAAAACTTTATAATAATATAAAATATATTTAGAATTAAAATGATATAATATTTATAATTTAAGTGTTTTCTTAAAAATCATTTTTACTTTCTTTTTTTATACAGATTGGTATATATCCGCAACCAAATTTCGCCGATCGTATCTATCCTGCAAAAAATTAAATCAATTCGCATCTGCGATTACATTTTAAATATTTAAACTCGCTCGATCCGCATCGGTTTCACAACAATCTAATAAAGCGGGTATAATGGATTGATCTCCTTTTATCTTCATACGTATTTCTATTTTTTGTGTATTTACTTTTATTAATATTTACAGATTCTAGATCTGTAGGCTTGTTAAAATTTTCTTTCTTTGAAACTAGTGAGCTTGTTATTTCCGATAAGATAAAATCCAAACTATATAATTTAACCCTTTCAGATGCAAAATTTTCCTAACAACATTTGAAACTGCGACCTCTGCACTTTCTACTAAATAATTATGATTTTAACCATTAAACCAATTCTTTTTTATTTTTGTAATAACTTAGTAGCCATTGATTTACCTAGCAAACCAAACAAAAGTAAGATCTCGTTTATATTTTATTTTATGGAAGCTTTTTTTTTTAAATCAGGCGATGCGTTGGAGTTGAAGCATGAAATTAAAAGTATAGTTTACTACAACCCAAAACTACCAATGTATTGGGCCAAGCTTGTAGTTTTTTTATAACATCTTTACTTTATTGACTAGGATAAGACCTGCGCAAGTGAATTTATTTGTATATATTATTGATAATTTTTTTTATATATGTGATCATTTTATTTATATAAAATATTTTTTGTTGTTATTATATAATTTCTTTCCGATGGATTGAATCAATTTTTATTAAAAATAATGGAACAAAACTATAATTAATACGTCATGGGTTGATCAGATTGAACATTAAACAAATTATGACATAAAAACTTTATTTTTTCCATCGAACACATTCTTGAAAAAAGTGAACAGTATTGTTTTTACATTTGAATTATTTTGACTTTTATCTTCCATATGGTTTTGAAAGCTTTCGAAACAACTATCGAATTGATACATGTCATTTTAATGTTTTTAGTCGTATACTTAAGGAAAACTTACATTTTTGTAATTTAAAGTCGTTTTAAAAAATTCAAAATATAACATCTAAGAAAAAATCTAACATATAAGAAAAATCTAACATATAAGGTGTCCTCATTTTTGTATTTTAAAGTCGTTTTTAAAAAAAATAACATATAAGGGTTTCTCATTTTTGTAATTTAAAATCATTTTAAAAAATTCAAAATATAACATATAAGAAAAAATCTAATTTTTTATTATATGGTTAATGTGATTGTTTATTTTTTTTAATAATATAAAATTAAAGAAAATGAAGAAGGATGCAAAAAATTGTTATCAAATCTTTATTATTCATAATCATTAATTACCATATATATGTAAATCATATTAGGTAATTTCGTAGCTTTTATTTAGGGAACGAATACACACTTCATATATTTTAGGTTAATATAATGTTCTCTAGCGAACATTAAACAAATTATGACATAAAAACCTTATTTTTTTCCTCGAACACAATTTTGAAAAAGTGAATAGTATTGTTTTCACAGTTGAATTATTTTGACTTTTAACTTACATATGGTTTTGAAAGCTTTCAAATCAACCATCGAACTGATACATGTCATTTTAATGTTTTTAGTCGTATACTTAAGGAAAACTTACATTTTTGTAATTTAAAGTTTTTTTAAAAAAATTCAAAATATAACATATAAGAAAAAATCTAACATATAAGGTGTCCTCATTTTTGTATTTTAAAGTCGTTTTAAAAAAAATAACATATAAGGTTTCCTCTTTTTTGTAATTTAAAGTCATTTTAAAAAATTCACAATATATCATATAAGAAAAAATCTAATTTTTTATTATATGGTTAATGTGATTGTTTATTTTTTTAATAATACAAAATTAAACAAAAATGAAGAAGGATGCAAAAATTGTTATCAAATCTTTATTATTCATAATCATTAATTGTCATATATATGTAAATCATATTAGGTAATTCTGTAGCTTTTATTTAAGGAAAGAATACACATTTCTTATATTTTAGGTTAATATAATGTTCTCTAGTGGACATTAAACAAATTATGACATAAAAACCTTATTTATTTCAGCGAACACATTCTTGAAAAAAGTGAACAGTATTATTTTCACAGTTGAATTATTTTGACTTTTATCTTCCATATTGTTTTGAAAGCTTTCAAATCAACCATCGAATTGATACATGTCATTTTAATGTTTTTATTCGTATACTTAAGGAAAACTTACATTTTTGTAATCTAAAGTCGTTTTAAAAAAATTCAAAATATAACATATAAGAAAATTCTAACATATAAGAAAAATATAACATATAAGGTGTCCTCATTTTTGTATTTTAAAGTCGTTTAAAAAAATATATATAACATATAAAGGTTTCCTCATTTTTGTAATTTAAAGTCATTTTAAAAAATTCAAAATATAACATATAAGAAAAAATCTAATTTTTTTATTATATGGTTAATGTGACTGTTTAAGTTTTTTTAATAATATAAATTTAAACAAAAATGAAGAAGGGTGCAAAAATTGTTATCAAATCTTTATTATTCATAATCATTAATTCCCGTATATATGTAAATCGTATTAGGTAATTCCGTAGCTTTTATTTAAGGAAAGAATACTCACTTCATATATTTTAGGTTAATATAATGTTCTCTAGTGTTATATAATTATGGAATAATGTGACACCATTAGATTAAACTATACTTTATATTAGATGCTCTAGAATTCTTTGAAATGAAATTTAGAAGACATTTAGAGTGCCACCTAGGATTTGGGGTTTTTTTTAATTAATACAAAATTAAGGTTCTAATTTTTCAAATGCTTCTCAATTAATATATAGGGGATTTGAAACAAACGGAACAGATTACATGGAACAAAAACTACAATAAACATGTTGTAAAGAGAACTTTTAACAGAGATATCAGTAACACGATGCTTCCTAACGCATTTGTAGGACTGCTGATTCGCTAGTTTTTCTCCACATTGTTCTTGGTCTTGTAAGATCTTTCTTGTGGCTCTCAATTTTTGTGAGTAAACGTTTTTTTTGTTCTCGAAATAGATCATTGCATGCGGTCAATCTGTTACATCACAATCCATCCCAAACACTCCCACTGTTGGAGATAACATGTTCTATTGTAGTTGTCAATGGCATTGAATTCTTTTCCTTTGAAATCGATATGCCATAACTTCAATTTATTAGGTCGGAGAAACACCATCCGACTCCTTATTGCTTTAGAATCTTAACTCCTTAATGAAATCATTGATGTCTTAGTATTGTCTTCGGGAGTCTCCATATTACTGCCCCATGACGCACTGTTCAATCTTTCTTTGATAGCAAATATGATTCCCACTAGCTTTCCTTTATTTTCTTTATCCAACAAGCCAGTAGCCCATCTCTTGCTCAGCATAGTAACTAAATAAAATAGATTACCAGAATAGAGGAATCCCGGTGGTGGCCACAGTTGTTCGAGGACCCGCTTGACTGATTGAAAATAATCGTTAAACCGTAAAACCTGTAAGGCTAACGAACAAAAGCCGATGGATTGAATATTGACTGGGTGAATCTCTATCACCGGAAAGACATCACCAAACTCGAAAGTTGATGGATAAACACCGGCAGTAGTTTGAGAACCACACACCGGAAAACTATACCCTATTAAAGGGAACATTAACACGCGTAAGACGAGGAAGGCCAACTCCAATAACCAAATGAAAGATAAAAGAAGATTAAACACCATCGGAGGCAATGACATCCCACACTTTGCACCGGAAAGCGGAAGACAGTGATGGTGTATCGTTGATGATATCGTCGATTCACCCGAAACAATTGAGAAGCAAACATCATTTATTTGTAGAATTGAAAGTGATAAGAAAATTAAGCAAGAAAAAGGGAAAAAACGACGGCCGAAGCGGCCAGTAACAAAAAATCCGGTGGAAGAAACGAGTTTGTCAGTGATTTGATGAATCACCTTTGGCGTCATTTTTGGGCCAAAATTTGTAGTTTTCTGCTTGTATTTTCTCTTTTATTCATTTGTATAGTTCTGTATTATACTTTTTTGTTTTTTGTTTTTTTTTTGTTTCCCTAAAACTGAAAAGGGCATATTCAAAAGAATTTACAACCAGCTAAAGGATTATAGAGCCTCTCGTCTTAGAGAGAACCAAATAACTCAAGGAAGAAATCCAATGTAGAGCAGAAGGAAGAAATCCAGTGTAGAGCAGTCATAGTTTTTGACAAGTTACTATCCGTTCTCGTCTCTTTCGCTGACTCACTGATGCTTACAAGGCATACCTAGGCATATTGAACCACTTTCTATATGAGAAAATTACTATAATGTATAAGAAAAGTTGGTTTATTACTATAGTGTTATACATCTTTTAAAAATTACTAGAGTGTTTGGGTACTCCTAGTAAATGACAATAAGGGCCTTTGGTTAGTTTTTTTAATTGAAATTATTTTTAAACATTAAATCCACATCACTAATTAAGTATTCATATCAGTAATAGAGAACAATCAACCATCTCTTTAATTACATAACGTTGAAAAAAAAACACAACAACGCAGCACAACTTCGTCGAAGAACTAAAAGAACCCTAACCGCCTATTCCCTGAAATCGTCATCGACATTGTGTTTACTCAGTCTTCCTCGAACTAACTCTCTGTCTTGTCTTCTCCGATATCGTCTTCCCCGAAATCGTTGTCTCCGATCGTTTTTACGAAATATTTTTCGCTGTAATCTCCCGAAATCATCTTCTCTGCTGCGTTTTTCGAGTTTGTGGCTGAGTTTTAATTTATGTTGTGGCTGAGTTACTTTTCTTTTACGGCTGGTTTATATATGCAGTTTCGTTTATATATGCAGTTGTGGCTGAGTTACTTTCCGCCAATCTCCGAAAACCTAGCTATAGAAAGTGTGCATTCCGAGGAGAAAAGACAAATACATTCCAAAAAACACCCAGATCGACAATTGTGGGATGTATTTAATTAAGTTTGTTTGTGATTTCATACCCATATTTGGATAATCTATTTTTTTTAGATCTCAGTGAGAGAAAATTGAACAAAAAGAAAATGAAGGAGATGTAAAGAAGTGACAGATTCAGCAGAGACGACACAGAGAAGTTCATTGAAGCTTGGATACATGGACGAATACCGGAATGGTGCATACAACCTGTATTTTTGGTTTTCTATGTAAAAAACATAACTCACCCATGTATTGTGTGTTTGATTTATGCTATGTTTACACTACTCAGCCGTGTCGTTTATATATCTCAGCCGTGTCGTTTACATAACTCAGCCATACCTCAAACATACCCTAAAATCAAAAAATGTTTAGATAACTCAGCCGTATCGTTTAGATAACTCAGCTGTATCGTTTATATAAATCAACAATACCTCAAATATACCCTAAAATCAGAAAACTGAATTCAAGTACTTTAAGAAGTTATATTGAAGATCATCTTATCAATACCAAATGAATATAAATCAACTGAATGTGTATAGTTTCTTAAACTTCAAGTTGAGACTTTAACTTGATCTTGAGATATATGTTCTCTTACAATCACTTATACAATTCTGACTTACAAGACTCTAACTTTAATATTTTCTTAAATATAAACCTCAAATCATAAACTATAGAATTATAAAGTTATAAAAATTTAAAGTTTATCTTTGAACATTAAATCCAATATTTTTATTATTATTTAAAGTTTAAGGTTTAGGTTTAAAGTTTACGTTTATAGTTTTGAGTTAAACTCAAATTTTAATCATTTAAAAAAAATCTTTAATTTAAAAATTTTGATTTAAACCCGTAACTACATTTTTTAATTTTTAAGCAATTTTTAAAACAAATTGAAAAGAACTAAAATTACAAATTATATTGCTTTTTTCATGACCAGTGATTGATTTTAGTCTAAGGGTTTAATATTTTCAATATAAAATTATAATATTTTATAATGTATTCAAATTTAAACTACAAATATTAAATATAAAATTATATATTTAAATATTTTCAAAACATTATCTCAAACCATATCTATTTCGAACCTTTAACCCTAAACCTTGAACCACATGCTTTGACCTATACCATAAAACATTAAACTTCAAACTTTTTAAAAAAATTAATTAATCATCTACCATAAATTCTAACTACAAATGTTAAAACTCTAATATTTTTGCTATTTAAAAATATAATCTTAAATCTTAAATCGAAACCCAAAACACTATATACCAAACCCTAAACTCACTCAGTTATATACCCTAAACTTTAAACTTCATATTTAAACCATACATAAAAAAATCAACATATAATCATAAAATCCAAGTTTTAAAATTTAAAGCTTTATCAAAAATACACTTTAATATAAAATATAATTTTAACCATCAAAATAGTGGTTATCTTCTAACTTCTTTCTCATTGGTTAGATTTTTTAGTACAAGGATTACAATTCTTGACCATTGATTAGTTTTGATCTAATGGTTTAAAATGCATTTTTTTTTCTTCACTTTCTCTCTTCTATTTGACGTTTTCTTCTCCTCTTCTCTTTCCTTCGAGAGTTTTTTACAGTTCCAGATCTTCTTCATCTCTCTCACTTTCTGTCTTGTAAACAAGAGAGATTCATACATTATCATTCATTTCTTATGCCTTAGTATATTTGGTTTGTAAATCTTAGAAGTGAGAGAAGAAAAAACGTCAAAGAAGAAAAGAAGATTGTCGGAGAAAAAGAAAAGTGTTGAAGAAAACTGGTCTTCGTCGTCGTCACAGATATTGAGCTCGTCGCCATCTATACGTGCCAACGTCGTCCTTGTTTCTGTTTCTCAGATCCATTTTTACCGGTCTCCATCTTCACCGTAGTCGCCACTACCACCGCTTGTCACCACACTGGTCACCTCCCTCTCTTTCAATCTCTCTCGCTCTTTCTCTGTGTTTTGAATTTGTTCTTGTTACTAGAAGAAGGTGGATAAGGCAGATGAGCTTGATGGTGGAGGAGATAACAAAACCGTTGTGTGGCTTGAAAACGTCGGAGCTCTCGTGGTAACGAGACTGCGGTGGCGAAGGAAGAAGATAATAATGACCTCCCGGTTCTCGTGATATGGAAGAAACACGCGGTGGTTTAGTTAGGTTTAGATTTTGTCGACACGGCTGCAAGCTTTATTGTTTCTAGGTTATAGATTAGGATTGGTTTATAATTAAACTCATCCGTAAGGTATGCATAACTCAGCTGTAAGTGTGCATAATTCAGCCGTAACGTATCTGAATGGTATAAGCCAGTCGTTAAGTGTAATATATTTCGCGACGTTTCGTATTTTGGGCGGGAAAAAAATATTTTCGGTGGGAAAAAATCATTCCTTCAACTCTGAACACAATATTAAAACTTTAATATTTTCTTAAATTTAAACCTCAAACCCTAAACTATAGAACTATAAAGTTATAAAAATTATAAAGTTTATCTTTTGAACACAATATTAAAACTTTAATCTTTTCTTAAATTTGAACCTCAAACCCAAAACTATAGAACTATAAAGTTATAAAAATTATAAACTCAGTCGTAACGTATGCATAACTCAGCCATAATTTGATTATAACTTAGCCGTAACGTATGCATAACTCAGTTGTAAAGTATGCATAACTCAGCCGTAACGTATCTGAATGGTATAAGCCAGCTGTCCTATAACTCAGCCGTCAAGTGTAATTTGTTTCGCGACATTTCGTATTTTGGTCGGGAACAAACTCATTCCTTCAACTCTGAACACAATATTAAAACTTTAATATTTTCTTAAATTTGAACCTCAAACCCTAAACTATAGAATTATAAAGTTATAAAAATTATAAAATTAATCATTTGAAAACAATATTAAAACTTAAATCTTTTCTTAAATTTGAACTTCAAACCCTAAAACTATAAAGTTATAAAAAATTATAAACTCAGCCGTAACGTATGCATAACTCAGTTGTAACGTAAGGATAATTCAGCCATAACGTATGTGTTGGAGACTTAATGTATGAACTAAAGTTATCATATTCAGATGACGCACCATCTGAGTCATCAAACATATAAACTCAGATTTCAAATTCATCATCTTCTTCGTCTTTTCTCATTTTCTTATTTTTTTGTTCAACTCTCTTCTTTTCTTACAATTTACGAGACTTAGCCTCTTCATCTCTCTCTTTGAGTCTTTTTTCTTCTGCAAGACGACGAATCCAATGAGAGAGGGAGCAACAGGATATAGGACCGCCATACATGAAACTGGAGGAGAGGAAGCTTCTTCTTTAACCGATGACGACTGTAGTAGATCTGTCTCAGATTTCCAATTTTAAAAAATCTATGTTTTCAGACCCAGTTGCGGAAACAATAATTACCAGAACCATAAGATCTCAGAGAAAGATAAAGAATAAGTTGAAGAAGATAGATAAAGAAGATGAAGAATGAATAATAACATAGACCCTTATTTTATTGTTGTAACATTAGTGATGACATGGCAAATCCGAATTGATGACATGGCGGATGACATGGAAAATCGGTTAGTCAGCCGCCAAACGAATATATAACTCAGCCTAAATAAATTACCCCTTATGTACAATGCAAGTCAGCCGAAACGTGGATACTATTTCAGTAATTAATCTTTCGCTAATAAATCAGTTGTAATTAGGATGAAAAATCTTAAGTCAGCCATATCGTCAAATAAATCAGCCGTCAAACAAATGATATTCTAGTAATTAATCTTTCGCTAATAAGTCAGCCGTAAATAAGACGAGTTTACTATTAATCCATCCAACGACGGCTGATTAAATATAGCTCAGCCGTAACAACATCTCATAAGTCAGCCGTAAATTCAATAACTCAGCCAGTCGATGTTCATTAACTCAGCCGTGGAAACATAACTCAGCTGTGTCTTAACTTCAACTCAGCCAAATTTTACAGAAATCAAACCGCTGATGTATAAGTCAGCCTTAACTTGTGTACGTAAGTCAGCCGTTATCCCATAAATCAGCCAGATTTCTGTAAATCAGCCGTAACTAACGGCTGATTTATGTTCTTAAGTCAGCTGTTTTCTCTTAAGTCAGCCGCATTGTTTAATTCAGCCGCAACGTAGCAATAACTCAACCGTAACAACGTATATAGCTCTTTACGGCCGACTTAATGAAAACACAGAACCGAATTCCTACGTGGCGCCGGATTTTTGATTACGTGGCTTTAAAACTAATGGCATTTTTTTAAATACGTTTTTTCTCATAACATAAAAAAAGGGCACGCTTGGTATTTAAAAAATGTCAGTAATAAAAAAAAGATTTGTATGGTTCTAGTCAATTGTCCTAAAATATTGTATATTTGAGTAAACTTCTCTTTCTATATGTGGAAACCAAGAATATTATTACATTAGAAACTATGCTAATAATACTTCTTAACCTCAAGTATATTTACTCCCTTATATAAGAATAAATATAATGGCCAATGGTAAGTTAAGCAAACTGGTAGATAATGATATGTAACTGTTTACCACTTCTTGATGCAACTACATTGGTCTTGATTGATTGATTTCACCACATATATGAGTTGATTAAGAAAATCTAATCCCAATTTCTTTATAATTCAGCACCCATTTGAACTAATTCCAGTGTCATCCTTTCACGTTCCTTTATTCACATCAGCTTGGGAAAGAGGCACATGAGGGACGTAGCTATTATGTACATATATATTATTGTTTATAGAGAGAGTCTTTGTTTATTTTGTATATTGAATCCTTGTGATCTGGTATAATATAAACCATAAATATATAGTCTTTGTTTTGGTTTGAGGCTTGGTTTAGGTCTTGGTCATGTTTATAAAAAAATTAACTCTCAATTGTAGATCTTTGTTAGTTAAAGAAAATTAACATGATTTACTCATGTAGTATTAGAGCCATCTTTATACTATACTAGATAATCGTGACTCAATGTACAAAGTATACAAAAATTCTCTATAGACAAGAATATATGTGCACTAATACTAGCCGTTATATATTACATCAGATGATTCGGATGACCAACATCTTCATGGCTCTGGCTTTGTCTTAATCTATCAGAGGACCACCTAACAAGGCTCCACGATGGCCTCCCCCAGACATATGGTGTTCCTCACAGTCACTACCATCAACCAGAAGTCCAGAACCGGTCCTTGGGCCAAGCCAACGAAGCCCATGCTTCCAGCCGATTTATTTATGAACATATTTTGGCCACATTTTAGTTTAAAACTGCCTTAGCTTAATGGTATAAAATCCAGTAAATGGTCTTGGTCTCAGTAATTAGGATTCTTGTCTGCTATAGTACATATTTTCTTCTCTATATTTGTTGAGAAAATGGCTACAATTTTTTTTTTGTTTTCTCATGGATCCCAAAAACTTAAGAAACAATTTTCTTCAATTTTTTTTTCATATCTCATTCAATACACAACTAGTTATTTAAATACACAAAGGAAAATATCAACTGAATAACTTCCAACTAAACAACTAAATAACATGTTGAACAAGTGCGAGACTTCTCATTAATATAGGAGCCACACTTTATCCCATCATTGACCATGATCTTATCAATACTCCACCCTCCAAAGAACCTTGTCCTCAAGGTTCAACACAACATGAAAAGCTTTTAGGAACATGTTAGGTTTCTTCTCCATAGCAACATTGGACTGCTCAAACTTCTTATCACGTAGTGGTGGTGGTCTACCAAGGACTGGTTCATCTTTGACGAGACATGCCTCCGACCTCACAGTTACGTCCATGATCAAATGGTTGTTTCCCATAATTACCAAATGAAACAGGCCGTGTAGGGAGCTGAAAATAACTGAATCCATATCCATGCTTGTAAGAGTTTGACCGGTTAAAGATTGTGGCCAGAAGAGTGTGATGGTGACGTCCATCCGGTACAGTTCGAGCTCATCTTTGTTCTGTTGGTGATGTCTTTGATTGACCGATTGATAGATTCGGGTAAGACGAAACCGTTTGCGACGAACGAGATGCAGTCCCATCACCAGCTTTCATCTTTCGCACTATCTCCACCATATGATTCATGGTAGCCTCAAGACCCCTAAAATTTTCAGTCATAGAAACCTTCATCTTTTGGAACTCATCGTGTATTTGGCGGAGAAGTGAGATCTTTATATCTTCAATTAACTCTTGATTGCTTCCCATATTTTATATCACAACAAATTTTTTTTGCTTTTTGTTTTTTTTTGAAAAATAAAAAAACAGAGATAAAAGTTTTTGATACCACAAAGTGGTCCGGATCAAAAACAAAAATGTGCTTTGATGCCAATTAAAGCCTCTCCTCAAAGTTGAGAGAGTTTTCTCTGATACCAAATGATGGATCCCAAAGATTTAAAAAACAATTTACTTCAATTTTCTTTTCATATCTCATTCCATACACAACTCGTTACTTAAATACACAAAAAAAAATATCAACTGAATAACTTCAAACTAAACAACTAAAGAACAGGTTGAAAAAGTGGGAGACTTCTCATTAATATAGGAGCCACACTTTATCCCATCATTTTCTTCTAGCCTTGTAAAACCTAGGACAGGCTATGCCATCAACACCTTTGATCAACATATTTATCATCATCATTAAGTTGTTCACAATTTAGTGTTTTCCATGCTCTTCGTCATCATGATCATCACGGCTTCTGAGCAGCAACTGAAGGGATCGCTGTAACGCAGCGACATGAGGCAAATGCAACCTGTTCCCGTTATGGTAGCACATCTCCTCGTAGAAAAGATGATTGGAATTTATGGGCCTAGATTGGGCCTTGGCCCAGATAACTATTAATTGTTTTTTTTTCTGGAATAACTTTGTGGGCTCTAAATATCGATGAAAACAGCGGTCGGGAGATCGATCATCTCAGAGTTTGTGTCGGGTTACGATTCGTCCGTATCGAAACCCTCGAAGAAGTTTACTTTCCAAGCTGTTAATTTGTTTTTGATACGATGTCCGGCGAGGAAGACGCCACCGTGAGGGAGCCGCTAGATCTGATCCGTCTGAGTCTCGACGAGAGAATCTATGTCAAGCTCCGCTCAGACCGCGAGCTTCGCGGCAAGCTTCACGTACGTTTTTTCCTCTCTTTACCACTCGTGGGATTCGAAAGTTTCAGTTTTTAGCAAAAGGGTTCTCTAGTTATGGCGATTAGCTCTAGTTGTAATGTTTTGGTGGACGAAACCTCTTTTAAAGTTGCCCACTTTAGGTTTTGTTTTTGTTTTTGTTTATGTGGGCAGGCGTTTGATCAGCATTTGAATATGATTCTGGGCGATGTTGAAGAAGTTATCACAACAGTTGAGATTGATGATGAGACATATGAAGAGATTGTCCGGGTACTTACTTCTTTTAACTGTAGGATCTATGTTTAATTGTATGATAATTGTGGGATTATGGTGGCTAAATATCTCAAAGTTTTGGTATTGTAAAGATTTAGAACAAGTATAGGAGTGTCTTTTAGCTGTTACTAGTACACACAAGTTTCAGGTCAATGAGTCTGTGTATTACATTTACTCAACTGCACTAATTGAGAGACTCTTAACAAAAATAGAGTCTGTAAGCACATTAGTTGATTAGAGAGACTCTCCTATAGTTGTGCTAGCTTCTTATCTGATTCTCATGTGTATATTGATTGGTCTGTTACCATTCTTTGATTTGCAGACGACAAAGCGCAACATTCAGTTTCTATTTGTGAGAGGAGATGGAGTTATATTGGTGTCTCCACCACTCAGGGCACCCTAAGTTAAAAACTTGAATTTGAAGCCCAAGTCTTCAAACAAACATATCTTGTGTCCTCTCGTGAGGGCTTTGTGTGACTATTGGTATTGTATTTAGTCACTAGTTGTCTGAAACTAAAAACAGCTTGAAGGAGCTCTTTTGCTTAAATCCCAATTGCTCTCGGATATTTCTACCTTGGCTACTTTTTGCATTCGTGTGACATTCTTTAATTACAACCCAATTCATCTGAAATTACAAACAAATGTTAGTTCTAAAGAAGCGCAACAAACAGACAAAACAAGACATGTTGTGCTCCTCTGTACAGTTTCTTTTTATCTTCGTCTGGGTCGAGCATGAATTGGAGAACCTGAGGATTGTGAGCCTCTGTAGTTTCTGCTTGGAGGATCCATCGGTCCTCTGTACGAAGCTTTAGGTAATAGAGGAGGAATTGGCTCAACTGGAACCGACTCTGCAAAGCATGCTGTGTTCACACTTGTTCTCTCCATTTCTGTCTGTAGCAATTCGCTTGAATACTGTTTCGTTAGAGCCTGATCACAAAAACAAAACACAATTTAGGACTTGAAGTTTGTTTATATATCTCTGTTGGAAAGAGTAAGGAAGATAAAAGATGTTTACGAGGAGGTCATCAGCTGAAACAGATGATCCTTGTCTGTCATCTGAAGCTGTGTCTTCGCTACCACGAGTTGGTCTGCGATTATGCCCTGGAGTGGTCTCAACTGATTCACTGACGCTCTCTATAGCAATCTCCAAGACTGTTCCTTGTAGAGTTTTAAGAGACGCGGTTGCGTCGCTTGTAAAATATAGATTCAGTACTGTCTCGAAATATTCAAGCTGCAGCAGATGTTGTGCACCAAAACAGAATCAGCAAATCATAATTCTACAAAGCTTTTCTTCCACAAGAAGAAGAAATTACCTCAAACATCACTTGGCAGAAACCATTTGCATCGATTGATCTCAGTTCATCTGTTCGGTTCTCTTCCACAAGACTGAGAAAAGTGTCGATTAGTCCTTCGATCAGAAAGCCAAGAATCTTTTCAAGCAGAGGTCTTGCACCCGCAAAGACCTGTACTTCACAAAATTATAAGGGTTCAGACTACAAACACGGTCGTGTCACTCAAGAGGAAACACATTAAAATCATCAGTGAACATGTTTGCATATAAAGAGCAATACCTCTGCATGGACGGCTACAAGAGTATGCAAGAGCTCGACAGCTGAATCTCGTATGCCCTGTAAGAATGGAGAACACACTTAAGTAATCATCTTCTTCCTAGAAAATTAAGAGGCTAATCGTTAGTCATTACGCAGAGATTTCTTACTTTCACTTGAGGTGCTGATCCCCATTGAATACCCGAGTCCAGCAAATAAATGGTGGCAGCTGTTCTGATCAAATTTGCCTGAGTACATGTAAAATTCTCAGTAATTTTCAGTTCCATTTGTAACAAGTTGCCAAAGAATTGTTCCTTTTGTAACAAATTTTGTCAGACAAACCCAGACGAAAAAAATACCTTAGCAAACGTGTAATGCTCGAGGACCTTCTCTCCAAGACCAGAGAAAGACATAATTAGATCTTGAAGATCGCTGCTACTGTCTTCATCTTTGCCCCTGAAAAAAAATGAAAAACAATCAAGTCTTATGCACAACTTGTCTATATATATATACACAACTTGTCTTATGCACAACTTGTCTACCACTTAGAGAAGAGGTAAATAGGTATTGACGTTTTGAAAAGCACTAATGACAGTCAAGTAAGCAAGGGCCAACCTAGACTGCAACCAGATGTATTTGAATTTGTTGTAAAGCTCTGAAGCAAGTTCATCTTTGCAGTAACCTATATTACTTAATACCATCAACAACCGCCTGTGAGGATCCACAACACTTGCATATGTGCTGGCTGATGTTACTCCCTCTTGATCATCAGAATATCCGTTTTTCCAATCCTCTCGTGTGGAAAGATCAGCACCAATTTGCTCCAAGTGAGCTGATACATGAAGAAAACAAAATAGCAAACCAACTTAATAACTGTACAGTGTGTGCATTTTCCTGCATACATGAGGGTAAAGGAATTACGGTACCAGCAAAATCCAGAAAGCAGTTTAAAAATGCCAGTCTAACAGATATAAGCATTTCCTCAATCTGGGCAAACATATCTTCTGATTTGGCAGCTTCTTCACCTTTGACAGACAAAATCATCCTGAAAAAGGATGCACATAAAGTCAAGGATATTAAAACTGTGTATGCAGTTTCCTGAATACCAATGGCACACAAGTCATTTAAGTTCACATGCCACAACATATAACTCTGGAGAAGCTTGAACCACAACTAGTGACCGCTAGAATTCTGTTTTCTCTAATGTACAGGGAGAAAAGACTAAACCCTAAGGTATTCTAAGGAAATATAGATGTCTGGAACAGCAAACACAATAAAATAAATCAGACAATGCAACTGTTCTATATAAGTTTACCAAAGAACACTTGAAACTTACAGATTGATTTGTTCCATCCCAGAGACAATCACTGAACGGAATGCAAGAGGCAAGTAAGAGATGGCATAAGGAGATTTATGCCTTTCAAGAATAGAAGCAGGGATCCACGTCTCCTCTTTTGATATTCGTTCAGTGGATGCCCTCATCCAAGAGCAAAGCCTTTGGATATAAATCTTCGTGATTTCGGCCTGGACTTTTCTTAGTGCGACAACTGCCATAAGTATCAAAAAACATACACAGTCTTATCAGTATACTTTCATTTAGACATTAAAACTCAAGCTTCAGAATAAGTTCAAATACCCGAACTGTGGGGCACTGAATCTTTGGCTTCAAAAGCTTGACATGCTTTTGATACTGCTTGAATGGCATTGCTCATAAATGGGCGGAGGATGCACGATTCATCAAAATCACAAAATGTGTTGTTCACCTACAACAGCAGTAACCATGAAAAGAGAATGTTTAGAACCACTTTACGGCACATATACCAATATGGAGAAAAGCTTCACTGGAATTGGAAAGGTCATCTAAAAAACACCTTTGCTTCATAGACAGAAATAGTCTTGCGAATCATCCCAGCAACTTCTTCCAAAGAATGAGTTGAATACCTTGCCTCTGTGACTTTCTCCTCAGATTTATTGGCAGAAGTATCAGTAACTTGGGATAACTGGACAGATATGAATTTAGATTTAAATGAAGTAGGGGGCAAACCAACCTCATCAAACGGAAAAATAACTACAAAATAGCAGAAGGATAGCTGATACCTTGGCAAATTTTCCACTGAAAACTGATAGAGCTGTTTTCCAAAACGCAGGGATGTGATGCACAAGCACAGCGGTCATTATTTTGATGTATCTTCCCTTCAAACCGTCAATCTCTTCGCTGGGAAACTCCACTGATTGTAGGTCAACTTGAACTTCGTTATTTTCAGTAGAAGATGCAGCATCTGACTAAAGGATCGGAAAAAAAATGCAGGTTATCATCTAAAGAACAGAATCTCTAATAATCTTTTAATGATATATATATATCTATTCTCAACGTTGGACTCACATATGGAACGACGTTTTGTTGTATTTGTTGCCACTTCGCATCTGAGATGGCCCTCTCACGAGTCTCGTTGCGCAAAGTTTCCACCCTTGCTTCATGATCATATGTACATTTCTCAAGCAAGCCATGAATTCTATGATTCTGGTAAATTAAAGAGCCAAAAAGATGGGATTATGGAGATGACACAATGATTATAACAAAAAGTGTGAAGGCCACACAAACACACACACACACACAAGTTTAACATGTGTGTGTTTCCCAATTCTATAGAGGTGCTGTATTGAAAGTCAAGACAGCAATCATAAAATATACAAATGAATGATTCTATAAGCTAAATGTCACTCTTGAGTCTCTGATTGTCAAATCTATTACGAATCTGGATACTACGTAAAACATAGCAAGAGGGATAAAAGAGTGACATCTTCGAATATACCTACCTGAACATTTATATAATGCCACACCGGATCAGATTCAGGTTCCAGCTCCAGCAAAAGCCTCACAGTATTTTCCAGCTAAAATTAAACAAAATACACTGGAATGTTTCAAGCCTGGTTTCAAAGTTTCCAAGAGGAAGTATGAAAGGTTTCAAAGAAGTTGTACAAATATGCAGAAACCAAGTGGATGGATCTATAACCAAGGAAAAAATTAGTCACTTTGATTTATAAAAACTGTAAAAATGAATATGGGAATTCTTTTAACTGAAGTTAAGATTGATGAAGCAGATAAGATGAACAAGAGACTGAAATATTTGACTTGATGGCATCACTATGCCTTTGGTAGATATATGTATCGATGAATGTTCAGTTATAACTAGCTGACATATGAATTAAATTAATAATAAATGACATACACTTGTGAAGTCTATTTTAGGATCTTCCATAGTCTTGTAAAGAGTGCCTTTGAATTCCAGCATAACTTTCTCAACCTCCTCGAGTACACGCTTCAGTATATTTACCTGAAAGCTTTGTTATGTGAGTAACTAAAAATCGTAATTATAATTAAAAACGATTCACTGCTAACATAACTGAAAGAGAGTATAGACATACATGAGAAGGGAGAGCAATAGATTTCGCCTTCTTGTATTCTCGAACAGCCAAATCATATTCACCCTTGCTAATACTGTTACGAATGATACTTGGTAAGTTGAAGAGTGTCCGGAACCTCTGAAGCATTCCTTGTACAGACCTGATTTTCTCAGCTTGAGCCTAAACGTGGTTGAGAAAAAAAGGCTTCAGCAAACTGAAAGAGTGAGACAGCAAAAAAAAATCCAAAATCAGACCATACCAACCTGTCTCTCAAAAAGAGGCTCAAATGCAAGATTAGCCGTTGATGTCACACTTTTCATACAATTGAACAAATGAGTAGTTCCTGACCCTTCCGGATCTTCTTCAATCCGCTTCAGTTTCGACTCAATATCTAATTAAGAAAACCAATAGTCTAGAGATCAACATGATATAAGAAGAACACAAATAAGGCAGTAAGTTCAATAACACATACATACCATCAATTGTTGTTTTACACGAGACGAAGCAGTCAAAATTGTCTTTTACCAATTGTTTTCTTTGCAAATCTCGACCCTTTAAGTCACTTTTCAAGCCAAGGGCACCAGCTTCCAAATCTGCCGCACTTGTGTCTTGGTGAATGCGAGAAAGAAACAGCTTCGGATCGAAATGATCAGAGAAGTAAATCAACTTTTCTGCAAAGAGGACAAATAGCATTAAATCAAACTGACTTGTAAGAGCAACTACTATTCTCAGGTCCAGTTGTAGTTATTATTGAGAAGAAAGACAAACCTCGAAGTGTATTGTCCACTTTCTCAGCTTTAGATGGGCTGCCTGACCTCTCACTGATTAATCTCAGTGTCTTGTTGTCTATTATCCTATATAATATAGTAATCAAAGTTAGGCTCACATAAGTAAGTATCTATGTGAGAGAATAAAGACTCCTAACTGGTTTCAAGGTAAGCAAAAAAAAAAAGAGAGAGAGAGAGAACAACTACCCTAGTTTAAGTGGATCAATGCATTCCATCCCACGAGGGAGTGACTGCAAACTAGTGAGAACCACTTTCTTGCCAGGCTCAGGTGCCTTATCCTCAAGTTTCTGAACCACTGGTGCGGTTCTTGATTCCCTCATATCACGAACCCTACGTGCAAGCTGCCAAAACGTGATCAGAGTTTAAGTAAGTTTAATAGACATCTAATTCCACGTAAATGTCCTTATTATATAGCTTTATATCTAATTCCACGTGCGTACCTCAGCTTCATTGACACGTTTCCAGCAATCAGGCTCCTCACCATCCCAAGCTCCTCCTCCATCATCCTCCTTCTTCGCTCTTCCTCTCTCCCTTTCCCTCTCCACGTCATCATCCTCGCTCGAGATACTTAGCAACTCCACCTCCGGCTCATCCATAGACGGTTTCCTAGCAGGGGACGGCTTGTGCTGACGTGGCTGCTGGACCAGATTGGCAACAGGCCTGCTAGAGGAAGAGGAAGGAGGTTTCTGATCGGTGAGATCTCTCTGAGCCTGCTCTTTCAACGCCATTTGAAGAAGCTCATCTTCGTCGCTGTCGCTAGACATGGTTCGATGTTCCGATGGTGATGATCGTCACTCCTCCTCCTCCTCCTTCGTTTGAGATCTCTCTGAGAAGATTATTGTTTTCTTTTTTTTCCCAGAAATATTAGATTTACCATTAAAATATAGAAAAAAGGTTAGACGGAAAAATCAAAAGATTTTGCGATGATTGTGAAAGAGATAATACAGGGTAGACTAGCATGAGGGACATACTTTCTTTTCTTTGTCAATGGCCGACACATTTTTACTTTTCTTCTCAGAAACTCTTTGATTACTTACACATAGTTAAAGAGATTTTTGTTGATGTTAATTTAAGATTTGAGTTACCATTTTTATAAAGGCTGTGATTCAAAATTATAACACAACAATCTATTATATACTAGGGATTAATCCGGGCTACGCCCGGAATTTTTATTTTTTTCTAATTTAAGTTGTTAAATTATTTATATTTAGGTTATGATATATATTTATATAAATGTTAAGATGCATGTCATAATTAAAATTTATTTTTAAATTTTAACACGTTATTTAGCAAAACTATCTGTTGAGTGTTGGAATAAATGTTTTAGATATTTAATTAAACTGCAGAGTATTTTCGGATCGACCACATGCTCAACAATCGATCGATCCGTAAAAAGATAGTCGATCTCCTTGGCCAGATAAGTACAATTTTAGCAAAAATATCTTTGATTTTCAAATATTAAGTATATAACTATTCTTTTGAATATTGTTTTTTTGAATTGTATTTTTTGATTAAATTATTGTATTATAATGTTTATATAAATATTTTTTGTTATGTTTGAATTTGTGCTGTTAGTATACTTAACCTAGATGATATTGATGTTTAACAATTTTTTTTTTCTGTAAATAGAAAATAATGATATATCAAAACGTATCAAATACTTGTTAAATGATAGTATAATGTAAATTACATTCATTATTTGAAAATAACCATTTGTTGTTTTTATTTTTTTTAAATCAAAAATTATTTTTATTTAAAAACATTATTTATATATAATATAATAGTTTAAGTTTGGAAGATTAATCTATATATATAAATTATGTATATTTTTTAAAGAATAATTTAAGATATTATATATTGAGTAACTGAATAAAAGCTGAATTTCTTATCTTGAAAATGAAATATTTATATTTTTGTCTTCATCTTATACTCACCAATCCAGCATTGATATTTATAACTCAGTATGTTTTAAAAAAAACTTAGTTTTAAGTAATAAACGAATTTAATAAATTAAATTCATCACCTATAATGTTCTGTAAACTATATTTGAAAACTCTCTAAAATTATATTTTAAGCATAATATTACTATTATTTAATTTAAGTTATTTTATGCATAATATATGCTAAACCAACTTAAATTATATTTACAATAGGATCATCCTAAACCGGTTAATAAACCAAAAACAATACTAAACTAACATGAACCAATACCTGATTCGGCGAGGAAAGAAGTGTTTCGGGATAAACGCTTGAATGGTTATTAACTGTAATGGTTTGATCATGAAAGAGTTAGTATGAATATTAACAATAAAATTATGGATTAGATTAATTTAAATTTGTAAGAATACCTTTGAGTCTATGAAAATCAATTCAATTCCGATAAGTTTGGCTTTTGGATGGTTTGATCATGAAAGAGTTAGCATGAATATTAACAATAAAATTATGGATTAGATTAATTTAAATTTGTAAGAATACCTTTGAGTCTATGAAAATCAATTCAATTCCGATAAGTTTGGCTTTTGGAAGTTGCGGGTTTCCCAACAATGAATCCACCTAACAAAAAGTTTGTAGTTGAAAAAAATCTCCTTCAAGGTCATTAAAGGTTTTTGGGACGGCAAGAGTTAATGGTGGAACCATTTTTTTGCTCGAGCGCTTTGAAGTTTTCCTTGATAGTGTGAGGTTGATGTTGATGGAATAATGAATTTTATAGGGACTTTCTTGATGTAAAACTATACATTTTTATTTTTTTTTTGTTTAATGTGGTATTTCTATTTTTATATAATTTACTACCATTTTAAGATAGATGTATATTTTAAGATAGATGTTTAAATCTTAATGTCCTTTTTCCTTTTTTTTAAATTGTGTATTTACTTATATTATATATTTACATTTTAAGATAGATGTTTAATGCTTAATGAACTTTTTATATTTTTTAAAAAAAAATTGTGTATTTACTTATTATTATATATATAATTCATATATTATAAATTTACATTATTTACTTATTATTTATTTTCCTGTATATGTATTTCCATTTCTTGTACTTTTTATTTACTTAATATCTATATTTTACATTTTAAGATAGATGTTTAAATCTTAATGTACATTTTCCATTTTCTTTAAATTGTATATTTCCATTTGTTATACTTTCTATTTAGGTAATATCTATATTTTAAATTTTAAGATATATTTTTAAATCTTAATGTAATTTTCCATTTTTAAATTGCGTATTTACTTATATTATATATTTACTTATTATTTTTTTTCTTTATATTGTGTATTTCTATTTCTTATACTTTCTATTTACTAATAATTTTATATTTTAAGATAGATTTACATTTTAAAATAGATGTTTAAATACTAATGTACTTTTTCCATTTTTTTAAATTGTGTATTTCCATTTCTTATACTTTATATTTGCATAATATCTATATTTTACATTTTAAGATAGATGTTTAAATATTATTATACTTTTTCCATTGTTTTCAAGTTGTGTATTTCTTTTCCTTATACTTTCTATTTACTTAATATTTATATTTTACATTTTAAGATAGATGTTTAATATTTAATGTACTCTTTCCATATTTTAAAAATTGTGCATTTACTTATTATTGTATATATAATTCATATATTTATAATATTTACTTATTATTTATTTTTCTATATATTGAGTATTTCTCTTTTTTATACTTTATATTTAGTTAATATCTATATTTTATATTTTAAGATAGATGTTTAAATCTTAATGTTTTTTTCCATTTTTAATGTAAAACAGCAATGTTTAATAGAAAAACTTGGAAAAATAGTCAAATAGTTATATTTATGTTTTTTTTCTTTTTTTTTATAAAATGGCAATATTACATTATGGAGATAAGCCCCTTTTTTTAGTGAAAAATGGTAATTTTACATATGTTTAATGTAGTTTTTCCATATTTTTTTATGTTGTATGTTTACATATTATTGTTATTTTTAAATGTAAAATGGTAATCTTACATATGTTTAATGTAGTATTTCCATTTTTTATGTCGTATGTTTACATATTATTTAATATTTTCGAAATTATATATAATGTTTTTTTTTTTACAAAATAGTAATGTTACCTTATGGAGATAAACCGTCTTTTTTTAGTGAAAAATAGTAATCTTACATATGTTTAATGTAGTTTTCCATTTTTTTATGTTGTATGTTTACATATTATTGTTATTTTTAAATGTAAAATGCTAATCGTACATATGTTTGATGTAGTATTTCCATTTTTTATGTTGTATGTTTACACATTATTTATTATTTTCGAAATTATATATAATGTTTTTTTTATAAAATAATAATGTTACATTATGGAGATAAACCGTCTTTTTTTTAGTGAAAAATGGTAATCTTACATATGTTTAATGTAGTTTTTCCATTTTTTATGTTGTATGTTTACATATTATTTTTTAAAAATAAAAATGTAAAATGGTAATGTCACATATGTTTAATGTAGTGTTTCCATTTTTTATGTTGTATGTTTACATATATTTATTATTTTTGAAATTATATATAATGTTTTTTTTTATAAAATGGTAATGTTACATTATGGAGATAAGTCGTCTTTTTTTAAGTAAAAAATGGTAATTTTACATATGTTTAATGTAATTTTCCCATTTTTTATGCTGTATGTTTACATGTTATTTATAATTTTCGAAAATTAGTAATATTAAAATGAAAAACTATCTTTTATGCCACGTATCATCTTTCGGGAGAATTTTTTTTTGCTGATGTGGACGCTCTATAGAGCCTCAAAAAGTCCCTTTTATTAGTATAGATTTATATTTATTTATAATTTATTTTTCTTATATTTTATATCTACTTATTCTAATATTATAATTGATGTTTAGTGTAATATTTTTATAATGTAAATTTACTTTTATTTATTTATTTAACCACACATTTTTCAGATATATGTTTAATTTAGTTTTTCTATTTTTTATATTGTGTATTTTACTTACTGTTTATCTTTTCTTATTTTTTTTTTTTTTGTTTTTTCAACCCCTTCAAATTTTACATTCAGCCCAGTCGAAGCCCAATTATAAACATGATACAGATTAAGAAAACACGTGTTTTGTGTTAAATAATCCCTAATGCATGAACGACACGTGCGTCTTGATGTTGGAGTTCGACTTTTCTGGAAACTGGAGATGGCGCCATCGGTTTCGCCGGAAACCTACCCGAACAGCAACCTTCAGCTACAACCTTCGGCCTGTTGATCTACTTGACTCCATTCCTTGTTCGCCGTCGATTCTACTTGATTCTTCATCTTCTCGGTAGAGGTGAATTACGGTGAGTAGCTTCAGAGAGATAAAGGCAGGGCCTTGCTAGAACGCTTTCAAAGAAGAAAACTCCAGCTTAATCTGAACCTGTATCATCTCCCCACGCTTGATCAATCTTCTTAATCTCTAACCTTCAAAGGATACTCTGCCATAAACTGAGCTAGCGAAGATTGTTTCCTTATATAGGAAAGAAATTAAGCATAACTAACAAGAAGATTGGAATTTTGTAAAACCATACGGGATATGAATTTGTAAAGAACAGAGAAAACGGATTTAAAACACAACAAAATCGCCTTATGCGAAAAGAGAAATCGCCAAGCGAAGGGTAAATCGATCTAATGATCGAAAGGATTATGAACATCAAAAGGATCTGATCTATTGATCAGAAAAAACAAAAGGATTGAGTTTTCTCTTCATCCCCTCTGTGAAAGATTTTAGTGTGAGAACATAGGGAAGAGAGAGAAACTCAACTTTAGTTTTTATCTTTTCTTATTTTTATATTTATTTATTCTAATTGTTTTGTTTTTATATCAATGATAATATTACGATATATATTTAATGTAATATTTTTATTTCTTATATACTATATTTACTTATTATTTAATTTTCTTATATTTTATATTTACTTATTCTAATAGTAAGATAATGTTTAGTATAATATTTATATTTCTTATATTTTGTATTTAGTTATTATTTTATAGATGTTTAATTTAGTTTTTTCAATTCTTAATTGTATATTTACTTATTCTAATTTTCTTCTTTTTATATCAAATAACAATATTATGATAGATGTTTAATGTAATATTTATATTTTTTATATTGTATATTTACTTAATATTTATTTTTTCTTATATTGTATTTTTACATATTATTGTTTAATGTAATGTTTCTATTTCTTATATTGTATATTTACTTATTATTATTTTTTATTGTATATTTACTTACTTATTTATTTATTTTTTAATAACCGAAATATTTTCTGTTTTACTTATTTATTTATTTTATTATACTTTTCACATAAATGTTTAATGTAAATTTTCTATTTCTTATAATGTGTATTTACTTATTATTTATTTTTCTTTATATCTATATTTACTTATAAGTTTTTTTTTTTGGAAATAATGCCACGTGTCATCTTCGGAGAGAAGTTTTTTTTGCTGACGTGGACGCTCTATGGAGCCTCAAAATGTCCCTTTTATTAGTATAGATTAATTGAGAATACAACCTTTAAGCGTAGCCACATGTCATCACCATAATGAAATTCAGAATCTTAAGAAAATATGTTGGTCCAATTAAGTATATATTATATTTTTCATTAAACTAATCATAAAATTAATTAAAGTGTACAATTACTATTTTCTTTTTTTTTCCTTAAATAAAAGCTACAGAATTACCAAATATGACTAATATATGTATATGCCAATTAATGATTCTAATAATAAAGATTTGATAACAATTTATATCTCATCCACCATTTTTGTTTAATTTTATATTATTAAAATAAATTAAACAATCAAATTAGCAATACAATTAAAATATATATTTTTTCGTATATGTTATATTTTGAATTTTAAAAAACAAAAAAATTACTAAAACAGTTAGAGTTATTATGTTAAAAATTAATGATCAATGGTTTAACATCCCCTATATATATTAATAGAGAAACATTTAAAAAGTTTAGAACATGTAGTTTGTACAAATTAAAAAAATATCATGCTGAGTTGTCACGTAATTGGAATGTTAATTTGTTTACGTGACGGCTTGAAAATCAATTGAGAATTTTGTTAGTTCAAAATTAATTTGCTACATAATATTATATTATATAGTATGTATATTATGGACCATTCATTTGTCAAACTGAAATTTATTATATAATATTTCCTTAAATAAAATCTATGGAATTACCTAATGTTATTATGATATATATATAGTAATTAATAATTTTAAATAATGAAGATTTGCTAATAATCTGTATACTTTATATCATTTTTGTTTAATTATTTATTATTAAAATAAATTACACAATTAAATTAATCATATATTAAAATTTTAGATTTTTTGTATATGTTGTATTTTGAATTTTCAAAACGAGTATAAATTACTAAAACTGTTAAAAATCTCACATAAACTTTTGTGATCAATGTTTATTTTTTTCTATAATAAGATACAACGATAATAAAATCATATAAATAAATAATTTTATTTTAATAGGTGTTTATATATATATATATATATACATACTTCATATCGTTTAAATTTAATTATACATCATATACGATAGATAAGATTGATTATTTTGATTTATTTATCCTAAAATGATTGTGAATAAACAAGAGTAGTCATTTGATTTATATGTGTAAGCCAATTTATTACATAATAGTAACTGATTTCTTAGTTATTTAATATATAATTATTATTTTATTATTTCATAATGTGTAGAAAAATATAAAATAAGTAATAAATATAAAATATCTATTCTGCACAAGGACATATCTTAACCTAATTATGTATCTCTTTAATAATTTTGAATCTTAAACATTTTCTAAATCTCAGGTCAAAATAAAAGAAAGAAATGAAAATAAACTCAAAAATCAATATTTATATAGAGCAATAACCAAAATGACACAAAAAGGAGAAAAATATCGAAGACAGATAGGATTGGCACATGAATGTAAACTTCTCATAACCATAATTAACTTTTAAATTGCTAAATCATTATATAAAACCGAGCTGACATAGTTTCATTGTAGTCAGATAGTTGGCATGAGATTCTTCGGCCTAAACGTTAGGTTTTTATGCGATAAATTTTGACCTAAAATATTTTTAAAAATGGGATCAGTTCATTAGGAAACAAATTATGTAATTAACAAAAACAAATTTAAAAATTTTGTTTAATGGCCAAAATATTAATTCGATCAATAATATAATTTTTTTTCCATACGATATTGCTTAAATAACTTTCATATAAATTTACTCTGCGCAAGGCGCATGTCTTATCCTAGTAATCAATTAGAACTCAAACACAACTTCAAAATTTTAAAACTAATTCATGACAGGTAACATTTTTGATTTATATGCTTAACTCAACCTAAATCAAGTGTAATACATGTTACCAATCAGAGCCGTAGTTTCTAAAGTGGTTTTTGGCTTTTTGTTTTTGAAAAATTACTTTATTTACCAATCAAGACTCAGTTGAAAATAATTCTTTAAAAAATTAGGGAAACTAGTTTTTAAAAAACTACCAGTTCTACACAAAACCCATTTGGTGATGATTGTTTTGTTGGTTTTTAGATTTTGGTTTTGGTTTTTACCTTTTGGTTTTTGATTTTGCAGTAAATTTTAATTTTTTGAAAAACTTGAACGGTAATTTTAGATTTTGGTTTTTTAGTTTTTGTATTTAAAAATAATAAAATAAAAATATTATTAATAGTAAAATGTTTGTTCTGGAAAAATAAAAACAAGATACTATTATCAAAACGCTCTCCAAACTTATAAAAAATTATTTTAAAACAAAAATAACAAACATAAAATAAAAACTATCTTGAATCACATAAACATGCAAAAATTTGATATTAAATGCCTTATATATATATAGTGCAGATGAGTGTTATTGTGTTCTTCGTTTTCATCTGAATCAGAGTCTTCGGTTGGTCCATTACCACCATTTGTATAGTCCGCATTAAAATCAACATCTCCTAAATTTGATAGTCTAATAAAATTATGTAGCGCCATTATAATTGCAACAACTATTCTTTGAACTTGTATGCTGTATTTTGGCTTCTCTCTTAAAACCCGCCATTTTTCTTTCAACACACCAAAAAATCCTTTTAATAACAGATCGTAGAGAAGAATGTCATTTGTTAAACATTTATTTATAAATACCGGACGGACTAGCTCTATCGTATTGGCTAGGATGATATCTTTCCCATCTTTAAAGAGTAAGAAATCCAAGCCGAATAGGATAACCAGAATCTCCCAAATAATACTTTCCAAAAGGTGCAGTTGGAAATTGATGTGGCCCTTCCATTGCTAGTGCTAGAACTAGCACTGTTGCGGGAAAGATTCAGGAAATTCCAATATTTTCTGAATCTTTCCCCGCAACAGTAACATGAACATGTATTCCATCGATTGCACCAATGAATCCTTCAAAATAAGGCCAATATCTATTGGATTGTAATCTAGGATGAGGTTGTGTGAGCTCATCTAGACCATGTATAAGAAAATGAACCGCTATCTTTTCGAGAGCACTCAACACTTCATGGAATTTCCTGCTTATGGTTTCATGTGCAATACTAAGTAAAACCAAAAAAATAGGAAATATAGCTTATGTGTATGAAATAGTAAAAGAAATAACAGAAACTAATTTTATTGATAAGTTAAGATAATTTCTATGAGTTATTTTGATTACATCAATTTATTATTAGATAAAAATAACATTCAGATATTTTATAATAGTTTCAGTAAAATAAAGTTTTGTTTAATAAAAAATTTAAATATCATTATAATTTTAGTAAAACTATGCTGTGTTATAATTAAAATAGATGAAATATGCCTTATGTATGTCGTAGGTTTTATATAGATGTGCTCAGGAATTATTATTAGGAATCAAGCATGCCTTAGGTAGAGTGCCTTACGTATTATCCTAGTACCAAAATGTCTTGCGTACGTTTTACAGCAAAACAAACTTAAGTTATTTTGTAATTGTAAATAAATGTAACAAAAATTTTAAGCCAATAACTAGAAAAAATTGGTTTTTGGTTTTTGTTTACAAATGGATAGTTATTCTAAAAACTAGTTTCCGTAAATGTTAGGAAAACTATTTCTCAAAAAGCTTGATTGGACAAAAAAAAAATAGTTTTTAGAAAAACAAAATCCAAAAACCATTTTATAAAAGCTTTTGGCCAACGTGAATCAGCCAACGTTAATTTTTCTATCTATCATTTTATTTATTATTTTATTTATTTTCGATGATTTTTCCTTTAATCTTTGTTCCATGTTTATGCCCCTTTCCCATTCTCATACGTTCACGGTTCACCTAACAATTGTTATACTTTATTAATATTATTAAATAAGTGATTGTGCATACAACTAGATCAATTATTTTGATCCCAACACTCAAAAATATTCGATCATATGTTTTCATACTAGATTATGTTAATTTGAACTAATAGTAAAACTATGCAATAAAGCAATAAATGAATTTTTTTATCATAATGACAAATGGTGGACGATCATATTCATATAATTTTGAACATTATGTTCCATATTTTTTAATTATCTTTTTTTTTGACCAAAATATTTTTTAATCATCAAAACTTAATAAACAAGTTTTTAAAAAAATTTATTTGTATATAATGTTTCAAAGTTCCAATAACTCATCATTGATACTGGTAAATTTATGTGTTATGATGATAATATTTTATATCGTTACTAATTTAAGAAAACCCAAAAAGTTTTGTTAAATTTATAAAACGAATCAACAAACTTTTTTATTAAATTTAAAATATTGATAATTTCACTAATAAGCCGTTAATAAATATCATTTTATATATAAGAGAAACATTATGGTATTTATATATTATAAAATAGAAAAAATATTTAAAAATAGAATTTAATTTAAAATTATTATTTTAATTAATTTTTTGGAAAATACTCATTAAAATGAATAACCGCAAACATAGGTATGCAAAAGTTGATTTAGAAACAAAATTTCATATCTTAATTTGTTTTATTTGTAGATATATTTTATTATTATTATTATTATTGATTTTTATTTTTAATTTAATTTTTCAAAAAATTGAAAAAACTAGAATCCAAAATCTCAAATCTAAAATCTAAAATCACCATTCAAGTTTTTGCAAAAACTAAAATCTACAGGTAAATAAAAAAATTAAAATTAAAAACCAAAATCTAAAAATCAAAAATCAAAAATCAGAAACCAAAATCTAAAAACCAAGCAAACAATTATCACCTTGATTTCTAAAGTGAATGTTTTTGACTATAGATGCAATAAATATTAGAGGTTACAGAATATTACATTGCATAAAAATACATAGAGTGTGATTGGCTATTGCTGTAGTTGCTCTCCAAAACCATAATTATACCCACAATTCTAAGGCCTTGATTGGTAGAGCGTTAATACTAATAGTAACAGTATGTTATAGAAGCAATATATTGCATGAGCTAAATGTTTTTGATAAAATGTTTAATAGGATGATTGGTAGAGTAATATTAGTATGCTATTTAAAATTATTATAAAAACTAGTATATAACATATTTATTTTTAATGAATATATTTCTAATATATATATATAAATATAGTAACATATAAAATTAAAAAAATATAAAATTTATTTATTTTATTTAATACTTTAAAAAATTATGTTTATATCAAAAAATATAATTTTAAAATAAATATTATAATTAAAATATCTATTTAAAAAAATATTTCACATTTAAATTATATAAAATAAAATTATATGAATAAATTTTATATTTTAAATGTAAACAAATACTTTAAAAAAAATATTTTATTATAAATTAATTTTAGAAATCAAAATTTTATTTTCTGGATATAAAAATAATTTTATGATATTATTAAATAAAATAAATGAATTAATTATATATTTTCCTTAATTTTATAAATTATAAATGTAAATGCTCTCATAAAAGCTTCATATTTATGAGAGCATTTGTGAGAGAGCATTTAAAGAGCGAAATATTTACGCTCACAGACACAATTCGTGTTATGAATTACACTCTAAGACACTTTGCTTAGTGGACACTTTCTCTTAGTGAAATATCAAGCTTAACCCTCACCTCTATCGAAAGTGGGTTTCATGAATTGTCTAACCAGAAAAATTGGTTTTCCTAACTAGTAAACCACTAACTAAAGAGAGACCGAACAAACATAAAAACAATAAAACAAATAATATATTTTCAGATATTTTTTGCTTGAATTTTGACAGAGTCGATCTCTTTACTCTTTCTCATTTTGTAGATTCCAAGAGACAAACCCTAGTTTTCTCTCTTTCCCGACTTTTTATAGATCTAAAAACTCAAACCTTCGCTAAACCCTAATCAAGTTTCTAAAAATCAGATCTTCTCCGGCGATAGTCGATTTCGTCATTAACCACCGCCAGCCACCGTTGATTGAGAGAAACCCGTCATGGAAAGTGAGTTCCGTCTCCCCGAGAGGCTTTTTGCAACTGATAGATTCTCAAGGCTCAGTCCCGTGGAAACGATGGCGGTGGCGGTGGAGAGCTTGGTGGAAGAAGCGGTGGATACCACAGTGGAGGCGGTGGTGATTGTGGAGGCGATGGTGGAAGACGTGAGTATGGATACAATGGTGGTGGTTGGTGGAGGTGGCTGCCGAATCTTCATCTACAAAACCTTGAACATAAGACCTCATCCACAAGATCTTCATCCACAAAACCTTGATTCATGTGTTCACATTTTCCAATGTCCATACTTTTACCATCCACAATGTGTATGTTCATATCTAACTCGTCCACAACTTTTCGTGTCCACAAACACTTGACATGCAAGGTGCAATTTCTGATTCAAAATCGATCGAACCATTTTAGCTTTGTTTTGTTTCTAAGGATATATCTCAACTTTCGTCTCTTTGTTCTAAAATTAGCAGAGAACAGAGAATAATAGTTTATTCCCTGTCAACTGTTCACCGTAACCACAACCATTACGTCCATACATATTCATCCATAAGTATTTGTTAAGTGTCCACGTTTCTTGCGTCCACATTCTTTCTGTCCATAAATCTTCTATTGATTGTGTTTGATGACTTTTCAGATTTACTTAACCTTTATACTATATTTATGTACATATAACAAGTAAAGAGATAATTAAGCAGATTTTAGTTTGCTTGTCCATAATTTTTGTTTCTACAACTCATTTGTAATTTACGTGTTCACAACTCATGAATCCACTTTTTTTTCTATCCACAATATATATGTCCATATTTCATTTGTCCCACAAATGCTTAGTCCAAAAAACTGAGTTTACAAACTTTTACTTTTTAGCTTCTTTCATTTATTCCAACCAGAAGGGATATCTGGTTGGTTCCTTAAAGGAAACATCTTCTTCCCATTCACGTTGGTTAACAAGCTAAGAGCTTTTTTGTCCACCACAAAGACATCTGTCCCAACAATGTGTGTCATATCCACTATGTGTCTTTGAGCGTAAACAAAAGATACAAAGTATGTCTGAATGTAAACAAACAAAAGATACAAAGTATGTCTGAATGTAAACAAAAGACACAAAGATAAATTCTTACAGTTCAAATTTAAAGTTTAAAAGTTAAAAAATCTAGAGCCAAAGCCAAAAAAAATACACCCAAAAAATAAAATACACCCATAATGTTGTAAAAAAATTAAGCCATCATGAAATAAAAGATATTTATTGTATTTTAAAATAATTTATTTATTGTATTTAATAATTAAATAAATTAATAATTTGTAATTATTAATTAGTAAAAATGCATATTTTTAATAAAAAAAAGTTAAAACAGTATTAAACAAATTATAAAACCGATTCAGAGGTATTTAATGAGCGTTAGAAATTGCGACTAGTGAGAATCGGGTAATAGACACCAGCGTTTTATTATCTCTCTCTTGGCTCAACAACCCTAGGGAACCTTCACGCCAGTTTAACAAAACAAAAGAGCTTCGCTACTCCTTCTCTCTCTCTCTGCGCCGCGCTATCTCTGAATCTAGCTAACCCTAAACCGATTCATTCATCCCTCTCCGTACGTAAGGTAAACGCCTCTCTCGATTCTCCCCTCAAACACACAGTATCGCTTTCTCGTCCTTAGGTCTGTGCCGATCTCGAAAATCGTAGATAGATTTGTTAAACCTAAAACTGATTCCGTTCGATTGCAGATAATTTATCAATGGGGCGGAAGAAGCCGAGTGCTCGTGTTGGAGACGATGAACCCACTGCTTCATCTCTCGTTGTTGGTGGTGCTAAATCCAAGAAGAAATCCGTTCAAATCGACGACGATGAGTACTCCATAGGAACCGAGCTCTCTGAGGATCCGCCTAAAGCGGAGGAAGAGAAGGTTGTAATCACTGGGAAGAAGAAGAGTAAGAAAGGTAATAAGAAAGGTGCGCTTCAGGATGATGAGGAAGACGATGTTGTCCCGGAGATTGCTTTTGAAGGGAAGAAGAAGAAGAAGTCCAAGTCTAAGAAAGGTGGTGGCTCTGTTAGCTTTGCTTTGCTAGATGATGATGAAGTTGATAAGGATGATGAAGATGATAAAGTGGAGGATGAGCCTGTCATAAGTAATAAGGGTAAGAAAGGTGGTAATTCGTTTGCGGCTTCAGCTTTTGATGCACTTGGTGATGATGATGAAGATGACGAGGAAGCGGAAAAAGATGAGGAAGAGGTGTATCCCATCACCTTCTCTGGTAAGAAGAAGTCTTCTAAATCGTCCAAGAAGAGTGCTAATTCATTTGCGGCTGCTTTGCTTGATGATGATGATGAAGAGGAGACTAATGCCGTTGAGGAGGAAGAGAGTCCTGAGATCATGTTTACTGGTAAGAAGAAGTCGTCTAAGAAGAAGGGTAGTAGTGTTTTGGCCTCGTTAGGTGATGATGACTCGATGCTAGGAAATGAAGTTGCTGAGGAAATAAGTAAAGATAAGAGTGCAGAGGTTGTAGAACCTGCGAAGAGTAAGAAAAAGAAGAAGAATAAAAGTGGAAGGACAGTACAGGAAGAGGATGATTTGGACAAACTTCTTGCAGAACTTGGAGAAGGCCCAGCTTCTGGAAAACCTGCTTCATCCCAGCCCGAAGAAGATAAAGTTCAAGCTCAGGCTCAGCCAGTTGCACCTGTAGAGAATGCTGGTGAGAAGGAAGAAGAAGAAGAGAGTGCTGCAGCGAAGAAAAGGAGAAAGAAGAAGGAGAAAGAGAAGGAAAAGAAAGCAGCAGCTGCAACCTCGTCTGTGGAGGCTAAGGAGGACAAACAAGAAGAATCAGTAGCTGAGCCACTGCAGGGGAAGAAGGATGCAAAGGGTAAAGCAGCTGAGAAGAAACTTCCTAAACATGTTAGAGAGATGCAAGAGGCTCTTGCACGAAGGCAAGAAGCTGAAGAGAGAAAGAAGAAGGAAGAGGAAGAGAAATTGAGAAAGGAGGAAGAGGAGCGTCTTAGGCAGGAAGAGCTTGAGAGGCAAGCTGAGGAGGCTAAGCGCAAGAAGAAGGAAAAGGAAAAGGAGAAACTTTTGAGGAAGAAGCTAGAGGGCAAGCTTCTAACAGCAAAGCAGAAGAGTGAAGCTCTCAAGAGGGAGGCTTTTAAGAACCAGTTGCTTGCTAATGGTGGAGGTCTCCCACTTGCAGATGAGGGTGAGCCTGCCACAAAGCGTCCCGTCTATGCCAACAAGAAAAAGTCAGCTCGCCAAAAGGGCAATGACTCTACCTCTGTTCAGGTGGAAGAGGAGGTAGACCCAAAAGAGAATCATGCAGATGAGCCAGATACTTTAGGTGAAGTGGGTTCAGCAGAAACTGAAAAGGTTGATTTAGTAGAGTCAGCAGACACTGATGAAAAATCAGGTACTGCTGATGTAGCTGCAGAGAATGGGGCTGAGGAAGATGAGGAAGAAGATGAATGGGATGCAAAAAGCTGGGGGGATGATGTTGATCTTAAGTTCAAAGGTGATTTCGATGATGAAGAGGACAAAGCTAAGCCTGTAGTGAAGAAAGATATGAAGGACGCTGTCTCAAAGACGCAAGATTCAGGTTAGTATGACTCTGGTTCTCTGTTCGTTTTTAATGTTCCATTGGTTATCTGTTTTTATTCTAATCTTCTGAATTTTTACGCAGGCCCTGAAACGGTAAAACCAACTGCTAAACCAGCAGGTACGGAAAACCCAACAGCACCTGCCACTAAAACTTTGCCTGGAGTGGACGATGCTGCACGTGGAAAACGTGCTACCCGGGCAAAAGATGCCTCTAAGAAAGGCAAAGGCTTAGCTTCCAGTGAACCCAAAGAGGGTGAAGAAAATCTCCGCTCTCCCATTTGCTGCATCATGGGCCATGTCGATACTGGTAAAACAAAGCTGTTGGATTGCATCAGAGGAACAAATGTACAGGAAGGCGAGGCTGGAGGTATAACTCAGCAGATTGGCGCAACATATTTCCCTGCGGAAAACATCCGAGAGAGAACCAGGGAACTGAAAGCCGATGCAAAACTTAAGGTGCCAGGTCTATTGGTTATTGATACACCTGGTCACGAGTCCTTCACGAATCTGCGGTCAAGGGGTTCAAGTTTGTGCGACCTTGCAATTTTGGTGGTTGACATAATGCATGGGTTGGAGCCACAAACCATAGAATCTCTAAATCTATTGAGAATGAGGGACACGGAGTTCATTGTTGCTTTGAATAAGGTGAGACTGCTTGTCATTCTGCGGGATGAGAGTTTTTGTTCTCTGTTTGTTAATTCCTTTGTAGATAATTAATCCTTTCATCCTCCAGATGGATAGGCTATATGGATGGAAAACATGCAAGAATGCTCCTATCGTAAAGGCAATGAAGCAGCAAACTAAAGATGTTGTAAATGAATTTAACATGAGGCTCACTGGGGTAAGTTAATACGTCTAGAGTTTTTTATGCACGGCTTGAGCTATCACTTAAGGTGTTTCGCTCGTATATCAGATTATAACTCAGTTCAAGGAGCAAGGTCTCAACACTGAGCTTTACTACAAGAATAAAGAAATGGGAGAAACTTTCAGTATTGTTCCTACCAGTGCTATTACGTATGAATATCTGTTCATCTCTTCAATTTACATCTCAACCGACAACTCAATCCATCCTAAATAGTTGGCTAACTTTGGTTCTTTATATTTCAGCGGGGAAGGAATCCCAGATCTCTTGCTGTTGTTGGTTAATTGGGCTCAGAAAACAATGGTTGAGAAGCTTACATATGTTGACGACGTGCAGGTATCTCATCTCTCTTTTAGGGATCTTTTTTTTTACTAACTACTTCAGTATGATAATTCTTAACCCTATCTTGAAATGGTCGAACAGTGTACTGTCCTGGAGGTCAAAGTTATAGAAGGCCATGGAACAACGATTGATGTTGTGTTGGTAAACGGTGTACTTCGTGAAGGTGATCAAATCGTCGTGTGTGGGTTACAGGCAAGTATAAACCTTGTGATCTATAACCAAAAAAGTCATGCACTGGGTATACAGTACATAGACTTAGAACTTTGAAAAGTAATATTATTTCATCCTCTTCTGTTTCAGGGACCTATAGTCACAACGATTAGAGCGTTACTGACTCCTCATCCAATGAAGGAGCTACGGGTGAAGGTACGTTTAAGTTCTCCACTTCATTTGTCCTTTGGCTGTTATTCCTTCACAAATGTCGTTCATTTAAATTGTTTTCTTATTTCTTTTTCTATACACAACGTGAATTCCTGGTCTGATGTTTCAGGGTACTTATGTGCATCATAAAGAAATAAAGGCAGCCCAGGGTATTAAAATTACAGCCCAGGTGATTGAACCGACTCCACATTTGTCTTAGTTGCTAAAATCTGCAGTTAAATTATTGTTATTTGGATAAAATCCTGATTATGGTTTCCCTTTTTCTTTTTGTGTTTAAAAAAGGGCCTTGAACACGCTATTGCTGGCACTGCTCTGCATGTGATTGGACCTGATGATGACATCGAAGCAATTAAGGAGCAGGCAATGGAAGACATGGAGTCAGTTTTGAGCAGGATTGACAAAAGCGGCGAAGGAGTTTATGTACAAGCGTCTACACTAGGGTCACTTGAAGCGTTGCTTGAATTCTTGAAGTCCCCAGCTGTGAAGATACCTGTAAGTGGCATCGGTATAGGGCCTGTGCATAAGAAGGATATCATGAAGGCGGGAGTGATGCTCGAGAGAAAGAAGGAATACGCTACGATTTTGGCTTTTGACGTGAAAGTGACAACAGACGCTCGTGAGCTCGCAGACGAAATGGGAGTTAAGATCTTCTGCGCTGATATCATCTACCATTTGTTCGATCAGTTCAAGGCGTATATTGAGAGTATCAAAGAGGAGAAGAAGAAGGAATCAGCAGATGAAGCAGTCTTCCCATGTGTCCTTCGGATTTTACCTAACTGTGTGTTCAATAAGAGAGACCCAATAGTCCTTGGAGTTGATGTCGTCGAGGGTATTCTTAAGGTATCAATGTCCTTTATTCACACATGTAGGATTCACAATGTCTTTAACATTTTGTCTTGTTGTTTTTTTTAGATTGGAACTCCCATCTGCGTCCCGAGTAGAGAGTTTATTGATATTGGGCGCATCGCCTCTATTGAGAACAACCACAAGCCTGTTGACTATGCGAAGAAGGGCAGCCAGGTGGCTATTAAGGTAATAGTGGGATCATTCTCTTCAACAAGCTCGCAAAACTTGAGTTATTGTCGCTGTGTGTTTCACGCATTCACCTTGCTTTCTCTGTAATATAGATTATTGCTTCGAACCCTGAAGAGCAGAAGATGTTTGGGAGGCATTTTGACATGGAAGATGAGCTTGTGAGTCACATTTCGAGGAGATCTATCGACATTCTCAAAACTAACTACAGGGTAAGCGTACTCGAAATTGTTTCTCCTTATTCAAATCATCATCATGAATAGAAAAAATGATGTAAGCAATAAACACAATTTAAAATGCAGGATGAGTTATCCATGGAAGAGTGGAAGATAGTTGTAAAACTGAAGAACATCTTCAAGATACAGTAGATTCACGAACACGACATTCAAATGTTTACTTTGGGAGTTTTGAAACACTCACACAGGCCTTGTGATGCTGTGTCTGCGGCGATGCAGAATAAACAGATTATTATCTTCCTGCATCTGACCCAAGCATTTACGAAGATTTGAGAGAGGTTAATGAGAGACGAAAGAGTTTTTTTTTTTAATGAATAATTGGTTTATGAACCACCTCGTGCTGGCACAAACTTGCAGGGAAATAAGATGTTGAGTTTTGAGATATACAACAAATATTGTTCTACCTTGTGGTATGCCTTTTAAAAATAATCTGGAGTTGACAAAAATCACATCTACTATATAACCGTTGTAGAAGTTTTGGTTAGAGTTTATTCAGATTTTGATAATGCTTTTCCCATTTTTAAATAAATAAATGTCTTAAGAAATTTGTGTTTGAAGGATAATTTAAATTGATATATTTTATTAGTTAATACTTAATAGTGATAAATTGTAACTTGTATAATGTATTAAATATATAGAATTAGTGTTTGACTGGTTTCAATATGTTTTTAAAATTTGTCCCAAAATAACATTATATGAAAACAGAGAGTATAGGTTATTAGGTTATGTTTTTCTTTCAAAATAATATTTTTTTTATTTAAACCGCTACTTATGCCAAGAAAATATCTTCTTTTGTTCTGGATAATAAGAGATGTGGTATGTATAATGGGAGAATCATACGTAAAATAATATATGGTATACGACAACAATTTTAAAGCGGCTCTCTTTTTTCTAACTTTATGAACGTTGTTAAGATCATCGATATGTTACGTTCAACGTTACGAGTGATCTACCAAAATGTGGTCCACTGCTTTACTGTATATCCTTTATTTGTTCGAAGCATCATTTTCCGTCTATTCTTAAGTTAAATCATCTAAATATATTTTTTTTCATCTAAATATTTATTTGCTTCAAGAATTCAAAACAACATACATATACACATACTTATACATATAATATATATATATATATAGCCTTACGTGAATAAAATGAAGAGAAAATTGCCAAAACAGAACAAAAACAACATAGTTGTCCCTACGGTATAAATTCCACCTTACATTGTCCCTATAGTATATTTTTTTCCATAATACCAAAAGTAACTTTTGATTAATCCCATTAAACATAATTAATTGTATTTAAAAAAATATAGAAAAAAAGTTGGTTTAAAATAGCAGCCAAAACGGGGAAAGAAATAAAAAAGAAAAAAGAAAAAATGGATCTAAACATTTAACTTTTGTTAACTCCCGGAATACCTCTAACTTCATTAACCGCATATTCACGAGCATCCCATGCTAAAGATTTCGTGATCGCACATCCATGATCCATACGCATAATCTGTATTATATCATTGCATTTTGGCCCTTCCTTAGCGCCTTCATACCTATGCATAATCAGACTGCCTATAGTTTTGGCCGAAGCAGTCTTACCCGCTTTGGTTTTGCTTGAAGGTGTGCATGTATGTTCACCGACATACTTTTTGATAATGAAATATGCAGAATCCTTCAAACACTCTGCTCGAACACACCAATTGCATGCATTATCCTCACATCTAACATACCAAAGCTGTCTATCCGTTTTGATAGCCTCGTAGTGAAAGTTATGCTTCATTGCACATATCTCGAAAGTCGCCTTCATCAAAGTTTTGTTCTCAAACAATTGTCCCTTCTTAACAACATTGAGCAGAGAAAACTTTGACATATTATGTATGTTCTCTTTGTCAGAGATCATGGTATCAGCATCATAGGCATCCTCATCAACTTCGACTCCTCTCATCTTTTCTTTCTTTTTCTCGCTCTGCCTCTCAGCAAACACAGGAGCTGATTCGTTCCCCCTGTAAAACGAGTTTCCCTCCTCTTCATCAGTACTTGAATCAGCTGACGACTTGTTAAGATCAAATCCTGGTTCATTCAGATTCTCAGCTTTGGCTTTAGATGATACACACAATCGAGTAGAAACACTCTTTTGAACAAAACCGAAAAAATTCTGAAGCTGTCGATCATTTGCAATGATCACAGGTGGACATGTTGATGTATTGATCAACTCAGTAGGTAGATAACTCAACTCCAAATCGGGTAAGCTATCTTCTTCCATATCAAAATCCTCCAAAACCATTCTTTTAAAAACCTCTAAGGTAGAACTTGATTCCAATAACAGTAGCCTACCCCCTTTGTCATCAACCGAAAAAATCCATCTCGTGGTTGCTCCAAATTCCCAAACACCACATGTTGTATAGATATGCATCATAGAACAAGAGTTGGGAAAATCACAAGACAAACTATGGAGAAATCATGGGTAAATCATAGATTGGTGAAGACGAACATTCAAAATCGTTTTTTTTTTGATATTTTCACAAAACGAATCGATGAAATCACATTTTAGGAAGTTAGAATATTTTGAGAATATTTTTTAAACTGCAACTTCCTTAATTTTCGAAAAAACAGTTTTTTTATCCGTAGAATGCATCTTCTACACTGTGTATAATATAACAAAATTCCAGAATGTAATTTCTACACCCTGTAGACGTTCGTGTTAAGTTTAGATTTTCCATTCTTGATATTTTAGAATACTCCATAAAAGTAGAACTTCTTTCAAAATAAAAGTAGCGATCGTTACAAATAGTAGAATTCGTATTCCCCATATTTAGAATTTTAGTTAAAAGTAGGTTGTACTTTCTAAAAAAAATAGATGGATTTGTTCATTCTAGAATTCATTTTCTACTAACCCATTTTGTGTAGAAGAGGAATTCTACTTTTAGTAGAACGTAATTTAAAAAAATTATTTATTAAGATTTTCAACCCAAAAAATATATGTTTGTGTAAATGAGTGTTTTATTAATTGTTTATATTTTTAATAATTTTTTGATTCTTAAAACTATTTATTTTCATTAATTTTAACATATGGAAATGATAAAAAGGAGAAAAATGGTAAAAAATGGATTTATACCATTGAGACAACTATGTTGTTTTTTTGTTCTCTTTTGGCAATTTTCCCTAAAATGAATACGATGAATTCAGAAAAATGGAATACAAACAAATAGAATAGTAGCAGTTAAAAAAATAAAAAGAATGATAATAAAAGTATCTACGTGACATGAATGGTAGTTTTTTTTGCAGGAATGTAGTGGAATGAAAATATAATTAATTTAAATTAAATAAAAAGCTATAATTAATATAAATTAAACTTTTATTTTATTTTTCATTCTTTTAATTCTTTGCATTTACGAGACTGTTTTGTTTCTGAATGTTTTTCAACTACATTTTATTGCCACATATTATGTTCCATTCATTCCTTGCATTTTACTTTTTATTTAGTTTTTTTTTTTTGAACACCACTTTTTATTTAGTTCAAATGGTAATATTTTTGTGGAATCTTCATGAATGACTCATTTCACGTAATTCTACTCCAAAATATGTACATCCAGTTGCAGTCATACTTGGACCACGAAAAACTAGCACTAGCCTATGACAAGATCAAATAATATTTTCTTCCTTTTTTAACAACAAGCAAATAATATTTCCTTTGTAAATGGTAACCTGAAATAGAATTAATAAAAACATAATAAATGAAATAAGATGAATATTTTCGTTCTGTTCATTCATAATAAAAATAAGTAGAGTATTGTCTATAAAAAAATTTGAATACTTTTTAAAATGTTAGTGAAATTGAGTATTTCTTTCGATTCATGTCAAATGGCGAAAATATGGAATTACTGAAATCAGTTATTCTACCTTATTTCATTTCAAAAATTAATAATGTAGTTGCAGCCTTAATGAATTCATTAGAAGTAATATGTTTCTAATTTAAAATTAGATGATAATGAATTGAACAGACACAATTTATTCTCCACAAAACACAAAACACAATACAAAATAGAAAGAAAATCAAAACTATATTATATGAAAAACGATATTGTTTCATTAAGATTCCAATTTGATAAAAAAAAAAGAAATTGCAGTGTATATACAAACATAACCAACATATTTGCAGGGATGGATTTTCCACTTTTTAGATGACATGTTTTTTTTAATGACCATACTGCCCCTATACACATTAGTTCGCTATCTAAAGTTTACTATATTGTTTTTGCATCATTACACATGAAGTGAAGTGAGAGATAGAATGAGAAACCTCATCACCACAACCAATACAGTTCGAAATCTCCTTCTATCTTAAAGCTCTCATCGATCTCTTCCAGCAGCAAGCCGCTCTCAGCATGTCTTCCGTCGGAGGCAACGGTTCTGACCCTTCCGTCGCCAAAGACCTCGGCAATAGAGCCATGTTCCTAGCTCACGTCACTCGATTTTACCGCAAATAGCTCGCGGAGTTTCCGGCTCAATGCTAAGGAAACATGTCCCGATGTCCCGCAAGCGTTGATTCTTCTTATCAATCGAAAGGTATGTGCTTTAATGTAAATTGATTGTAATCAAAAGGTGTGTGCTTGAGAATGATTTTTAATGTAATTTCGGAACTCCAGACTCTATGGTGCTGATAGTGGTTAATGAAGCGGAGACGGCATCTTCGGATCCAACGGTGGACGAGACGGTCCTATCTTGCCACCGGCCCACCGCCTTCGGGGATGGAGTCTGATGAGGGAACTGCTCTCAGATATTGGAAAAGGTTCGATCTATCCCAAATTTGATTGCTTTTAGTTTGATTGCTAATAAAATAATTAATTCTACTGTGAAATTCTTAGCCGGCTAACTTTTTTTGTCTATTTGCTATAAATTGTAGTTTATTTCAGGTTCGCGAAGCTAGTTGATAGTTTGAAGACCACTCAGTATGTTATCACATAACTCTTTATTTAGTTATCTATGTGGCTGGATACGTGTTATAGTGACCGGTTAAGATAAACATTATACGGTCAAGTAATATTAATTCCAACCGAAGCTCATGTACGTTTCGTTTCAGGTTCGGTGGCATTTCAGTTTCCAGCAAAGATCTTGTAGATATTGCGGAGAGAACCAAGGCCAATTTCAACCAAGATATGGGATTATTTACTTATCTCTATGGCCGGATAAATGTTATAGTGACTGGTTAAGATAAACATTATACAGCTAACCAATATTGATACCAACCAAAGCTCATGTACGTTATGTTTCAGGTCTATTAACGTCAGTGGCATTTCAGTTTCATACAAAGATCTTATAGATATTGCGGAGAGGACCAGGCCGAAATTTAATGATGAATTTTTTGCGACATAGTAAACTGTGTTTTAATGATGAAATTTATGATACAACCGGGTACTACATTTAACATGACATTTTTTGTTACCATTAGCCGGTTACGAAAACGAACACATACAATTCAGTTCAAGTTACAATATTGGTACAACATAAGTAACTTTTTATGAATTTTTCCAAACCAACTAACAATAGACATAACCATTCGATTCAACAGCAGGTAATTTTAAATATCTATATCAGCTATCATGTAAAGTGTTCGGATAATTTGAAATATAACCATGTAAATTTCGGTAAGATCTGAAAACGTACATAGTCGGATAACTATAATTTAGGATAATTATAATAGAGAAAACGTACATAGTCGGATAACTATTAAAATACTAAATAAGAATAATGATATCTAGATAATTAGTATATATTACCTGGTAACTATAACAATAAAAAGTTAAGAGAAATCTTAACAGGTTATTTTCACAACTGCTAATTTACAAAGTATATAATATAATCACATTTTAACTGAGTTTACTTACATATCAACAATATGAATATTTAAGTGAACTTTACCCAAAATAAATCAAAGAAAATGAATACAAAAACATATGTTTATTAGCCGGCTAAACTAATTTATAGACTAGAAACATATTTTGTTAGCCGGATAAACTAATTTATAGACTAGAAACATATTTTGTTAGCCATCTAAACTAATTTAACACTTAATTTAACAGTTTTTATTCGAAAGAGCGTTTGTATACCGAGTCCAGCAAGATGTTTGGAGGCTTTTATGTCTCGGTATATGACTTTAACAGGGTCACTATGAAGAAAGGCGAGACCTTTAGCTGCATCAAGCGCAACCTTAACCCGTAAGGTCCAAGAGAGCGGCCTACACTTCACACCATCTGCTTCAAAACCAATTCAAACATAAGAACAAACAGAGTCTCAATTAAAATCTATTTGACCAGTGACTCACTTGTGAAAAGATGATCCTCAAGACAACCCTTGTGCATAAACTCATATACAAGTAGCCTTTGCTCATCTTCCAAGCAGTAACCAATCAGTTTAACTAAGTTTTGGTGGCTTAACTGCCCCAAGTAGTTAATCTCTATCTGAATTCATAACAAAACACACAAAGTCAGACAATTAACGTTTGAGATTAGAGAGACATAACAAGAACAATGTTGTGTGTAACCATACCAGCCATTCACGGTGACCTTGAAAGCCATCAGGGTTAAAAACCTTAACAACAATTACAAGGCGTTGACCGAAGTCAAAATCAAGGAGAAAAGAAAAAAAGTGTGAATCTTTAGTTAAATCATGTGAACATTCGTGAAAATTTCATTCTTTTTGTAAAAACCCATCATTTATTAACTCATGAAAGATCGAATCTAAAGGAAAATTTTCAACTTTTTTCCAAGCAAATTATATAAAAATAGAATTTTTTTTGGAATTTGCAGAGAACATACTATTGACACGAGAGATTAGGCAAGAACCCATTTCTAGAAAATGGAAGCAGAATAAAAGAATCTTATGTTTGCTATTTTCTGACAATAAGTTGCTTCTTGAATTGTGTTTGTGTAAAACAGAGATATCAAGAAACAGAGTGACGAAGAGAGAGAGAAGAGAGAGAGAAACAGAGTGACAATAAGTTGCTTCGGTTTTTAATGCTTCATTGCTGGTCGAATTCTACTGGCTATATTTTGATATGTATATTCATGTGATCATTACAAAACCCTTTCGTTTCTTTTAGCTGTTGCACAAAAAAAAAAAAGAAGCTATAGGGTCAACACGGTCTTTTTGCGTGGAAAAGAGCTGGGCCTTACGGTTGGGCCACTGATTTTTCCATCTCTGCAAATTACTTAATCTTTCTATATTTTGTATGCAAATGGCTCTAAAAAAAAAAAAAAAGATTCCAATTTGACATAAAAAGAGCCATCACCGTAATAGTTCCAGGGAATATATAACGAGCGACGATCACCATAATAGTTTACAATATCCACCGTAAAACAGGTCTCTCAACATCAGTATCATCACGAATTCTAATTACATCACTTACATAAAATTAAAACATATAACCCGCATAATTTAAATACCGGGTTTCGCAGTATGAAGATCATTTGAAGTAGAACAGTATATTCACGTACCGTAAACGTACTGTCGTGTTTCATGGGGTTCCAACTTCCAACAAAACCTCACCGTAGAATCCGCAACGCTTCTTACTATATAAACTCTTACAAGAAGATGGTTCACGAACAATTCAGAGTCCATGTAACCCAATGAGCTTAGTTAACCCAAACGTAACCGCCATAGCTAACCACCCTCCAAACAAAACCCTAGCCGACGACCTAACCGCTGGTGCCTTCCCTAACGTCGCTCCTAGCCACCCAAAAACCACAAGCGCCACAGTAACCGCTGCCACAACCGCAACGATCCTCACTCTATACTCCTTCACAAACGCAGCCGCCAAAAGCGGCACAATCGCACCCGCGGAAAACGCTAGCGCAGACGCAGCGGCCGCTTGTAGTGGACTAGGAAGCTTCTCTTTCTCCACTTCACCACTCTCTCTCTCCATCTGAGCCACCTCTATGTCGTACTGAGAGTAAACGGAGACAAACTCTCCTATCGCCATGCTACAAGCGCCGGCCACCATTCCGGCGAATCCTGAGAGAATCATAACCTTCACGTCGTGTTTCACGGCTCCAACTCCCATCATCAACGACGCGGTGGAGACAAGACCGTCGTTGGCTCCGAGGACGGCGGCGCGTAGCCATTGAGCGCGTTTGGAGTAGTCTAAGGTTGTTGATGATTCCTTCTCTATGTCCATGTTACGTTCTTGATCCATTTTTCAAAGGAAAATAATATAATATGTTTCTTTGTGTGTTTTGTTTTTGTTTAAGAGAATCGAGTAAGTGTGGAGAACACACGTCCATGCTCATTCTATTTATGGAGATTTTTTAGTTTACTTTTTGGCTTGGTGGAGACCATATGTGGAGCATCACCACTCCTTGTTTTTATTTTTTGTTGGTATTAATTTAAACATTGGAAAGAAACAATTTTACTAAGCAGCACTAAGTTTTTTTGCTTTTTTTGATAAATGATTTCTTTAGGACACTTTTCTTAAGCAGCACTAAGTTAGGGATAAACTACTTCAGATACTATTACAAACCATGTTTATAGAAGAAAGGCAACTATAAAAATGCTGTTGTTGTTGTTGTTTTGCGACATGGACCCTTCTTATATTTCAACTTCAAGATTAGATACTTACACTATGATTCGTTTCCATATTATAAAGTTAAATGAAATTATGAGTATGCGTGTAATCATACGCTCTTTATAACTTTTCTCAACCTTCCTACGCTAATCAAGGTCTTCGCTTAATAAGTAGGAAAGCGAAGGGAAATTAAGATGTACTGATTTTTAGTATGAAATCGAACGAAAACAACGTTAATATTTGTTTCTAATAGGATATCGGTTCGAGGATAAAGTAATTAGAAAGGAACAAAACATATAATTACAGATAAAATAAAATGGGAAACCAAAGAATGCAGTTACATAAGAAGCTGTTCTGTCCTCTTCATGATCAAAGGCATGCATGATGCATGTTTTTATATTAGGGGAAAAGAACAACAATAAAGGAAAAAAGGAAATTTCAACTTGTTGCATTACTATACGTAATCTTTAACACAATTCATTTCAACTTTATTCACTACTTACATATTTTAAGATATTATTATCATATTTATTATTGGGGAATTTGCCAAATATGATTCAAAACTTGATTTTGATTGCAAAAGTATACTCAAACTTGAATCAAATGCAAAAGTAACCTAAAAACCTTGTGAAATTACAGCCAAACCCTTGTGACCAAACAAAAAAATAAAACTCTTTTTTACGAATATAGCCCCGCTAAGTCTTCTGAGTCTTCTGAGATGATGTACGTCGTCTCCATGAAAGTCGTCTGGTATAGTTGATCTTAAAAATAATTTATCAATTTTGTATAAAATATTTTGACAAATGAAAAATTAAAATCATGTAATTATAAACAGTTTTAAGTGATATAAATTAAGATATAATAAAATTGAATTGTTTTCAACATAGATGAGTGAAAGTAGTGAATCATGATATTCTTTGGTCTAGGGTTTGGCAACATATGTTGTAGTATTGTATGTATTCTTAGGGTTAGATTTTGGAAAGCTTAAATGTTTTTTTGAAAAATTAATTTTTTACCTACATGTGATTATTTATGTGTATAGTAAACACTTTTTAAGTTTAATTTGATTTTATGAAGTGTTTAGTTAGTTAATTTAGTTTAGAGGTTGTGTTTAGGGTCTAGACGACTTTCATGTAAGTCGTCCGGTGAATAGGGAAGTCGTATGTTGAATAATTAATATTTCCGCTAAGATTTTTAATTTTTCGCTACAAAATTTAGAAAATTTATTTTTCGTTTAATATTTCTCCGGTAAGTCGTCTGAGTCTTCTAAGATACTGTAAGTCGTCTAGACGACTTCCAGGTAAGTCGTCTGGTATTGTTGATCTTAAACATAATTTATAATTTTTTTTTAAAATATTTTGACAAGTGAAAAATTAAAATCATGTAATTATAAGCAGTTTTAAGTGATGTAAATTAAGATATAATAAAATTGAATAGTTTTCAACATAGATGAGTGAAAGTAGTTAATCATGATATTCTTTTATTTAGGGTTTGGTAACATATGTCGTAGTATTTTATGTATTCTTAGGGTTAGATTTTTGAAAGCTTAAATTTTTTTTTTGAAAAATTAAATTTTTACCTATATGTGTTAATTTATGTGTATAGTACCCCTTTTTAAGTTTAATTTGATTTTGTGAAGTGTTTAGTTAGTTAATTTAGTTTAGAGGTTATGTTTAGGGTCTAGACGACTAACAGATAAGTCGTCTAGGAAGTCTTCTATTTTAGTTTCCCGCTAAACATATTTAGTTTCCCGCTAAAAATATTGAAGTCTTCTTCGTCTAGAAAGTCTTCTGAATCGAAAATATTTAACCTAATTGGATTTTTTGTCTCCCTATATAAAGAAACATTTACACATTCTCTCTCCTCCTTTCAAATGGCTGCAACAAAAATATAATGTTCATCATTCTAAAACTCTCCAACTTCTCTCTAATCTCTTTGAACTTATAAACATCAAACTTTATATCAATTTATTGTTTTTTATCTCATGTCTTTCTCACTAATTTATCTTGTTTTCGCAGGTTTTTCATCAAATGGTTCTCATCTTCTACTTATTTAAAGGTAGATATATTAATTTTCGATATGTATTTTTGTGTGTTCTATAAAGGTATATCTATCTAATCTTCCATTCATTTTCTCTGCTTTTAAGCCATTTGAACGTTTTTGGATATGCAGATTTTTCAGATCTGGATTTGGATATGCAGGTTTTTCAGATCTGGAAGACTTCTGGGCTAGAAGACTTCCAGACGACTTCCAGGAAGTCTTCTGACGGAGTCTTCTCCCATGTCTCCCTTTCATAACATATCTGAACGTTTTTGTAAGTTTTTATGTCTGATTTTTTTTTTCATTTGGTAACCCCCTGTTGCATAAAGTCCATACTTTTTTCCCAAACCAAAACTCTCCGAACCCACTTTAATATCTTTGTTATTTGGTTACCATTTATAAAGATAAAATATTGTAGAAACGTTTCCTCAATCAGATGATAATAATGAACACACCCAAAGAAAGGGATTCCACGGGTACTAAAATGTTTTTTTTTCACGGTTACTAATTAATATTGGCAGATCCTTAAGTATTTCTTAGCTTAAAGCAAAATATTTTTTTTTTCTTATAGCAAAATATTTTTTTTTCTTATAGCAAAATATTAATTATCATTTCAATGGTAGATTTTGTCTAAAGTATTTAATTCTCAGCTTAAAGAAAAATAATTTTAGAACTTTAAGCAATGATATTTTTAACAAAAAAAAAACTTTAAGCAATGTCATTGGTTGTGTATTAGTGTATATGTACGTAGGCCAGTACGTATGCATGCATGTTCTCTGCGTGATATATGTTGAGTAATGTATGTATACTACTATATTAGTCCTATAAAAATGAATAAAATTATAAATTAACCAGAGACTACACTAAATCACTAATCATTTTGAGGATGAAGAGTGGTGGTGTATGTACAAGTGTGGTGATGCGTGAGTGATGATGGTGAAGGATGGTGCTCTTCGTGTGGAAACCACACTCTTCTTCTTTCTTTATTATCAATCTCTTTCCATTATTTTATCTCACTATAATTTTCTTTCCAGTGCTTTCCAATCCACCAATCCAATTATTTTTTTATTATATTTTACATTTAACGAAACCCTACTTACATATTATCTTTTCTTTTTTTTTTGAAAAAATATTATCTACTTGTTAATAGACTTTTTCACTTTCAAACGGATCTAATTGTTCATTCCGGTCTTCAAGGATCTAAGAACATGTTGCGTGAATACACATCTGATTCGCACTTGATTATTAAATAGTTGGAATCTACTATTTAATATGAGTTTTAATTAGGGCTAGTGCCGTACGTGGTGATGTTATTCTTTCAGAATTTCCTTTGTATATCTAGTCACTATTATCTATTTTATATGGTATTACTTTGATCCAAATTTTATTAGTTTATATTAATCTAATATATAAAATGTGTATTAAGTATGCATTTTGTATATATATGGTTGAAATAAACAGAAACATAACACCCAAAACATACAGATGGATCGGAGTCCATTAAATATAATATTATGATAAATCCGTTCAACTTTGATAACTTTTGGTCAAAAACTACTAAAATCTACAATTATTGATAACTTTTGGTCAAACATTACTAAAATCTAAAAGATTAAATAAATAAAACAGTGTGTGATTGATTAGCCTCATTTTCTCTTCTTTTTTCCTTTTTGATTCCTTTATTTGTCTCGTTAAAAAGTATAAAAACTACCAAAAAGAATCAAAAAAGTAAACAGATAAATATATTATTCAATATTAATAAGTAGCTGAAGAAAAAACGAATCGTTTTGGAAAACGATACATTAAATTTCGAATGACTAAGATAATTTATATGTTTACATTCTTAAACTATACATGTTATATATACGAAATTACGAATCCTTATATAATACTAAGAATATCAGCAGAATGTTCACATACCGTACCTAATTGTTTCATTTAGTACACTTGAGATATTACTATAGAAATAATAAAGGACTTTTTGCAAAAATATGATTCAAAAACTTGACATCACTTTTTTTTCTTTCCGAAAATGCATATTTTACTCTATCACCTTCATTTTCATCAAGTATTCACAATATTGTCATGTCATCAATACACCAACCACCATGAACAACCAATTTGAAGCTCTTAATGCACCTAAAAATCGATTTACACTCTTTCTTTCTCAATTCTTATGAACTAAAAACAACATTCTTTCACTTTCTCTCCATATTCATCCAAAAAAAACCCAAGATTTTGATTCTAAAGTTTTTATGGTTCATAGAGCCATTGAAGCTTACGATTCTTGGTGGGTCATTTTTGTTTGAGATTCTGGGTGCTTGGAGAAGACTTATATGTGGTTGAAACTATGAAATCATTTTTTTCCCAGATCTGTTCGTCCAGACGACTTACAGGTAAGTCGTCTGGCTGTAGACGACTTACATGGAAGTCTTCTGGTCAATGCAAATGTTAGTTTTGTAATTGACTTTTAAATGTGTTTTTATAGACGACTTACATAGAAGTCATCCATATCTTAGTTTGTTAAAAAAACAAATTCGAGACGACTTCCATGTAAGTCGTCTAGGGTAAACGGGTTAGTTTTGCATTTGACCGGATTGTGTCAGAAATTTGACTTTTCCTGGACGACCAGTAGAAAATTAAAAAATCAATATTTTGTTATACCTAGACGACTTTGATATCTTGCATATTTTCATTATCTTATCCATTCGTCCATGTGCATTTTGATCATATAGACTAGGATTTAGCCATGTTTAGGTTACATTTTGCATACATGAGTCTTTATCAGGTGTTGGAGTGCCACATGGAGTTTTTGGGGACATTTGGATGCATTTAGAGCTCAAAGGAGGTGAAATAGGTGATCATTGGACGAGCAGAGGATGGGAGCGAGGTTCCGCAGCGACGTCATGAGGTCGCTCCAAAGCACCTCTCAGAGCGACCTAGCTGGAGCGACCCCGTGAAGTCGCTCGCCATATTCATCCCGTTGGAAGCCCAGAGCGACTTGCCCAGAGCGACGCACCGAGGTCGCTCGCATCTCACACCCCTCTCGGAGCGACCTCCCAAAGCGACACCCCGAGGTCGCTCGCGTCTCTATGGCGAGACGACACGAAGCGAAGCCCGGAGCGACTTGTCGGAGCGACATGTCGAGGTCGCTCCGCGTCTATTGTTGGGTCGATTTGTATTTTACTTAAGGCCCTTTTGGTCATTTCATTATGCACGTTTTACATTTCTAAAACCTATGTTTTAAACATCTTTTGTAGCCGGCAGGCAGATTATCTTTTGATCTATTGAGAAATACACAAAAACTCTCTTGAGAAGTTCATCTCTTGGATTTTGATTGTTATGTTCTTGTGTTATTGTTGATTTCTTATCTATTTCTCTACATGATTAATCTGAAATCCAATATGGGTTTAAGAGGAATCATGGAGATTAGTCAGTGATCACCTTTTGAATTCATGGGTTAGGGAGATCAAGGGTGATTAGGTTAGTTCTAGGATGTTTTAGTGTAGATCATTCTTGTTCCTTGCTAGTAGAGTATTCATAATGCATCTTCTGAGTTGGCCACTCAAAAGTTGATCAATAGACATTTCCCACCCAAAAGGTGTTTGATGAAATGCCTGAGACAACTCTCCTAGGCTTTTAGTATACTTTGCCAAAGACATTTGTTGTTAAAGGTGCTAAAATAGCTAATAGACTTGTTAGTAATGATTGCTTTCATATTATTCAACCAAAGACATTTGATGTTTGAGATATGTTAGCAAATGAGCATTCATCTAGACATAGAGCTTGCTTAGAATTGTGTCTAGGCTTAAGGTCGATAGTTTGATTGATCATTTGTCATCCTTAGTTCGAAACTTGATCACCCAAGGTCTAATCCCTATGCCCATGAGTTCTCTTTTCCCTTAGTCAAGAAAGTATCATTCTGTTATTGCTTTTTAGTTTTAGTCATAGCTTAAAACTCATCTAAATCATTGGTTGCACTTAGATTAAGTGAGTACTTGCATTCTCATTGCTTTGATATCCCTCAGAACTGGTTCGACAATCACTATACTACAACATTTGTCTTAGGAGCTTGAAAACTCCTAACATCAAATTGGCGCCGTTGCCAAATTCTGAGTAGATTTAAACATTGAGATTTAGTCACTTGCTTGAGACTAAGTCATTTTAATTTTGTTTTGTTACTGATTCTTCTTCTTCACCTACCTTTTACTTTCAGGTGTATGAACTTGAGGAGCAGAGGTCCATCAAACCTAGTTCCAATAGTAGCAGACATCAGAGCTTTCGAGAGGGAGTGTGCTAGAGCTAGAAGAGAAGAAGAACAACAAGCCCACTTGCAGAGATTGGATATTGATATGGCAGATCCACCGCAAGGGGCAGAACACCAACCGCGGGCAGCTCGACCCATTGGTACTTATGACCGGCCCAACATTCATGGTCATAGACTAGGAATCCGAGCACCGGCTGTGGCAGCCAACAACTTTGAGGTCAAGTCAGGACTCCTCAACGTGATCGAGAACAACAAGTATCATGGCTTGGCTCTAGAGGACCCATTTGATCACTTGGACAAGTTCGACAGCTACTGTGGGTTGTCAAAAACCAATGGTGTGTCCGAAGATGCCTTAAAGCTCAAGCTATTCCCTTTCTCTTTGGGGGATAAGGCACGTCAGTGGGAGAAGTCTCTACCCAGCGACTCTATCACCACTTGGGATGATTGCAAGAGAGCATTCTTGGAGAAGTTCTTCTCTACTTCAAGAACTGCTAAGCTGAGAAATGAGATTTCCAGTTTTCAACAGAAGAACTTGGAAGGCTTCAGTGAAGCCTGGGAGAGATTCAAGGGCTACCAAGCTCAATGCCCACACCATGGTTTCTCTAAGGAGAGCTTGCTGAGCACATTCTACCGTGGTGCTCTTCCTAAGTACAGGGCCAGACTGGATACAGCTAGCAATGGGTTCTTCTTGGGGAGAACTGAGGAAGATGCAGAGGAGCTGGTTGACAACATGGTAAAGAGTGATGCAGTCTACAGTGGAGACCACGACAGAGGCAGTCGAACAGATGATAAGCAGACGAGGAAAGAGTTGAAAGCTCTACAGGATAAGATAGACATCCTCCTTGCTGATAAAGCCACACAAGAGCAGCTGCACTTTGTTGGTAACCCAAGCCAAGAGACACCACCTGTTGTCCATGAGGTTGAGGGTTTGGAAGGTCAGGAAGAGCTGTGTTTCATCAACAACAATGGTAGCTGGTACAAAAAAGAGCCCAACTTTCAGTACAACAACTACCAACAGAAATCCTATCCCAACAACCAACAGAGTGGTTATCCGCCTCGAAACAACCAGCAAGGCAGCTATCAACCTCAGCAAAACCCCTCATCTGGTTCCTCTGCTCCTCAAGAGAGCAGCACTGACACCCTGCTGAAACAAATCTTGGAGTCTCAGACTAGAAGTGAGAAGCATGTTGGTTATGAGTTGAAGAACCTTCATTCCAAGATTGATGGGAGCTACAATGAGCTCAACAACAAGTTCTCACATCTTGCTTCTACAGTCAAGAATTTAGAGAATCAGTTTGCTTCCATGAACACTCACCAGACTCGCCAGCAAGGATCTCTACCTGGAAAATCTGACCAAAACCCCAAGGAGGCCAAAGCTATCACCCTTAGGAGTGGTAAGCAGTTACCTCCTACAACCCTCACCAGGGATGCTGAGAAACTAGGTGAAGAGGTGGCCATCAACTTAGATGATGAAGTGGTGATTGTTGATGAGAAAATCAATGATGAAATCTTGGAGAAGATTGTGGAAGCCAAGGGTAAAGGAAAGGTTGGGGAAGCGAAGAAAACAGTGAAAGATGGTGAAGTTCTTGCTCCAGCAAGTGAGAATTCTTTTGTTCCTCCTCCCTATGAACCCAAACTACCATTCCCTGGTAGATTCAAGAGGCAGCTGCTAGAGAAGTACAAGGCTTTGTTTGAGAAGCAAATGAGTGAAGCTCAGGTTGCAATGCCCATCATCGATGCTTTCATGTTGATTCCTCAATACAACAAGTTCCTGAAAGATGTTGTAGCTGCAAAGAAGAAGGAAATGGAAAGCATGATGATTCTTACCCATGAGTGCAGTGCCATCATCCAAAGGCTTGATGTTCCAGAGAAGTTAGAGGATCCAGGATGCTTTACACTACCTTGTGCTCTTGGACCTATGGTATTTGAGAAATGTCTCTGCGATTTGGGAGCTAGTGTCAGCGTGATGCCTTTGTCTGTTGCAAAGAAGCTTGGATTCACTCAGTACAAGAAGTGTAAACTCTCTCTGGTGTTAGCTGATCGTTCAGTGAAGTACCCTGTGGGCATCTTAGAGGACCTACCTGTGAAGATTGGAAGGTATGAGATACCTACAGATTTTGTGGTGCTTGAGATGGGTGAGGAGGCTCAGGACCCATTGATTCTTGGAAGGCCATTCTTAGCTACAGCAGGAGCAATTGTTAAGGTGAAAGAGGGCACGATTGATCTCCATTTGGGTAAAGGGCATGTTCTCCACTTTGACATCAAGGAGAAAATGAAGAAACCAACTGTGTTCGGGCAAGCCTTCTACATTGAAGAGATGGGCACTCTTACTGATGAGCACCTTGAAGAGTTACCACCTGAGGACGACGAGGAGGGAGCATCTCCCTCTACTCATTCTCCATAGAAGGTAACCCACTACTTTCCCTTGTATATACCATTTCGTTTTTGCATATTAGTTTTCTCTTTTTGGGTATCTCTCTCTCCTTGACAACACAGAGACCGTGTCATTTAAGTTTGGGGGAGGTACCAAGTATTTGATCATGTTTGCTTTGATGATTTTGAGTCTCATGCATTGCATTATACATATATATTTGCATAAAAAAAAATTCATTTAGTTTGCATCATTGGCATTTCTAGGAGAGTCTAGAGCATATAGGTTGCATTTACTTGCATTGGGAGCAATGATTTGAAATGCCTTGTAAAGAACATTACTTTGCACCTCTCAAAAACACTTGTATGCTTCGAGCCTTGAAGACTCTTCCTGAAACTTGTTGATTACTGAAACTCGGCCTTTGAAGCCAACTACAACCTTATTTGAACTGAACGAACTTAATGCTTCTTGCTCATGGTCCCTTGTGTACTGAGTCATGGCTATACACACTTGAGTTGTCACATCCTTTATGCCAATCTTATTTTGACAAACTCTAGTGGTAGACCACTCCCAAAACCTTTCCCTTCTTTTAAGCTTTCATTGTTTGATGAGTGAGGCCTTCTTCGGAAAGTCTTACATGTGCATAATGTTGAGAGTATCGGGAACGACAATGCTTGATCTTCATTCTTGCTATATTGGGCACTCTATTGTCTAGCTATAGGTGGGGGGGGGGGTGAGAGTTGTGATTATGATTTGGGAGCAATGAAAAAGGAAAAGAAATTACTCTTTGTGTTTAAGTGAATTGTCTTATTGGGATAAGTAGAAAAATCTCTAGCTCAAGTTATGAAAAGTCTTGGCCCCCATCTAAAAAAAAAAAAAAAGAAATAAAATATAAAAAGAAAAGAAAAAGAAAAAAAAAAGGGGCTAACAAAGTTGTTAGGAGCTAAGTAATGTTTTGAGGTTGTGGAAAATCCCTTGTAGATTTCAAAGAGAAGGAGTTAAAGTTCTTAGGATCTTTTGGTGAGAGATGTGAGTTGGGTTTGACATTTGGGAATGATTGTGTAATTGTATGATTAGGAAAAGGGTAGAACAATGGAGATTGAGCATTGTATGCATGAGTTGATCCCTTTCTAGATATATTATGTGCAATGTCAATGCTACTTGTTTTGAGAGTAAACCACTTTAAAAGATCATGGATTTTGAACCTCTTGACCCACTTGAATAAAAGCTTTCCCTTACTCAACCAAATGATTTGGACCAATTGACCATTTGCAAGAATTCACTTGATGCTATGCTTAATGAACTTGAGAGTTGGCTGATTTGCATGTGTGAATGCATGATGATGAGTGTAGGGATGAAAAGAGTTGAATAGGCCTAGAGAAGCTAGAGTATAATAAGAGAGGGTGTACTAATGCTGAATTTAGATGTTGATTTGAGTGCTTTGTGTGTTTCTTTTGGCTATGAGCTCTCACCTTCAAACCTCTCTCCCTATGAGTTCTAGAAAGTTCACTTGTGGACAAGTAAAAGAACAAGTTTGGGGGAGTTGATATCTTGCATATTTCCATTATCTTATCCATTCGTCCATGTGCATTTTGATCATATAGACTAGGATTTAGCCATGTTTAGGTTACATTTTGCATACATGAGTCTTTATCAGGTGTTGGAGTGCCACATGGAGTTCTTGGGGACATTTGGATGCATTTGGAGCTCAAAGGAGGTGAAATAGGTGATCATTGGACGAGCAGAGGATGGGAGCGAGGTTCCGCAGCGACGTCATGAGGTCGCTCCAAAGCACCTCTCAGAGCGACCTAGCTGGAGCGACCCCGTGAAGTCGCTCGCCATATTCATCCTGTTGGAAGCCCAGAGCGACGCACCGAGGTCGCTCGTATCTCACACCCCTCTCGGAGCGACCTCCCAAAGCGACACCCCGAGGTCGCTCGCGTCTCTATGGCGAGACGACGCGAAGCGAAGCCCGGAGCGACCTCTCAGAGCGACCCACTGAGGTCGCTCCCGAAGGCCGGAGCGACTTGTCGGAGCGACATGCCGAGGTCGCTTCGCGTCTATTGTTGGGTCGATTTCTATTTTACTTAAGGCCCTTTTGGTCATTTCATTATGCACGTTTTACATTTCTAAAACCTATGTTTTAAACATCTTTGTAGCCGGCAGGCAGATTATCTTTTTATCTATTGAGAAATACACAAAAACTCTCTTGAGAAGTTCATCTCTTGGATTTTGATTGTTATGTTCTTGTGTTATTGTTGATTTCTTATCTATTTCTCTACATGATTAATCTGAAATCCAATATGGGTTTAAGAGGAATCATGGAGATTAGTGAGTAATCACCTTTTGAATTCATGGGTTAGGGAGATCAAGGGTGATTAGGTTAGTTCTAGGATGTTTTAGTGTAGATCATTCTTGTTCCTTGCTAGTAGAGTATTCATAATGCATCTTCTGAGTTGGCCACTCAAAAGTTGATCAATAGACATTTCCCACCCAAAAGGTGTTTGATGAAATGACTGAGACAACTCTCCTAGGCTTTTAGTATACTTTGCCAAAGACATTTGTTGTTAAAGGTGCTAAAATAGCTAATAGACTTGTTAGTAATGATTGCTTTCATATTATTCAACCAAAGACATTTGATGTTTGAGATATGTTAGCAAATGAGCATTCATCTAGACATAGAGCTTGCTTAGAATTGTGTCTAGGCTTAAGGTCGATAGTTTGATTGATCATTTGTCATCCTTAGATCGAAACTTGATCACCCAAGGTCTAATCCCTATGCCCATGAGTTCTCTTTTCCCTTAGTCAAGAAAGTATCATTCTGTTATTGCTTTTTAGTTTTAGTCATAGCTTAAAACTCATCTAAATCATTGGTTGCACTTAGATTAAGTGAGTACTTGCATTCTCATTGCTTTGATATCCCTCAGAACTGGTTCGACAATCACTATACTATAACATTTGTCTTAGGAGCTTGAAAACTCCTAACATCAGACTTACATTGAAGTCGTCTCAGGTTAGTTTTGGAATTGAAAAATAAAACAAAAAAAAATTGTTTTTTTTTCTAGACGACTTACACGAAAGTCATCCTTACGATTACTTACATTGAAGTCGTCCATACTTTTATTCCGAGATTCTGGTCAAACCTTGCATATCTTGTACGACTTCCATGTAAGTTTTCGGACGGACGACTTCTGTAAGTCGTCTAGAAAAAAAAATTGTTTAATTTTTCAATTGCAAAACTAACCTGAGACAACTTACATGGAAGTCATCTTGGTATAACAAAATATTGTTTTTTTTTAATTTTCTATTGGACGACTTACGTGTAAGTCATCCAGGAAAAGTTAAATTTGTGACACAATCCGGTCATATGCAAAACTAATCCGTTTTCCCTAGATGACTTACATGTAAGTCGTCTCGAGTTTTTTTTTTAAAAAACAAAGATGGACGACTTCCATGTAAGTCGTCTAGGTTAAAAATCAATGGCAAAACTAACATAAATGGACGGGACGACTTCCTAGAAGTCTGCCAGACGACCTCCGTGGAAGTCGTTTGCATCAATGTTTAATAAACTTTCATTTTCTCTAAAACTATAAAGAATTTTTTAACATTTTCATGTTAATTCATGTCTATTAATCAATATTTTAGCTACTGAATGAAATTTATAACTTAATTCATATTTTAAGAGTATTAAGTAACTTCAAGATATGTAAAACTCATATTTTCAAAATATGTTTTCTGCCTTAGTTTTACTAAATTTGACTAAGTTTTTCAACACAAACTTGTAAAAATTGTAATATGTTTTGACTAGTTACTATTGTTTGTTTACATCTCTTAAGTATGCACCAATGATGATTATTGCTATGAGTGGGTAAAATACTTGTTCCTTAAAATGTTGTATCAATGACTTAAGCATCATTATTGTTATATGCATCAAGGATGTTTTTTGCTTTTTTTTTTTGTCACAGAAATTTTCATTAAAATAGAAAGAGGAGAAGAAGCCTAAAACGATGGCTTAACCCCAAAGAGTTCAGTACAAAGAAGAAAAGGCTGTAAAGCCTGCTTAGCTAAATTGTAGACAAACAAGTTTTCCGATCTAAAGAAGCGAGAAAACACGATTGTTGCAAAACCAGAGGAGATCGAGCGGATGTCTGAGACGATTCCGATGATTTCTTTGGACTGGATGTTGCCGGAGATTTCTCTGATGAGCGTTGAATTGTCGGAGAAGACCTTGAGTGATGAAAACTTAAAAGACTTCGCCATGCAGAGTGCAGGGCACTCTGAACCACCAAAAAAGCTTCCCAACGAGACTATGTGAATCTCAAATGAGTTGGAAAGCAAGAAAGACCTGAGATGCCTAAATTTGGAAATAAAGATCCAGCATAACTTTTGGGTACCAAGATGCTTTGCAACGACCTGTATGTGCTTGACAGAAGTTGAAAAGAAAGCGATGGTTGAATTCAGGCAGAGACTTCGGGATCCAATATTACCGTATTGAAACCTTAGAAGTTTGACGGATCATAAACAAACTATTAGACATGGGAGTAGACATTACAGTCTTCAACAACATGGGACTAGAGATCATTCCTCCACATAGCTAATACATAGACATTACATAGACAACAACATGGATCTTTCAAACTAGTCGTTTGGAATACTTCCTGGAAGTCGTCTGGAAGACTTCTTTGAAGTCGCCTGGAAGACTTCCTAGAAGTTTTCTAGCGCTTTATATTTTAGAAGACTTCCGAGAAGACTTCCCATAAGTCTTGCAAAGTCTGATCCAGATCTGAAAAACATGTATATCAAATCCAGATCTGAAAAACCTGCATATCATATAAAAAACGTTCAAATGGCTTAAAACAGAGAAAATGAGTGAAAAATTAGATATATATACTTTTATAGAACACACAAAGTACATATCCAAGTGGAAGATGAGAACCATCCGATTAAAAACCTGCAACAAAAAGATTGATAGTGAAAAATACATGAGACAAAAATAAAAAATCCATATAAAGTTTAGTGTTTTCAAGTCTAGGAACATGAATTCTGTGTGGAAGGAACAAACATGCAGCGGAGGTTCCAAGATTTAATAATTCATGCTTTCCATTTCAAGGCTTCGTATTATAATGTATCGTATACGTGTTTGTCTCGTTTTGTCTTCCACTATAACGAAAAGAAAAAGTATATCCACAAAAATAAAATTGGGACAGAAGAAAAATGATTACAAGACTGAAACACATGAAGTATCAACCCATCCTGTCTTCTAGAGTGTGAACTATTTTGTACTAGTATTACCGCCCGGCTACGCACGGGTCAGTTAACTGTTTATAAATTATCTATCAACACCACTTAGCCTTTCTAAAAACCGAATTTTATTTTCTTTACTTCGTAATTTCATAAAGCCATCTCGGATTTCCTCGTCTTTCGTCAACAGTCCACTTGCAGCCCACCAAAAGCTTCCCATCGGTACCACATCTAATGTTTCTAATAGAGCCAAAGCATCTCCAAAAGTTGATTTCTGGTGGTTTCGTGACCGTAAAACATCTAATAAGTTTGTTCGAGACTCTTCCACACGCTGAAATCCACTTTGGATTTGTGTCTCGAAATTAACTCTTCTTCTATTCGTACGCTTAGTAGATGTACTTTGGACACACAAAATTGACTTGTTTGCACGAGGTGGAGATCGATGTGCTTCTTCTCTAGTGGGAAATTCATCATCTGAAGCTAAGAGGTTAATCGGTTCAGAAGGAATTCGGATTCCACTATCTTCTGCAGTTTCTCCCACTGTTGTTTCATCATCACTAGCTTCCTCCGTTTGCATTTGTTGGATATTGTAACGGCCCTGTTCCTGGCCCAAAAATTTCTTAAGTAGAGCTCGTTAGGACTGCAGCCCATTAGGGTTAATGACCTAGGGTTTCCTCCTTTTCCTATAAATGAAGCTGCCTCCTCTCACTTTTCTCTCATTCTGAAACTTGAGCGAAGCTCTGCAGAGATTTAGAGAGACTAGGAAACCCTAGCCGTCAAGCTTCTCTTTTCCTTTTCTCTCTTCTTCTCTCAAGCCTATCTCTCCCCTGCGCCGTCTCTCTCTCTCCTTCTCTCTCTCCTCTCTCCCTCCTCCTCGCCGATTGGTGGTGGTGGTCAGATCTCGCAGCTCTCTTGTTTCCTTGTTCCAGATCTGTTCAGATCTCCTCTCCCTTGTCTCTTGTTTCCGGATCCGGATCCAGATCTAGGCTAAGGTGGAATGTCTTGAACCCATCTTGTTCTCATGTACTGTATACTCCTTTATGTTGGAGTTAGGGTTGATTAGACCCTGTTTGTAAGCTAGGATGATAGATCATGATTATTGCTAGGATGTTAGATGAATGGAACACGATGCATAAGAACCCTCATATTGTTAAATGGGACTTAGTAAACTGAAATGGAGTTGTGGTACCGATGATTGATTGGTAATTTATGCTTGTATGTTTGGATGTGTAGTCCCATGAGTGGTTTGTGATTAAAGCTAGGATGCTAGAGAGAAATGAATGCTAAGCTGATAGATGAGTAATGATTGTTAATGTTATTGAAGTAGAACTTGAGTGCAATGTGTATTGTGTGTGACACCGATAACGGGTGGCGTCTAGTGAATGAGTCCAAGTACAAGTCTAAATGAAAAGGAAAGTGAATGAGAATGGGAAGGGATAAGTGAAAATGATAAGGATGTGAAAGGATAAGTGAAAGTATGAAAGAATAAGGTTACGGTTAAGCATGGGTGGGGAAAGCATATAGAGTCTAAGGAAAGTATGTGTGGCAGTAGTTCACGCTAGGTATCCATAGGAGATGTGGCGAATCCACAAGAATATGGAAGCACCCATAGGAGATATGGCGAATCCACATGAATATGGGGTAGAAGCCTAGTGGGAGCTACCCACTGATGATAAGAACGAAGTGCCAACCGCGAGAGGCGGGATATAAAAACGTGCATCATGGTCGGGTAACGGGGAGTTAAAGGTGTCATAGGATCGAGTCGGTCTGGTATGATGAGTCGGTTAAGTCTAGGGTTTAACGTGTGTTGCAATGAGTGAGTTCATTGTAATGATTGATCACTAGGTTGCTAGAAATGTATGGAATTGAATGTGGACAATTAGTGATGACAGTATGAAATGATAAAAATACATTACCTGATTGTAGTGGCTAGTCAGTCATAGTTCCCGCATAGAGTAGTATAGAGTGTCATGCGGGCAGACTGGTCTAGAGCCACTTCACTGAGTAACTTGTTGCTCACTCCTCCATTTCCATTTCCCTGTGCGCAGGACTGTAAGTAGAAGTATATGGATGTGAGTGTGACGGTATTTCAAAGAAGGATATGCGCCCGTCGACTCTCGGGACCAGTAACGGGACATGTAGGGTTGTCTAAATGAGTAGACACGTATCCATAATGCCCCTTCGATAACCTCAGTCGGACGCCGGGAAATCGGGCCGTTACAGATATGTTCCCAGAGCATTAATAGTGAATAACCTAAAGACATCTATTCATTGATAAGAAAAAGAAAAAACGTGAGCGGTGATTGGATTGATGATAAAATAGAATCCTGGGTCGCGAACAATGATTTGATTGATGATAAAGAAAGAAATTAGCCTTCCAAGCTAACGATGCGGATCCGATTCCCGCTACCCGCTCTAAATTCTATAATTGTCCCCTTTTTATTAGAGACAATTTTCTCTATTAGTTTTCAGCTCCTGGAGGAACAGCGAAGCTGGAGGAGAACTTCTTATATATTATATTAAAAAAAAAGTCAAAAAATATTGATCCAAATCATGTTCACCATAAATTTCATCAAGTAGCTCTTTGAAAGGAAGAGGTTTGCTTTGCAACACTCGTATAAATTTTCCATTAGTTATTCCAGCCTCCTATAATTTATTTTTATGTAAAAATTTTCCATTAGTTATTCCAGCCTCCTATAATTTATTTTTAGTATATGTTTTATGAACATTTTAACTTACAGCAATTCGATCGTCCCACAATGAACTTGGCATCTCTATTTGTTCCGTCGTAGGATTAACTCGAACTCCGGTACGGTTGATTAACATATTGTAATGGTGTCGTAGCCGGCGCATGTAGTCAAGTCTATTTCTAATCTCTGGCTCATAAATAATCTTATCTCCAGTCATTTCAAAATATTTTTCTTCTATTCTTTTCTTAGCGGGATTGTCTGGCAGTCTTATTGCGTAGTCTTTTGCTTTTAACTCAACGTTCACTAGGTTGAGTAAAATTTCGGTTTTTCTTGGGATCCAATAGTTATACTAAAATAATTATAAAAATATATGTTATACATAGTTCCCAATATAAAAAATAGGCTAAATTTATGTTAAGAAAACTTACTTTTCCTGCACGATTTGCTGGTGTTTCATCAATGGATTTGTCTTTGCGATTAAGTCGACCTCCATTTCCTTCACGAGTTGTTGATGTTTCACCACTTGACTTATCTTTGCGATTTAGCCGACTTTTGTGGCCTGATTTGCTGCTTCTATTTATCATATTTCTGCTGAAAAATAGTCATTATTAAAAAAGAAAAAGAAAAACATGTTGTTTTATACGTTGTAGAAATCATTATAGCTAGGAAGAAAAAACTTGAAGTGTTCTTCCCGTAAGTAACTAAAGATTTGCAGTAAATATATAACAATGAGTCAACCATCTATATATTAAAATGTCATCCTTGTTTCTGCGTAAAGAGAAATATTGACCAACGAATAGATTCTGCTCAACTTTCATATGTAGCCAAAATAATATTTTACTCTCATCAATAGTAAACATCGATATTTAACTCAAAAAGTATACCAGTAATGAAAGGAGATGATAGTAACTTGTAGAAGAGAAAGCAACTTGATTTGTTGGTTTGATAATGTACGTAAGATTGTTTAAATAAAGAAGAAGTTGCTATTATCTAGTTCAAGGTTGTAACATATCGTAAGATTCTACCAGAAATTTCAACTTCAAAATCTTAATAAATCTACTATTTAAATGCAATAATTACGTTGGATAATATCTAAACATAATTAAAAATATTTTTTAACTTAATTTTGTTTCATTCCTTCTCATTCACGTTCATTTTTTCTTCTGAATGTTTTATCACTGCATTCCTTCTGTTTCCACTTATTTCACAGGAATCAATGGAATGTGATCTATTTTCTATTCCATGTAAATGGTAATTTTATTTTGGAATCTACAGGAATTGACCATTCCAAATATTCATATTCCAAAAAACACACATCCAGTTGCAACCTATATGAATAGTGACACACAATATTAGCAATGTTGCACTAAAATAAAGCAATTGAAAAAGAACAGCAATAACTCATATTATTATAAGATGGTACATGTTTGTAGGATTTTTAAAAGATAAATAAAATCTATACCAAAATTTAAATATAGTTAATACTTTATTTGATCCATTAACCTTTTTCAATGATTTCTTTCAGAATAAAAAAAACTTAATGTATCTTAATATAAATTTGGATTTGGTGAACCAAATAAATTTACTGTTATAATTTTTTTACAGTTTTTTTGTAACAAATTTTTTAAACAGTTTAATATACCGATTTCATTGACATTTTATGTTACTTTACCTGACATCTTTTTGAAAACCACACATTCAAAACAAAATTAACCAACATTACTTATTTTATAGTTTGTTGTTATAAGATTAAAATTTACAACTTTAATTTGCTTTTTATTAAATTGAAATCAATTGTTATGTCTTGATGAAAAATTGCCATAGTTGACCTTGCAAAAGTGTTATTGTCGAACTCAATTGCAGTTACGACGACTGAAAAATTATTGTTTCAAGTTTCAACAAAGGAAACATTAATCCATGCATAAATCAAAATTTGGGAAGGAAACGTAGTAAAAAGTGGAAAACTGAGGCTTGTCCCTTTAGTAAAGTGGAAGATCACTGCGTGAATGTAGTTATAAGCTTTTCACCAGAATAATTTTGTTTATGCTCCACCCCATCTTTCCAAACCGTGATCTTCATGACCTATAAATAAATTGATAAAGGAAACTTCTAAGTTAACTATACTATAGTGATCTAAAACCAAGTCTTTTCAAAATCACCGTATCAGTATCAATTTCTTCAAAACCACCATATATACCCAATATCAATTTTTTCCAATGTGATTTAAAACTCCACTGCCACAATCCACTTTATGCTTTGAAAGAGGTTCAATGAAAACTGTAATCAACCGTTGCGATCTAAAATCTTGCCGTGATGAACTTTAAAGTATTAATCCAGGGGGTGAATAACAAAAGTTTTGAATTGGTGCAGAAAAACAAAGAAAGAGGATATAGAGAAACCGATGGAAAACAAAACTGAAAATTTAGTAGAGAAAAAAAAGAATTTGTTGTTTTTTTTTGTTAATAAAGAAGATAGAAAAATATCAGTAGATTTAAAATTTTTAGGAGAAGAAAATAGTTTAAAATCGTGGTCAACTATCTTGAACGTTCATGATATTTATTTTGAGGAAAAATAGAATATAGTTGCTTAACTTAGGGGTTTAAAGATTTTTCTTTTAATCATCAATTGTCTTTTTTTGTTTTCTTTTTTACATTTTCCATATTGATTTGTTAAGTGAATTGTGACTTAGTAAATAAAAGATGGGTCAACAAATCTGATTAAAATGAAATTAAATGGTTCTCAATATAATGAGCCGATTCCATATTGATTTGTTAAGTGAATTGTGACTTAGTAAATAAAAGATGGGTCAACAAATCTGATTAAAATGAAATTAAATGGTTCTCAATATAATGAGCCGATAAATCCGCCAATATTAGTTCCTTATATTGAGCTCATTTGAAGCCCTAAGGAACAATTCATCTAAAACACAGCATTTGATATGGATTTCTTGATGCTCACACAATGCTCTGCATATCATGGTTCTCTGGTGTTCTGTAAGCTGGTTCTCTTTATAGGCTTAAGTTTGTAAGATGAAGGAAGCTGTACTGTCTCACTGTAATAAGAGTTGTGTGGATCTTGATTTCATATCAATTAAAAAACTCGAATAATAAAAAGATGATATTGTGCTTTGGTTGGAATTTAGAACTTGTAGCTTCTTATTTTTCTCTTGGAACGAATCAAACGAAAAACTATGACTATTAGTGACGTAAACAATGTTGATCCTCCAACTAACCTAAATCCTAGTTTGATTCTTCTTATTTTTCTAAGTTTATCATTTTCTTCATCTGAATCCATCTCTTGAATCACTTCAGCTTCCCAATCTTCTTCTGAGTCTTCAACTTCAACTTTTAACTCTTCTTCTTCTTCATCTTCACTTGTTTCTCTATCCACTGGTCGGATCTTGTCTCTTTCCTCAACTCTTCTTGGTTCTGTTGATCCATCTTTGTCTACCTCTTGAATCTGTTTTGAGCTACCATCTTCACATTCAGTTTCCCTGTTCTCTTTTTCCCTAAGCCTCTCTTCTTTGAGCTGATGAGTCTTTCTTGATTCCTTATCCTTGACTGTTTCTATGGTTTCTTCATATTTAAGGTTATCTGTTGATCTTTGTTGCACTTGTTCCCTATCCTTGTCTTGTTTCCTCAGCCTTTCAGGTTCTGTTGATTCATGGTCTTCAGATTTTTCCAAGACCTCCATAGACATACTCTTCTTGTCTTCTCCTTCTTGATTGTTCATTTTCTCTTCCACCAAATCAGTTATGTTATCTTGGTTATCATGTCTATCCACCATTTTAGCTGATTCTCGTTCTTCAATCCCCTTCTTCTTTCTCGTGCCCTCTGCTTCTGCAGTTTCTTTATCTTCCTTACCATCCTCTTCACTTCTGTGATAGTTTGGTCCCATGTTCTTCTTGTCATGTTCCTCAGAGTTTCTCTTTTGTTCATGAGAGTCTTGTTTTTGATTTTCTCTTGAGATGTCATCTCTACTCTTAGTCTCTTTTGCTTTACCACTTGTGTCAATTTCCACAAGCAACTGCTTCTTGTCATCCTTGATTGTTATCTTTGCACCTGCTCTGTTTCCTCTGTTTTCTTCTTTATCATTGCTTGTTTCCTCTCTTGCAAGTGATCCACTCATCTCTTCTAGTTTATCTAACTGTATTTCTTCATGGTCCTGATTCTTTCTTGAGCTATCACATTCATCTCTTGTCACTGCTTTACCAACAATCTTCTCCTCCCTTTCTTCTTTCCTCTGATCACTTGTTTCTGTTTCCACCACTTCTTGATGATCTTCCTTTTGCTTTTTACCTCTCAATATTTCGGTCTCAGTCTTCTCTGAGCTATCATCGTTAGCTTTTGAATCCACATGCGGCATTCTCTTCTCCTTCTCGTTCTTCTCTTCTTCTTCCTCCTCAGCCATCATCTCTTGGATGTTTTCTTGTTCTGTACGATCTGGTCCCTTTTCTTCAACATCTTGAGTCTGGCTTGAATCTTCCATAGATTTTGTCTTCAGCACTGCCTTATATCCTCCCACTTCATTCACTTCTTCTTCTGCCACTGGTTGATTTTCTTGGAGCTCACTTAGTTCCCTGTGTTTCTCCAATCCATCTGTTTCTCCTGCTTTACTCTTCTGAACCTTTCTTGAACTAACGTCCTCAGCTTCTCTCTTCATCTCTTCAACTTCTCTATCTGTCATTCTCTTTTCCTCCTCTCTTTGATTCTTTGTTCCTTCAACAATCGGTTCTGGAATCTTGTCATGCTCTTCATCTTCTAGCAACTCATATGGTTCTTGTCTTTTAGTTTCTTGTTCCTTCATTATGATGCCAGTATTAGCTTGCATCTCCACTTCTGCAGCTTTCTCACTTCCCTCTATACCCTTTGCTTCTTTAATCTTATCTTGCATCTCCACTCCTGCATCTGATTTTCCCTCATCTTCTTGTTTTTCTGCATCCTTAAGTTGTTGGATGTTTTCTTGTCCCACTTGTCGTCTCTCTGATGGCTCCTTTTCTATAAAATCTTGGCCTTTTGTAAGGCTATCCTCTTCAGTCACCAGCTTAACTCCATCATTACTCACTTCTTTCCTCTCTGGTTCTTCAATCTGTTCCTCCGGTTCTGGATCTTTCTTTTCATCTGATTCTTTCACTTTAGTCTCTCCAACCTTTCTCACAATACCATCGTCACTTCTTGTCTCATCATTCTTCTCTTGTTTGTCTTTTTGTCCTCTCCTTGATTCTTCATTCTCTGTTTTTACTTCAGGTTCTTGGACATGAACCTTTTCCATTTTTGTCTTTTTCTCGGCAACTCTTTCCCCATCTCCTTCTTTCACTCTAGGATCAGGGATCTCTTCTTGTTGTTTTAGTTCTTCTCCTCCAGTGTTGGTGTGCAACTTTCTTGAACTATCTTTCTCATTTTTTGCCACTACAGCTTCAGCTTCCCCTACCCAATCATCTTCTTGACCCAATGTCTTGTCTTCTCCTTTTACACCTTCCACTGATTGATGAATCTTTCTCTCCTCATCTTCTTTCTTGAGTTCTTCCTCATTTCTCTTATGTCTACTCAACTCAGGATCT